>NC_072738.1:115770895-115926971 GCF_026930045.1 Uloborus diversus
CACAAGTCTAACTTTTACAAAATAAGATGCACTAAAGGACCAGTAGAAATTATATCAGTTTACTTAAGAAAATAACACCTCAAAAACATCGTTATTAATTAACTGTAAGATCTCTAATTTCTTAACAAATTGGTATCAATTTTCCTGCATTGATAGTACTATAGTTCGTTATTTTTTGATTGTTTCTGCATGCTTTACTTGTTCTAACTGAAAATCCATTTGCTGCCCCCTATATTTGTATTGTCCTAAAATTAGCATGTTTCCACTTATCAACATACCCAATTTAGTCCTCAAAAATACAATGAGAATAAAATTGAAGATATGTTGCTGATAATAATCAACGATAAAAGTACGGAAGGTTATAAAAAAAACTTTTTACTTGTAAATAACTGCGCTTGCTCTGACGCAAAGAAGAAATAAGATGTATTTGTTTTCACCATTTTCTGTATAAACGTTTAGTTTTGTTAGCTTAAAAAATAACTTGATTGAAATAAAATAATTTGAATTGAATTGAATAAACTACAGTCACCCAAACATATATTGTTGTAAGCATTTTTCTTATTTAAAAAAAAAAGAGTCAAAGGACTTTAATTTTATTTTTTGAAAAACACAGATTTTAAGTTTGAAAAATTACAATTTTAATTTTTTTCCTGTTGAATTTTTATTTTATAATTATGAAAGATCCTTCTTATGCTCAAAACAAGAACACAAAGAACTTGCTTTGTAATTTATATTTAAAAGTTAAATCTTCATACCTTGTTTTTATTTTATAAGTTAAAAATAATATTATGAGTTTAAACCTTTACTGCAAAATATTTATTTCACATCTCACTCAAGATATAATTTTTACTAAAAGCTTCAACAGTATGAAATATTAAAACCGGAATTTCAGTTTCAAACTTAAACTTTGGAAACCCATTACTCAATGCCAGATTTACCGAATTTAGTATTCCCCACGCATTCTCAATTAATTTCCCCACATAAATCCTTCACGATCGAAATTCACGCTCTACATTTAAACCTACGCTCGAAATCACTCTGCAATTAAATTTAAACCTTTCATGAAGATTGAATGATCTTTCCGAATGCATCCACACTTTTACCATTTAATGTATGGTTATTCTCCTCGAAAATCCATTTAAAGCAACGTGCACCGGGTGAAACTTTGCTGAGACAAATAAAGCGCATTAAATCAATGGTTGGCAGCACTTCGATTGGCTGGCTCGTATCTCAGATCTGTGAAGTTGAAGTCGTAGTATTTTCTACATAAAAACGATAATTTTAATCATTCAAGCTTCGGCATTTTATTCTACATGATTGGAACTATCTATATTTAATGAAGTTACATCGTGATAATAAGGGTAACGAAAATCGGTTTCATGAGCCTATAATTGCGTTTTTAATGATTAAATCAAGTTACGTGATTGAATTACGTTATGGCTGCAGATTTACCCATCTTTACACAATCTTAATGTTATTCAAAATAAACTAATTAATTGAAGCCCTGGTGCATTTGGAGGACACGAGAAACATTTTTCTGAAACTCACTTTTGACCCTGTGACATTTACGTTTACATTGCTAATACTTTGGCGAAATATATTTACCGAAACAGAAATTGTTCGTTTATGTGAGAAACTTACTTAGGATGACGCTGGGTAAATCATTCTCGATAAAAAATTAAGACAGTCATTTTGTGAAAAAAAATGTCGAAAGGCAAACTTTTCGTTTTTGTTTAAAGTTTGATCTTAAAAGTGTGATCACTTATGAAGGGAGTCCAATGAAACCTTTAAAAAAAATAAATACAATAAAATAGTTCAAATTTTCAGTGACCAAGAATTACTCACTGATCGGGGTATTTCTCAATACTTTCTGGGGCAATTAATATCCTAGTTGTTTTGAGATGATGCAGTTTTAATGGTTATACCACAGTAATTTATAAATTATACATTGGATGAAATAAATAAACCAACAAGTCTTCGTTAAAAGGCACAGTGGAAAGTTTTTCGAAAAAAGAAAAAATTGGCACTATGGATTTTCAATGTCCAAATATCTTTCAATTTTGTTCAAAAACCTCTGTTGCATTTTTCCATATTTCTCATAATTTTTGGCATTTTTATAGGGTTTAAAGTTAACAAGTACTTACTGTCATCTGAACGATCTGAAATTATGTATTCATTATCTTTTCCTGATTATATTGACGAAAAAATGAATATTATCAGCAATGGCTCCAGCAATCAATAATCGCCAAATCTATAGGTGGCGACACTACAAGGGTTGATCACAATTACGGAGATTTTATTGTTTTTCTAGATTTCTGTACTCCAAAATGAATTTCACTCCTCTAAAACCGTCAAGGAATGGTATCACGCCTTGAAAACACGTAGAGATACATCTGATATGGAGATATATTTTGGTTGCTTGAGTTGGTAAAGTTTTTAAATTAGTGTTTTAATGAATAAAACATGTGCACTGAATATTTCTTTTAGTTATAAAAACCAAAATGCTTATTTTTTGCTTCACTCAAACAGTTTGCTTTAAAAATTTACTAATAAAACTATTATTTTATATTCAATAATGAAATTGTTTTAATGTTCATTTTTTATACATTCAGAGCATTTGATCTCACCCCCCCCCCTTCCTATCAGAAGAAATTTGTCCTATGCATTTTTTTTCTTTTACTGTGAAACTTCTTTCACTCAAAAATGTTTTTTAGTCTCATTTTCCCCTCCTATAAAATCCACTTTGAAGTTGTATTTTAACATAAATCATTTTTATTGTATGTATAGACAAAATACAAATACAATTATAAGTTATTTTTCTTGATAAGCAATACTTAGATTCTATTTTGTTTCGACATAATAAACAAAGAAAATATTTTTTTTTTGGGGAATTAAAGTTTTCAATTCTGAGCATTTGTTTTTTTTTAATGTATATATTTTTTGTGTTTTCTAGTTTCATCGAAATGTAAAGAGTTGTGCATTGTTTTTTTATTCGTGTTTTCGTATCCATGATCAACTTACGAATCCTACTTGCATCAAAATATATTATCAAAAATTGACAGCAGTTTGACTTGAATTGATTATGTCTGCCATATTCAAAGCATATTTTTCATGCAGCAGCTCCCTGCAAGAGCCCATAAGAGAAGCAATCAGTTAGAAAGTATCTCCATTTTTTAGTGCATTTAGACGTTGTTAGCATTCAGTAGATATACTCATCCGTCTTTTTATACGCGTTCAGAATAAAATATTTCAAATAAAGTAGAAAATGATGCGGAAAAGAAGATGCATCAAATTGTTATTCAAAACATGTGACATTTCAAACGGGACAGAACAGAAAAATTTTGAATGTGACTGAATTATTTAAAACGAATGAAGCTTTTCAATTGTGTTGCGTGTTTCATTCCGCCACTTCTGAAACAGAACTTAAAATTACATGGATAAATTTTCATGACTAGATGGCACCTTATACTATGTATGCTAATCTCCAAACAAGCTATATTTTAAGAGAATTTCAGACATTACATAGTCAATTGAATATGAATGAAATGAAAATTTATGAGCACTTTTCGAATCAGTGTATCAAAATGTATTCACAGCTTTTAAAGTTTCAATTTGAAACGTGGGAGGTCTAACTTTTCACGATAGTGCTCAGAGGGAAAGTGGTGAATGTTCAGTGGTTGGAACAATATTATTTGCTGGCAGATGAATGTTATCTATATTGAACGCATGTTTTTGAAAACTATTTATGTAAAAAAAAAAATAATTATATTAATTTGAATTTTTGGCATCTTGAATTCAAATTATGTTTTTCGCAATCACGAGCGTGTGTGTGTATGAATGCACGTGTATGTTTGTGTAGGCGCATGTGTGTGGGTGCGCGCGCGCGCGCGTGTGTGTATGTATGCATGTGTGTGCGTGTTGTGTATGCAGTGCTGTGTGTGTAGGCGCTCGTGTGTGTGTGTGTGTTTATGTAGGCATATGTGTTTGTGTGTATGTGTATGTAGGCATATATGTTTGTGTCTGTGTGTATGTAGGCATATGTGTTTGTGTCTATGTGTATGTAGGCATATGTGTTTGTGTCTGTGTGTATGTAGGCATATGTGTTTGTGTCTGTGTGTATGCAGGCATATATGTTTGTGTCCGTGTGCAGGCATGAGTGTGTGTATGTGTATGTGTGTGTGTAGGAGTTTGTGTCTGTGCGCAGGCGTGAGTGTGTGTATATGTGTAGGCGTGAGTGTGTGTATATGTGTAGGCGTGTGTGTGTAGGATATGGACGCAACCTGGAGACGGTTCTCGCAAGAGGAGCAGCATCGTGAGGCCGGTCGACGCGACGGTGGTGCTGGCAGAGGGTACTGGTCGGAAAATAAAATGATAGCACGCCAAAACGGTCAAATGAAAGCAATAAGCAATTATGATTGCTCAAAAACATGCATTTTGTTTTCTAAGAATAATAGGCTAATCACTGATTTTTTTCAAAATCCTTTACTGTTAAGAGTGCTGAAAAAGGAACCAGTATTTCCAGCATTTAAAGTTTCAATTAGAAATGTCGGAGCTCTTACTTTTCACGATAGTGCTCAGAGGAAATGCGATGAATCTTAAGCTGAAAAATTAGTGGTTGGTACAATAATTTTTGCTGGCAGATGAATGTTATCTATATTAAACGCAAGTTTTTAAAAATTAGTTATGTAAAAAAAAAAAAAAAGAATTTTGCTCTTGAATTCAAATTATGTTTTTCGCAATCACGAGTGTGTGTGTGTATGTAGGCATGTGTGTTTATGTGTGTGTGGGTCTGTGTGTTTGTGTATAGGGGGTATGTGTATGTATGTGTAGGCATGTGTGTTTGTGTCTGTGTGCAGGTATGAGTGTGTGGGTAGTTGTGTGCATGAGTGTGTGTGGTGGGGAATGTGTATGTGTGTGTCGGCATATGTGTTTGTGTCGGTGTGCAGGCATGAGTGTGAAGAGTGTTTGGGTAGTTGTGTGTAGGCATGAGTGTGATGAGTGTGTGGGTAGTTGTGTGTAGGTGTGTATGTGTAGGTGTCTGTATGTATGCGTGTGTGTATGTATGCGTGTGTATGTATGTGTTTGAGTGTGTGTATCTGTTTGTGTGTGTATGTGTTTGTGTATGTGTATGTGTTTGTGTATGTGTGTGTAGGTGTATGTATTTGTGTGTGCGCGTGTGTGTGTAGTTGTGTATGTATGCGCGTGTGTGTAGCATATGGATGCAACCTGGAGACGGCTTTCGCTATAGGAGCAGCATCGTGAGGAGCCGGTCGACGGTAATGCTCCAGAGGGTGCTGGCGGGAAAATAAAATGTTAGCACATCAAAACAGTCAAGTGAAAACAATAAGCAATCGTGATTGCTCAAAAAACATGCATTTTGGTTTCTAAGAATAATAGACTGATCACTGACTTTTTTAAAAAAACTTTTACTGTTAAGAGTGCTGAAAAATGAACCGGTATTCATAGCTTTTAAAGTTTCAGTTTGAAATGTGGGAGGTCTTACTTTTTATGATAGTGCTCACAGGGAAAGTAGTGAATGTTAAGGTGAAAAGATCAGTGGTTGGTACCATAATATTTGCTGACAGATGAATGTTGTCAAATTAAACTCATGTTTTTGAAAATTAGTTATTAAAAAAATATGCATTTTGGTTTTTAAGAATAAAAGTATAATCATCTGTGATTTTTTTTTCAAAACCTTTTACTGTAAAGGATGCTGAAAAGGGAAAAAAATGAATTAAGTTAAGAAAGAAGTGAAAAACACTTTTAAACACACTTTTAAATTTTTTCCGTTCTCTACTTATTGACTGCTCATCAGTAGCACAGCGGCGGAGGGAGGAGCAGGAGAGGGGGGAGGGTTGCATTGTGAATATTTATACGACAGTTTATAACGCATTAAAATACGAAATGCAATATCTAATAGGAACTCCCCCTCCCCCCGCCTGCTCTAGTGTTGTTCCTAATTTGTGAGGGTACAAACCTTTATATTTCACTTTCGAAACTCTATCAAATGAGGCATCTGAATATCCCGCATTATTTTTTCAAGTTTAAAATCTTTGTTATATTACTTTTTGATATTTAAGTTAAATACAATAAAAATAGGTACAATGAGTCAAAAATACAAGTAGTTACAGACTAAATACAGTCGGATCTCGAGAACTCGAAGTTTGTAACTCAATTATTTCTTTATTTCAAAGTTTTTATAGGGTTCCAAACTTTTGGGATTGTTGTGGAAGCTTCTCATAACTCGAGCTACCAATAACTCGGAAAGTTTTAGCCGGTGGAGGTTCTAGGAGGGGGAAGTCTTATTAAACATTGCATTTCGTATTACTATGCGTTATAAATTATTGCATAATGATTTGCAATGCAACCTCCCTCCCCCCCGCCGCTGTGCTACTGATGACAGTCAATAAGTGGAAAACGATAAAGATTTGAGTTTTTCAAAAAGTAGTTGATTTTTTACTTATTATATTACTTTTTACTTTTTTTTGGAATATTTTTACGAAACGCTTTTCCTTTTCAAAATCTTTTAACAGTAAAAGGTTTTGAAAAAAAAAAATCACTGATGATTAGCCTATTACTCTAAAAACCAAAATGCATATTTTTTTACTTAACTAATTTTCAAAAGCGTTTAATATAGATAACATTCATCTGCCAGTTGACTGTAATAACAATGTCATGGTAATAAAATTCAGCTTTCTGTGTGCTCCTCTCACTAATCATCTTTGGAAATAGTTTATGATCCTCAATCTCATGAAGTTGTAAATTTACGTTCTAAGATTTCCAATTATTAAAAACTGAAATGGAAATAGTTAATTTTGTTAAAAAGGTTTGCGCTAAACGTGTTATATTACGTTAGTAGATTAAAAAAAAATAGAGTTTTCACGTAACGGCATTTTATTAATTTTCCTCATTAAATTGCTTCCGAAAAGGGTAAAAAAGAAATTTCTACATTAATTAAAATGAAAATAATATATTTTAAGAAAGAATCTAGTAATTAAATTGCACTATTAACTTAAATACGTTATTGAAAGAAACACAATTCTAATGAGCATAAAAAACAGCCAAAAATTAAAAAGTGACGCACAAATTTAAATACAATTAAAAACAATATTTGTAATTACCTTATTTTATGTGTGCATTTTTCAAGAGATGCATTATTGCTTTAAAAATACTCTTTTATTTCTTTTTAGGTAGTTTAGAGAAATTATTTTCTGTACCAATGTAGATAAACGGAGTTCTTGGAAAAAAATGAAACCGCAGAAAAATAAATAAGTAAAATAAATAAATAGATAAGAACTAAACAAAAAAGAAAATACGTCCTTTAAAGTGACAAATTTTTATATCTTATTGTTATTTCGCGTAAAAAATAAAGAAAAAAAATTGTCTTCATATTTTAAAACTAATAACCATTTTCTTTCCTGGCATATAAGAATGATCCTAATTCCATTAATCTTCCAAAAAAATCTTTGTCACGGAGTTTTTTCTCAACTGTCTAACCAATCTCATAAAATAAAGTAAAGCCGTCTTATTTTTTCCTACTCGGAAAAGAAAGAAATTGGATTAAACAACTCTTGACATAAAAAGAAAAAGAAACTGAAAAGTAAAAAAGATAGTCTATCGCGAAAAGCAAAATAATTCAACGTGAAGATTGTCGTATTAAAACATAAATCATTTCTATCTTTACTTAGAAGGACTGAAGCATATTTGGAAAGAAAGGAAATTTCCAAATCCCCTCCTCTCAGTTTGTGTTTAGCTCTTTAAAACTGTGAAATACTTTTCTTAATTGGTTTTGATTTCTAATAGTTTAAAAATAGAACTGTGAGGAAACTATGTATCAATTATATTTTATGGCGGATAGTATATTTGAGTTGTTTAATGCCAATGAAGCTTTTCTCTTGCACACTACCATTAAAAAAAGTCAAAATTACATTTATCGAACGTGTTACTTTCTCGCGTTGCCACAAAATATTTTTAAGTGCTGTTGCAAACTGAAATAGTAATTTGTGCCAGTAATAGTACCGTTAACCTAACCACGAAAACTGCAATAATATTGTTACGCGTTCGATGCAGATTAATACTTTCTTTAAATGACGACACAGTTCTTGAGAAAACACAGGAGATTTATTTACAGCTATGTACAGGAAATGTAGTTACAACTGCTAAATCAATCATCAGCAATTAAGCAAATATCAATTAAACACCGTAAGAACAACGGTCACGCACGTATTTACTTCCAAATACGGAAAATTACAGTGAAAAAAAAACTAATACACACAGAGTTAAATACATGCTCTCAGCCCAACGGCTCAGGCCAGTCTGACTTTGAACTCACTGCATGGCTATTTATAAACCTCGAAAGAGATCTCTCAAATATTCCACAAGATTCCGAAGTTTTCTTACATTTTTTTATTCATTCACAAACCTTATCATTCAGAAATGGAGGAACCATATACCAGTGGCGTAGCTAGACCCGACTTTCGGGGGGGGGGGGGGTTACTTCTTATATCTATATATATAAAAATCTCGTGTCACGATGTTTGTTCGGGGTAAACTCCGAAACTACTCAACCGATTTTTGTCAAATTTCATGTCTTTGTGTCATTTGGTCCAACTTAAAAGATAGGATAGTTTTTATAATTTTTTATTGCAAATTTCATATTAATTTGGCAACAATAGTGTGAATTAATTGTTTAGTTATAAAAATTCTTAATAGATGGCGGTGTAAGTTAATCGATATAACTCTAACATCGTATGACTTGCTGCTAAAAACACCATGATAAAAAAAACTCAGAAATGTTGCTTAGAATTTTCATATAACGTTTCGGGATATTACAGGTTATTATTCACTTCCTGAGAAAATCAACTATACTTTTCAAACGTTTCCTTGAATTGCTACAAATTGCAAATTTCACATCGTTGTGAAAGATATTTTTTTCCACCAGTATCAAGATTAACTAAACGTATTTAATAGGTGTATTGGTTTCGGAACGACTACGGTTTGTCCAGATTGACTCAATACCCAATGTGTGCGAAAAGATATCTGGATCACGAAGCTTTGCAAGAGTCGCAGACGCGTTACATTCGAGATTCTTACTTGAGAGTCTGCCTTCGCGTTGGCAATGCGAATGGCATTAATGCTTTGAGAGCTTTCTTAGAAAAGCAGGAAGGTTCCAGGCTATTATATTCAACATGCGTTAGGCTTCTTTGAAGGTGCCAGAATCATAACTGCCTTTAACTAAGAAATCTACTGAATTCTTCAAAAATATTCCAGGTTAATTTCAGGAAGGTTAATGAATTTAAGCGGAAAACAATTATTTTCTTTATTTTCTTCCCCAAGAGATTTTTAATATCATTAATTCTTGCGAAGATACGTTCGCAACAGAAAATTGCAGTGACAATTGCATCGCCAGGCATTGCTGCTACTCTTTTTAGATGGTAGACGAACAGCACATTGAGCTTTAAAGTTGCCTATTAGATATTCATAACAAACAAAACGCAATGTGTAACATTAAAGGAAAAAAAATCGTGGAATGGCTGTAGCGTTGTTGCAAGAGAGTGAAATTAAAATTTGGGATAAGTGTATTATGGCTCATGAATAAAAGCATTCCTTCGAAGCACATCATAGGATTGTGCAAGATTTGAACGGCAACGATAAACTTTAAGGCGAAACTGTCTGGGGACTTCCGGCAGACATTACCAGTTATTCCGATGAAATCAACGCATTTTTAAAACAATCGTTTTTACAGCGTAATGTCGAGATAATGCGATTGACCATGAACATGCGAGTATAAACGCAAAATAATCTAATCACACAAGTATTTTCTAAGCAGTTGCTGAGTATTGGAAACGGTGAAATTGATCTGTATCAAAATATACAGTATAAGAAATAGCCAGACAATTTCTACACTGCCGTTGAGACGAAAAGTGAACTAATTGAGAGTCTATTCCCAGATAAATTTAATTTTTTAAAACTCATAATTGCCACTGTAATCGCGCTGGTTTTGTTGCAATTTTATTTTCGGTAAACATTCCCGAACAGACAGGAATATTTAGATCGTCAATTGTCGACTGTCAAATACATATCATGATGCATGTCGCAAATTGTATTTATTGGTCGCACAAAGTCATTGGGAGTTGACACTTTCTAATGCAGGTTTGACATACGGAGAAACAGTATTCGTCAACTGTTTAAAGCAATTTTGACGACATACTATCCGATACAATCATTTTTTTTAAGGAGAAACTATATAACTTTCACGTTTGAAGACGTATTTCGTAAAGTTTAACAAACACAAAAATGTCCAAATCCAGATTTTACACAAGCGATGAATATGAAGCTTTAGGTTTAACTTAAGGTTTTTGCGTTTCAATTTCAAATTTGCCACTTAGTTATTATGATATGCCGTCACTT
This sequence comes from Uloborus diversus, assembly GCF_026930045.1. Taxonomy (NCBI): domain Eukaryota; kingdom Metazoa; phylum Arthropoda; class Arachnida; order Araneae; family Uloboridae; genus Uloborus; species Uloborus diversus. Next base: position 115,781,306 of record NC_072738.1, read on the forward strand.
GATAGTTGGGCCACCGACTTAGTTAACATTGATTTGCAACGTATAACAACAGAGCAATGACGCGGTCTTAGCTACAATTATTGCGAATAATGAGCCATTACTGACAGCTTTAAGAAAAGCTCCCCATTAATGCTGAACAAGCCTATACAGTTGTCGATGAAAACAAAGCAGTAAACATTCCAAATGAATTTTTAAATTCCGCGGATACACCAGGAATGCGACTACACGATTTCCGGTTGAAAATTGGCTCAACAATTTATTCTTTTTCGCGATTAAAACCCACATAAATTACGCAACGGTACACGTTTCTACATCAAAAGTCAACAATTTTGTCGGTAAAGTTTAAAGGAGAAATGTTTGTGTTGCCACGAAATCCATTAATAGCGTCATAACTTTGAAGCATATTTAGAAGACTTCAGCTTTCAAAGCGTTTAGCTTTTTCAATCACCCTATAAATATCTTAAGACAAAACATTGTCTATTTGCGGTTTGTACTTGAAATATGCATATTTATCTCCTGGGAAAACTATCTATCGCCTACTCACGAGTGGGAAAGTTATCATACCTATTAGTGTATTTTGTAAAGAAGTTATCGATTACAAACTATAGAGAGAGCTGAGGTGAATAAAAAGTAGTGTAGAATCTAAAAGTGTATGGTGGTTTACGCTTAGTTTCTACATTCGGTTATTTTACAATCAGTTTCGATATTTACTATCACTTTCAAGTTATTTTTGTTTGTTTTTTTGCGGAAGTCATACTTACAAAATTTACTAAGCGTAAGTATAGTGCTTTTTCCATAGAAAATTTAGTAATTACTTTCTTCAGCCTGCACTGTAAAAAAAAAAAAAAAATCCGAAACGTTAATGAGTAAAAATTTTCGATACTTGCTTGCAGTTCTGGCTAAGCTTTGGCTATGTTTGCATAACTGCTTATAGAAGTTCCTTTATAAATCAGAAAGGTGCTAAGCTTTTTTTTTTTATCCCTTCCTAAGTTTACACTAAAGTTCCAGAAACACGACTAACTTCAAATGGGAAGATCTTCGAATTTTTCAAGAGGCTTCCGAGATGATTTCAGGAAGGTTATTAACTTTTATCGGAAAACTTTCCGGGTTTTGGCAGGATATTTACTGGCAGAAATTGGCCACATCAGCTGCCCATAATTTTCCAGGAACATTTAGGAATCGTTTTTACATTGAATCACGCCCATTATCAATCTCATATGTTTTAAAATCGGCTATACTATTTTAAGCTCTATTAAAAATATGTATTTGATTCTATCAAAATAATGAGTAAAAGTTTATTTTAATCCAACTTTTTTGCCACAGCAACGCGTGGCTGGGTCAGCTAGTATATATATATATATATATATATATATATATATAACATATATATACATCTATATATATAAAAATCTCGTGTCACGATGTTTGTTCGGGGTAAACTCCGAAACTACTCAACCGATTTTTGTCAAATTTCATGTCTATGTGTCATTTGGTCCAACTTAAAAGATAGGATAGTTTTTATAATTTTTTATTGCAAATTTCATATTAATTTGGCAACAATAGTGTGAATTAATTGTTTAGTTATAAAAATTCTTAATAGATGGCGGTGTAAGTTAATCGATATAACTCTAACATCGTATGACTTGCTGCTAAAAACACCATGATAAAAAAACTCAGAAATGTTGCTTAGAATTTCCATATAACGTTTCGGGATATTACAGGTTATTATTCACTTCCTGAGAAAATCAACTATACTTTTCAAACGTTTCCTTGAATTGCTACAAATTGCAAATTTCACATCGTTGTGAAAGATATTTTTTTCCACCAGTATCAAGATTAACTAAACGTATTTAATAGGTGTATTGGTTTCGGAACGACTACGGTTTGTCCAGATTGACTCAATACCCAATGTGTGCGAAAAGATATCTGGATCACGAAGCTTTGCAAGAGTCGCAGACGCGTTACATTCGAGATTCTTACTTGAGAGTCTGCCTTCGCGTTGGCAATGCGAATGGCATTAATGCTTTGAGAGCTTTCTTAGAAAAGCAGGAAGGTTCCAGGCTATTATATTCAACATGCGTTAGGCTTCTTTGAAGGTGCCAGAATCATAACTGCCTTTAACTAAGAAATCTACTGAATTCTTCAAAAATATTCCAGGTTAATTTCAGGAAGGTTAATGAATTTAAGCGGAAAACAATTATTTTCTTTATTTTCTTCCCCAAGAGATTTTTAATATCATTAATTCTTGCGAAGATACGTTCGCAACAGAAAATTGCAGTGACAATTGCATCGCCAGGCATTGCTGCTACTCTTTTTAGATGGTAGACGAACAGCACATTGAGCTTTAAAGTTGCCTATTAGATATTCATAACAAACAAAACGCAATGTGTAACATTAAAGGAAAAAAAATCGTGGAATGGCTGTAGCGTTGTTGCAAGAGAGTGAAATTAAAATTTGGGATAAGTGTATTATGGCTCATGAATAAAAGCATTCCTTCGAAGCACATCATAGGATTGTGCAAGATTTGAACGGCAACGATAAACTTTAAGGCGAAACTGTCTGGGGACTTCCGGCAGACATTACCAGTTATTCCGATGAAATCTACGCATTTTTAAAACAATCGTTTTTACAGCGTAATGTCGAGATAATGCGATTGACCATGAACATGCGAGTATAAACGCAAAATAATCTAATCACACAAGTATTTTCTAAGCAGTTGCTGAGTATTGGAAACGGTGAAATTGATCTGTATCAAAATATACAGTATAAGAAATAGCCAGACAATTTCTACACTGCCGTTGAGACGAAAAGTGAACTAATTGAGAGTCTATTCCCAGATAAATTTAATTTTTTAAAACTCATAATTGCCACTGTAATCGCGCTGGTTTTGTTGCAATTTTATTTTCGGTAAACATTCCCGAACAGACAGGAATATTTAGATCGTCAATTGTCGACTGTCAAATACATATCATGATGCATGTCGCAAATTGTATTTATTGGTCGCACAAAGTCATTGGGAGTTGACACTTTCTAATGCAGGTTTGACATACGGAGAAACAGTATTCGTCAACTGTTTAAAGCAATTTTGACGACATACTATCCGATACAATCATTTTTTTTAAGGAGAAACTATATAACTTTCACGTTTGAAGACGTATTTCGTAAAGTTTAACAAACACAAAAATGTCCAAATCCAGATTTTACACAAGCGATGAATATGAAGCTTTAGGTTTAACTTAAGGTTTTTGCGTTTCAATTTCAAATTTGCCACTTAGTTATTATGATATGCCGTCACTTGATAGTTGGGCCACCGACTTAGTTAACATTGATTTGCAACGTATAACAACAGAGCAATGACGCTGTCTTAGCTACAATTATTGCGAATAATGAGCCATTACTGACAGCTTTAAGAAAAGCTCCCCATTAATGCTGAACAAGCCTATACAGTTGTCGATGAAAACAAAGCAGTAAACATTCCAAATGAATTTTTAAATTCCCCGGATACACCAGGAATGCGACTACACGATTTCCGGTTGAAAATTGGCTCAACAATTTATTCTTTTTCGCGATTAAAACCCACATAAATTACGCAACGGTACACGTTTCTACATCAAAAGTCAACAATTTTGTCGGTAAAGTTTAAAGGAGAAATGTTTGTGTTGCCACGAAATCCATTAATAGCGTCATAACTTTGAAGCATATTTAGAAGACTTCAGCTTTCAAAGCGTTTAGCTTTTTCAATCACCCTATAAATATCTTAAGACAAAACATTGTCTATTTGCGGTTTGTACTTGAAATATGCATATTTATCTCCTGGGAAAACTATCTATCGCCTACTCACGAGTGGGAAAGTTATCATACCTATTAGTGTATTTTGTAAAGAAGTTATCGATTACAAACTATAGAGAGAGCTGAGGTGAATAAAAAGTAGTGTAGAATCTAAAAGTGTATGGTGGTTTACGCTTAGTTTCTACATTCGGTTATTTTACAATCAGTTTCGATATTTACTATCACTTTCAAGTTATTTTTGTTTGTTTTTTTGCGGAAGTCATACTTACAAAATTTACTAAGCGTAAGTATAGTGCTTTTTCCATAGAAAATTTAGTAATTACTTTCTTCAGCCTGCACTGTAAAAAAAAAAAAAAAATCCGAAACGTTATTGAGTAAAAATTTTCGATACTTGCTTGCAGTTCTGGCTAAGCTTTGGCTATGTTTGCATTACTGCTTATAGAAGTTCCTTTATAAATCAGAAAGGTGCTAAGCTTTTTTTTTTTTATCCCTTCCTAAGTTTACACTAAAGTTCCAGAAACACGACTAACTTCAAATGGGAAGATCTTCGAATTTTTCAAGAGGCTTCCGAGATGATTTCAGGAAGGTTATTAACTTTTATCGGAAAACTTTCCGGGTTTTGGCAGGATATTTACTGGCAGAAATTGGCCACATCAGCTGCCCATAATTTTCCAGGAACATTTAGGAATCGTTTTTACATTGAATCACGCCCATTATCAATCTCATATGTTTTAAAATCGGCTATACTATTTTAAGCTCTATTAAAAATATGTATTTGATTCTATCAAAATAATGAGTAAAAGTTTATTTTAATCCAACTTTTTTGCCACAGCAACGCGTGGCTGGGTCAGCTAGTATATATATATATATATCTATATATATAAAAATCTCGTGTCACGATGTTTGTTCGGGGTAAACTCCGAAACTACTCAACCGATTTTTGTCAAATTTCATGTCTATGTGTCATTTGGTCCAACTTAAAAGATAGGATAGTTTTTATAATTTTTTATTGCAAATTTCATATTAATTTGGCAACAATAGTGTGAATTAATTGTTTAGTTATAAAAATTCTTAATAGATGGCGGTGTAAGTTAATCGATATAACTCTAACATCGTATGACTTGCTGCTAAAAACACCATGATAAAAAAACTCAGAAATGTTGCTTAGAATTTCCATATAACGTTTCGGGATATTACAGGTTATTATTCACTTCCTGAGAAAATCAACTATACTTTTCAAACGTTTCCTTGAATTGCTACAAATTGCAAATTTCACATCGTTGTGAAAGATATTTTTTTCCACCAGTATCAAGATTAACTAAACGTATTTAATAGGTGTATTGGTTTCGGAACGACTACGGTTTGTCCAGATTGACTCAATACCCAATGTGTGCGAAAAGATATCTGGATCACGAAGCTTTGCAAGAGTCGCAGACGCGTTACATTCGAGATTCTTACTTGAGAGTCTGCCTTCGCGTTGGCAATGCGAATGGCATTAATGCTTTGAGAGCTTTCTTAGAAAAGCAGGAAGGTTCCAGGCTATTATATTCAACATGCGTTAGGCTTCTTTGAAGGTGCCAGAATCATAACTGCCTTTAACTAAGAAATCTACTGAATTCTTCAAAAATATTCCAGGTTAATTTCAGGAAGGTTAATGAATTTAAGCGGAAAACAATTATTTTCTTTATTTTCTTCCCCAAGAGATTTTTAATATCATTAATTCTTGCGAAGATACGTTCGCAACAGAAAATTGCAGTGACAATTGCATCGCCAGGCATTGCTGCTACTCTTTTTAGATGGTAGACGAACAGCACATTGAGCTTTAAAGTTGCCTATTAGATATTCATAACAAACAAAACGCAATGTGTAACATTAAAGGAAAAAAAATCGTGGAATGGCTGTAGCGTTGTTGCAAGAGAGTGAAATTAAAATTTGGGATAAGTGTATTATGGCTCATGAATAAAAGCATTCCTTCGAAGCACATCATAGGATTGTGCAAGATTTGAACGGCAACGATAAACTTTAAGGCGAAACTGTCTGGGGACTTCCGGCAGACATTACCAGTTATTCCGATGAAATCAACGCATTTTTAAAACAATCGTTTTTACAGCGTAATGTCGAGATAATGCGATTGACCATGAACATGCGAGTATAAACGCAAAATAATCTAATCACACAAGTATTTTCTAAGCAGTTGCTGAGTATTGGAAACGGTGAAATTGATCTGTATCAAAATATACAGTATAAGAAATAGCCAGACAATTTCTACACTGCCGTTGAGACGAAAAGTGAACTAATTGAGAGTCTATTCCCAGATAAATTTAATTTTTTAAAACTCATAATTGCCACTGTAATCGCGCTGGTTTTGTTGCAATTTTATTTTCGGTAAACATTCCCGAACAGACAGGAATATTTAGATCGTCAATTGTCGACTGTCAAATACATATCATGATGCATGTCGCAAATTGTATTTATTGGTCGCACAAAGTCATTGGGAGTTGACACTTTCTAATGCAGGTTTGACATACGGAGAAACAGTATTCGTCAACTGTTTAAAGCAATTTTGACGACATACTATCCGATACAATCATTTTTTTTAAGGAGAAACTATATAACTTTCACGTTTGAAGACGTATTTCGTAAAGTTTAACAAACACAAAAATGTCCAAATCCAGATTTTACACAAGCGATGAATATGAAGCTTTAGGTTTAACTTAAGGTTTTTGCGTTTCAATTTCAAATTTGCCACTTAGTTATTATGATATGCCGTCACTTGATAGTTGGGCCACCGACTTAGTTAACATTGATTTGCAACGTATAACAACAGAGCAATGACGCTGTCTTAGCTACAATTATTGCGAATAATGAGCCATTACTGACAGCTTTAAGAAAAGCTCCCCATTAATGCTGAACAAGCCTATACAGTTGTCGATGAAAACAAAGCAGTAAACATTCCAAATGAATTTTTAAATTCCGCGGATACACCAGGAATGCGACTACACGATTTCCGGTTGAAAATTGGCTCAACAATTTATTCTTTTTCGCGATTAAAACCCACATAAATTACGCAACGGTACACGTTTCTACATCAAAAGTCAACAATTTTGTCGGTAAGGTTTAAAGGAGAAATGTTTGTGTTGCCACGAAATCCATTAATAGCGTCATAACTTTGAAGCATATTTAGAAGACTTCAGCTTTCAAAGCGTTTAGCTTTTTCAATCACCCTATAAATATCTTAAGACAAAACATTGTCTATTTGCGGTTTGTACTTGAAATATGCATATTTATCTCCTGGGAAAACTATCTATCGCCTACTCACGAGTGGGAAAGTTATCATACCTATTAGTGTATTTTGTAAAGAAGTTATCGATTACAAACTATAGAGAGAGCTGAGGTGAATAAAAAGTAGTGTAGAATCTAAAAGTGTATGGTGGTTTACGCTTAGTTTCTACATTCGGTTATTTTACAATCAGTTTCGATATTTACTATCACTTTCAAGTTATTTTTGTTTGTTTTTTTGCGGAAGTCATACTTACAAAATTTACTAAGCGTAAGTATAGTGCTTTTTCCATAGAAAATTTAGTAATTACTTTCTTCAGCCTGCACTGTAAAAAAAAAAAAAATCCGAAACGTTAATGAGTAAAAATTTTCGATACTTGCTTGCAGTTCTGGCTAAGCTTTGGCTATGTTTGCATTACTGCTTATAGAAGTTCCTTTATAAATCAGAAAGGTGCTAAGCTTTTTTTTTTTATCCCTTCCTAAGTTTACACTAAAGTTCCAGAAACACGACTAACTTCAAATGGGAAGATCTTCGAATTTTTCAAGAGGCTTCCGAGATGATTTCAGGAAGGTTATTAACTTTTATCGGAAAACTTTCCGGGTTTTGGCAGGATATTTACTGGCAGAAATTGGCCACATCAGCTGCCCATAATTTTCCAGGAACATTTAGGAATCGTTTTTACATTGAATCACGCCCATTATCAATCTCATATGTTTTAAAATCGGCTATACTATTTTAAGCTCTATTAAAAATATGTATTTGATTCTATCAAAATAATGAGTAAAAGTTTATTTTAATCCAACTTTTTTGCCACAGCAACGCGTGGCTGGGTCAGCTAGTCTATATATATAAAAATCTCGTGTCACGATGTTTGTTCGGGGTAAACTCCGAAACTACTCAACCGATTTTTGTCAAATTTCATGTCTATGTGTCATTTGGTCCAACTTAAAAGATAGGATAGTTTTTATAATTTTTTATTGCAAATTTCATATTAATTTGGCAACAATAGTGTGAATTAATTGTTTAGTTATAAAAATTCTTAATAGATGGCGGTGTAAGTTAATCGATATAACTCTAACATCGTATGACTTGCTGCTAAAAACACCATGATAAAAAAACTCAGAAATAATGTTATATATATATAATATATATATATATATAACATATATATACATATATATATATATATATATATATAACATATATATACATATATATATATATATATATATATATATATATATATATATATATATATATATATATATATATATATATATATATATAATCGCTTGAAATTTTTTCCTTTTCTTCTTTTTTTTTCTTTCTCTTCTCTCTTCTTTTTCTCTTTTTTTTAGAGACTAACTTTTGGGGGGGGGGGGGGTTTTGTCCCCAAACCCCCCCCCTTAGCTACGCCCCTGCCATATACTTCATCCGGATGTAAGGGGGCTGTATATTCATTACAAAAAACTATTTACAGGTTACGTTACTACAATAATTTTTAGATGAAGAATAATGGAACAAACGCCAAATTTAGCCCGATTACAACAAAATAAAAATAATTCAGCAAATCATAAAAATAATTGCTGTTTACAGAATTTGTAATAATATTTGACAGATATTAGAAGAACCTGAAATTCCAATTCATTCATTGTGGTGTTGATTTCAGTAATCAAGTTTATGTTATATCGTTTATAAGCAAGGCGTCTGCTTAGCTGAACTACAACTCTATTTTTGCGGATGGCTCCTTTTTGACTCAGATTCCGTATTTGGAAGGTTAAATTCCTCTTGAAAGTGGGAAAGATTCCAGAATATCAGATAATGGAGGCTCTTAAGTAGGTAGAGTCAGGGCCTGATTACCCAAAAGGCTCAGGAAGATTGAGTTTCTTCTCAGAAATTTTAGGGGGCCCAAATATCACCGTAAAACTGTGCTTAACAATTCCAGTTTCTACTTTAAACTGCGTTTTTAAAGAGATTGCAAATATTTGAACTTACTAAACAAAAATGTTTGAAAGAATTAAATTATTGAAAATGAGGACACATTTGATGAAGTGTAGCTACAAGCCAGATTGTCAAATATGGCATTTGATTCAACTCTGTTACAATGTACTTTTATGACATTTAACTTCCTTTGTGAAGTCTCAAATAGGATTCAAAATTTTACTACCCTTATTTGCTGAGAAGTCAAGCGCAACATCTTACATATAATAAAATAAGATGTTTGTGTGTGTGTGTGGCGCGCTTTCCGGGAAAACGGTAAGGCCTAGAGAGATGAAATTTGGTATACAGGTACAGTTTCTGCCGAAGAAGAGCACCTCGGGATTCGATTTTTGATATTTTAATTAGAAAAAAAGTTATTTAATGTTTTATGTGTTTTTTTTGCACTTTTTAGTACTTTTTACCTCACAGACCCCGAACCAATCGCACCACAAAAATATTTTTGTACTATAGTGTCGGAAATTTAATTTTAAATATGATGAATGAAAAAATTTTGAAGATAGAGCAATTTTTGTATTTTTTATGAATTTTTGAAAAAACCTTCAATTTGCATTTTTTCCTGGGTTTTACATTTTTCTAATATCATCCTGCGAGAAGTATCAAAGTCTCATTTATAAAATTTAAGTTGGTAATAGTAAAAACATTTCGCCCTCTTCAAAAGAAAAAAGTTCTTAAAAATACGCAATAGTTTTTTTTTTACAATTTTTTTAATGCTGAACACATCATATCTTTCTACGCATCGGTCGAAAAACGCATTCTTCAATCTTCTATGCCTCTGACGTCACTACTTGGATTTCGATTCGATATTTACGACGGAATCTTAATCGAAACAATGTTAATCTTTTTTTTTTTTTACTATATAGCTTACTTCTACATTTTATGACGTAAAGACCACGTGTTTTTCCGGCAGCGCTTTCTTTCTTTCTTTCTTTTTTTTGTTTAATTTAGGGAATGCATTTATTTTATTTTCCATCTCTCCTCCCCCGCCCCCCCCAAGCTGGACATTATACTATTTTGATATTACGTTACATTTCATAGTTGTGCGCATTTAATTCAATAAAAACAGCGAGATTTTTTTTTCTTTGTCACTTACTTTACTTTGTTACTTTTTGCACACTACGGGGAGTTTTGGAGATAACTTTTTTGTTTGTTCTACTTAAAGAAAAAAAAGCGGTTTTTTGAGTGATCTTTGTTTTTTATTAGGAAATGAACGGGGAGGTTAAAATATATAGAGATGTAAAAGAAAGTTTAGAGATTGATCGTAAAGGTAGATAGCCGCCGAAGGCGGCAATCTTGGCGTAAAAATGTGAATGGCACAAAAAAAAAGATAGAAATGGATTGATTAATACTGCAGCCAAATTTGTTTAAACAGCCGCCGAAGGCGGCAAACTTCAAGTAAAAAGCTAAATGACAAGTTAGCCAAACAGCCGCCGTAGGTGGCTGCTTGCATATAAAGGTGAATGGCGTAAGAAGGCGAACCAGCTGGTCGCCGCAGGCGGCTAGTATTTAATAAAAAAAAATCTGCTAGTCGGTAAGGTGGAATAAATTTAACACTTAATTCTGCTGGGCTACTTAGCATTAGTCAGTGTTGCATCGGTGTTCACAGAATGTTTAGAAAATTTCCCCAAACAATGAGTGGGGGGGGGGGGGGGCAAATGAGGCCGAGTTTCTCCTGATTTAGAAGATTAATCGGGCCCTTGGTAGAGCAATCTTTAAAAAGTGCCAAACGTTATTAAGTGCAAAAGTCCTTCTTTTGTATTAAATGCATAAATATCACTCGTTGGGAACAAGCCGATTAACACCTGCCTGCGACAAATATTGCAAGCAGGCCTTTAAAGCCACAAGACAAAGAATCTTTTGTTCGTACTATTCAGCTCACAGTTTCCTGGTCCTTGAAAACTACAATTATTTTTAGGGTGGAAAAAATATCATTCTATTCATACACATATTTTAGAATACGCTAAAAAATCGCCAGATTTGGCGGATATCAGTAAGAATGCAGAACCCCTTCACACTTTTTGCAGATGGATGTCTTTTCACATGCAGACGGTGAAGTCTCGTGTTATCAGTATTTTCCATTTCTCACCAAATCATTAAATTTGGCCACTTTTCTTAATGTTTGAAACTTTAAGACATATTATCTCGCAATGGGAGGACGAAGACAAATATTTTATGCTTCAAAAACTTTCACCAATGTGCCCTTCTGATTGGAACGTATATATATATATATATATTTTTATGATTACATTATTTGTGTGGTTCCCTGCTTAGTATAGTTACAACTTCTGGAACAGTTTCATATATAAACCGGGACGAAGAGCACATTGTAAAAACGGTTTAGAAACGTTCCTTTAAAATAATAGACAGCTGATGTGACCAATTTCTGCCAGTAATATATCTTGGAAAAACCAAGAACCTTTTCCAATAAAAGTCAGTAACATTTCTAAAATCAACCGTGAAACTTTCTGAAAAAATGCGAAATCTCCTTTTTTAAAGCCAATCATTTCTTGATAACCTCCTAGGAGACTTAAGTAGGTTTTTTTCATGCAACTGATTACAACCTTCCTGATTTACCAAGAAAGCTCCAGAAGAATTAGAGCAACCACAGCTGTGCAAAACAGAACCAAGCATACTATACCGCCTGGAGGGCTGTAGGTTAGGGTGGGTCGATTTTGACTTTTTTTTGAAATCGAAAACGCCTGTGGTGGGAAAAGTTGTGTATTGGCATCAAATGCTTGCATAAAAATTTTTTTTGGAAATCAAAATTTATTTAAATCCCCCGCCAGCCCCTAAAGTTTGGCAAAATATGTAAAAATTGACATTTTTTAAATTAAAAAAAAAATAAAATATGTATAATATTTTTAATTGCCTGTGGTGGGAAAAGTTGTGTATTGACATCTAATGTTCATTAATTTTTTTTTGGTAATTAAAAAATATTCATACCTTCTGCCAGGTCCCTGAAGTTTCGCTAAATATGTAAAAATTGACTTTTTAAATTTATTTTTCATTTCTTATGTATTTTTTTAATCACCTGTGGGGTAAATAGTAAAAAGTAAGACCCTTTGTTTGTGAACAAAATAATTATCATATCATATTACATATACCACGCCTGCCAGGAATCTGAAATTGCGCGTTTTGCCTTTTTTCTTTGCTCCTTCTGCTTAGTTTTAACTGTCAAAGAGACAGATGGTGTGATTCCTCCGAATGTTTATTTTTCTTCTTCTCTGTGATATAATAAAACTATTTAAATCATCCACCCCCAGTCTGACAAATCGGCTTGTTCTTGGCATTTAGCCAAGCATATATATGAACCAAATAGAAATCGTAACAAAAAACTCAGAGCAGAAAAATTGGCACGGTGAATGAAGTGTTATCAAGCATATTAGACTATTTAAAAACAACCCAAGTATCTACTGTGGATTTAATTGCAGTAGGATCAGATGGAACAAAAGTCAATGCTGGTGTGAAAGGTGGTGCAATAAGGCTGTTTGAACTGCATTTAAAAAGAGTGGCTCATATGTCAATTGCACGCCAATGAGCTACCTTTACGCTATCTGTTACGGCATCTTGATGGAAGCAATACAAGTCCTTTTACGTAAAATGGTCCTATAGGGAAGCTTCTTGACACATGAGAGCAACTTCCAACTGTCAACTTAAAAAAAAATCGCTTTTGATTTGCCAACAGTTGGTACAGACGGACTTGGCACTGACCAAAAATACTTGTATCAAATATGTCAAGCAGTATGTTCAAGAAATTGTTCAACATCACTGTCCACCAAATCACCAGGAAAGCAATCTCATGCTAGGTGACTTACAACAGCAAACAGTACTTCGTTTGTAAGAGTATTTGGTCAAGCTACAGAAAATTCCTGAAGGCCCGAACTCTTACTAAGGAAACTGTTCGTGATTTTATCATTCCACCTCTAAATTTTCAAGCAAAAGACTATACAGAATTGATAAATAGGCAAAATTGTGTCCTTACAGACCCTCCACTCCCCAAACATATACTCAATGCGGAAGTTGAGAAAGTAGCTGAAATGGGTGACGTTTTTGAAAGTGAGTTGTGGAATTTACCATGTTATACACAAGCGGTAGAAAGAGCAGTTAGGTTGGTGACAGAAGCATCTTTATCTGTTTGTGGAGTAACACGCCATGATGACTTTATACGTACAACATTGGCTTCCTGAAAATTAATGTCAAAATTTGAGGACAAAGCAATGCATAAGGTGCAAAACTTCTTTATTACAAAAAACTCTGAGGTGAATTCTTAGTCATTTTCCTCTAATACTACGGGAAAATGAGCGAAGAGCTGCTGTAAAACTGCGACGACGGACTTCTGGTTCTTCAATCTTTTGTACCTGTGTTTTAATCCTAAAAAATTCTATAGTGTTATTATAGAAAAATAAAGTATAAAAAATGCATAAATTTTAAAAAAAAGTGTTAAATAAAATTTTTGCTTTAAAACGTCAAGATTTTAAAAATTATGAAAATATTCCAAATTTCACCGGTTGAGCGGAGCTTGAATATTCTTATTATTATTACTTATGAGTGAAGAATCTTACTAGGCAATCATTTTCACTACGGGTGATTAAAAAAATCAAACATGAGAAATTTAAAAAATAACAAATAAATGTCAATTTTTCCATATTTAGTGAAATTTCAAGGGACTGGTGAGGGATCTAAATATATTTTGATAACCGAAAAAAAAATTATATGAGCATTAGATGTCAATACACAACTTTTCCCACCACAGGCGATTAAAAATATTATACATAAGATTTAAAAAAAAAAAAATTAAAAAATGTCAATTTTTACATATTTAGCCAAACTTTAAGGGGCTGACTTAGGATCTAAATTTTTGATTTCCAAAAAAAATTTTTACGCGAGCACTTGATGCCAATACACAACTTTTCCCACCACAGGCGTTTCCGATTTCAAAAAAAAAGTCAAAATCAACTCACCCTACTGTAGGTAACTATTCATTGACGTTTTCATACTCACTGGGAGCTTGGTCGATCTGACCCACCCGTAATCGACTTTAGGGCGATACACTTAATAACTACGCTCATTTCATCTTTAAACTGGTTGCTAAAAATATTTTCTACAACGCTGGAAAGTCTGCATGCGTGCAACTTGTAGCGATTCAGGAAACTGTTTTTGCTCGGATACTGGATTTTACGGGGAAATAGGTGAAAACCTGTAAAATCCCAAGACGTTCCAGGGAAATAACCAGTAACGTTTCGGAATTTTGTTATAGTGCAGTACCAGTTGAAGTGTCATTTTAAAGCATCTTATTATCGTACTTGTTATTTTAAAATTAATGTATCTGGTAAAAGTAACAAGTAATTTTTCTTGCTGAAATAAGTAACAATATAAAATATTCTTCACAATTATAATTGTCATAAAATTTGTTAAGAATAAAATGACTGTAGTTTAGATTACTTAATGAGCATTTCATTAATTTGGTGATAAATCTGTGAAGAGCCATGAGGATTTAACCTGATCAGCTAGGTCTGTAACTAGGAAACGTAAATTTCCCGAAGATTGAAAATTATTTCAGTGCCAATCTTTTAAACAGTTGCTCTCTTAAAGCATTTAACAAAAGTTAAATGAAAATGTTGTTGTGAAAGTCTTGTTTTTGAAATAAATATTTCTCTTCACTAAGACTTTTTCTTGACAATAATAACGACACAAAATAATGGATGAGATTTACGGAAGTTCGGAAAGGCTCCAGAACTCAATGCCTGCTGAAAAAGGGATAAAAACATATCTTAGAAACACTTTTTCGCCATTCTTTAGATTGAATTATCCTTTCACACTGGCTTGATATTTCCTTTATTGCGTCAAAACTGTGTAATGGAGCTATTATTGCTTTTGCAATTTCGTAACGTAAGCTTTTTCGATTTAATCCATTAGAGAAGTTTCCTAAAAGGATCAGATGTTGCTGAATAATATTTTTTTATCGTTTTAACTGCTTCTGTATTTGCACTAGTCTACAATTTTCTTCTTATATTGACTTTCAATAGCGAGGTTGAGTTGTTCAAAAAAATAGATTTCTTCTTAGTTCTTCTTCTTTATAGTTTCTTGATTTGGTACTTCTAAGCTCTACTAACAGGAATATTTTTTTTAAAAATATGAAAATGCTTCACTCTTTTTCTTTTCTTCTGTTAAAATATATTGTTATGTAGTTCATGAATTAAGAATATATGAATAACTAAGTGACTAATTTTCCAAATGAAATTTAAAAAAGGAGATCCCTTCTTAGCTTTTTTTTATGTAGTTTCTTCATTTTGTGTTTTTAACTGTAACATCAGGATTATTTTGTTAGAAATTGTTAAAATGATTTACTCTTTTTCTTTTCTTAATTTGAGAAATATGATAATGTTATCCATCAATTACTTATATGCAGTGGCTTACCTAGTATGGGTGACACCCGGAGTGGTAATTTGTGGTGTCACCCCCCCCCCTGTGAACGCAAAAGAAAACAAAATATGTAAACATGAAATTATGAAATTCATGCAATTTTTAGAAACAACTACATTTGTGTTATAACGAAATTTTAAGTGGGTTAATATACGCAAAACTAATAAAAGTGGGCTGCCCGGGGGAAATTTTTCAAATGCATAGTTTTAAAAATGCATTTTAGATTCATATCTTTTCAAAAACATGAAATTCCACTTTGGGTGTCACTTCCCAGAACTTTGACACCCGGGGCGGACCGACGTCCCCTCTCCCCCGTAGCGGCGCCACTGCTTGTATGTGAATAATAAACTTACACTCTCGTAACAAAAGTTTCAAAATCGAGTCAAATTTACTCATTTATGAAAACTTCACCGTTTCATAATGGCTCCGACTACATGGGTTTTAAATATGAAACTCGAATGTGCTCAGGTTTGAAACTATTTTAAGTACTCAGAAACGAGTCAAAACTACTCAATTTTGAGTCAAAATTACTCTTATTTGAGTATGTTGAGTTTCAAAAAAATGAGCTGTATTTAATCTGTATTTGTTGACATACTCATTTTTGAGTATGAGACTTCTCATTTTCGAGTATGTATGTTCAGTTACGAGTATATGTTACTGATATTTTTTGAGTATGTCTGTGTTTCATTTTCTAGTATGTGTGGTTTTACTTTTGAGAATGTTTTTGTGTTGTTTATGAGTATGTATACGTTTCATTTTTAAGTATTTATAGTTTTATTTTTGAGAATGTGTTTGTCGTGTTTGAGTATGTTTATGTTTTCACTTTTTAGTATGTATAGTTTTGTTTCTGGTGTTTGTCTTGTTTATGAGTATGGGTATGGTTCATTTTTTAGTACTTACAGTTTTATATTTGAAAATGTGTTTGTGGTGTTTGAATATGTTCATGTTTTCACTTTTTAGTATGTGTAGTTTTATTTCTGAGAATGTGTTTGTCTTGTTTATGGGTATGTGTAGGTTTCAATTTTTAGTATGTGTGGTTTATTTTTGAGTATGTGTTTGTTCTGATTTTGAGAATGTGAAGTTTTATTTATGAGTATATGTATGTTTCGTTTTTCAGCACACGTTGTTTTGTTTTCGAGTATGTTTCTATTTCGTTTGTGAGCTTGTGCATGTTTCCATTTTTTAGTATTTGTGGTTTTATTCTTTAGTATGTATTTTCATTTATGAGTATTTCTTCGTTTCATTTTTCAGTATGTCAGTTTCATTTTTTAATATGTTAATTTTATTTTTCGCTACATGTGTCTTTATTTTTATTGTAATAGCAAAAATAACTCTTGTTTAATACAATAAAATACTGCATTTCAATGCATCAGTTTTTTCATCATATTTCTGCATTTATTTTATTCTGGAATGTCTAAAAAGCACTGTTAACTGAAGGTTTAGATACTAATATATAAATAATTAAAATAAAGCATACATAACAAATTTATTTAAAGTAGCACAGGCAAAAATGAGTTCTTTTCCTTACATGAAACTTTTAAAATGCAATAAAAGACTGAAACTTGCTATGCGAAATTATCGAAGCATATGCACCATATTGCTTTTTATGTTCTGCCAAAACTTGCTTCCCTTGAATGTATAATACAGTAAACGCTCGATATAACGACCATCTCCGTCCCTCAGAAAAAAGGTCTTTATAACGAGTGGTGGTTATAACAGAAGCAAATTAACATAGAATATATATAAGTTGGGACTTTCCTCACAGTTCGTTTTAATGGGATGGCTTTTTTTTTATGGTTGTTATAATGAGCGCAGACTGTAGTATATTTACTATAAAATAACCCGTCAAAGTATGACGTATAAAAAATGCATTTCCATTTCAGAGAAGCAAGTAACTGCCTCTTTGGGTATATTTCAATAGTTGAATTTATGGCTCACCAAATACTTGACAATTATCTTTTTTCTTGCAAAATCAGCAGAGTCGAAGTACACAGACTTTGACAATTATAATAAATAAAACTCTATGGTAAATACAAACTACATGTTCGGAATTAATCATCGAGCAATTATAGAATTAACCTCAACCCAGTAGATATTAACTGGAGATCTTTTTTTCATTAGTAAAACAATTAAGTTACTAAATCCAGTTTTGCCCTTGTCATAGCAGCGAATTCTCTGCTTTTCAAATGCTGTCATAAAATATTATCAAATTATTAACAAAATTACCGAATTTTACTTGATGCAACAATGAAATAATGCCATCTCGCATGCTATTGTGTGGGACTCGTTGCGCGTTAGAAAATCATTTACCTATTAAATAAATGAATATGAAATAACATGACACAAACACAAAGCTCATGCAATAACATTTTTTTATTGTAATTCGTAGCATTGATACAAAATGCTGTAATATTTTTTAGACAATATCAAATATCATTTTTTTTAAATGAAAAATTACTTTGTAAACAAAATATAGAGAGAAGAAAAAAAAATGCCAAATACCTATCAGGGGTATATGTTACATTAAAAAAGCAGGCGTAACTAAAACTTCATTTCCTAAACTGAATATTAAACGCATCACAAAAAGCTATTTTCGACAAAAAGTATTCCAAAACAATAAAATTAAAAATAATTTCCACATTAATTTATTTTGTACCACTGGTATGGCACATTACATGCATCACAAACTGCTATTTTCGACAAAAAATATTCCAAAGCAATAAAATTAGAAATAATTTCCTCATTAATTTACTTTATACCACTGGTATGGCATAGAAATAACACTGTGCGGTAAAAAAACCCCTTTGAAATGCTTCTGATATTTTGTCGATCGATGTAAAATGATCCCCTGATTTCGAACATGCTCACCGTTTCCCCCTATATGTACAATATTTCTTTAATGTGAAAGAAATAAATACCATTGTGCAAATAGGTACGCATATGGGGGAAACGGTGGGCATATTTGGACTCGGGTGTCATTTTACATTAGGATAAGCCAACAAAATGACATTTTAAAGTTTTTTTTTTTTTTTTTGCTGCAGTGTAAACATACAAATCATTTTAAAAAGCTCGTTTCTCGGAATTTCCTATACAACACATTTAAATGTCCCTTCGATGTCTATACAATTTGCCTTAAACGATATAATTGAAAAGTTTTATCAATACAACAGAAATGTGACACAATTGTGATGAAATATACTGAATTCCATGGCCGAGAGAAAAAACATTAGTAGTATAATATTGCAGTATACACTTGATAGTTGATTCATGGGCTATTAATATTAAGTCTTTATAAACCAAACACTGAAATTAGTTACATATGAAATTAAGTAGTATAGAGTGGACCGACCAGTGAATATACACAGTGTAATTCTTTTTAAAAAAAAACAACACATTCACATTTACAGGAAGAAAATACTGCTTTTGTCCACTGGTAGGGGTGTTCATTCACTGGGTTTTTTTCGTTTTAACCTCCCCCATAAAACCCTAGCAAAAACAATAAAAGATCTCCAATACACCGTTGTCCGTTAACACCTTTATCCACTGAACCCTTCAATTAACTTTAAATTGACATTTTTTAAAAATCACAACTGTAATATTTTAAGTGTTATTTCATTAAAAATCTTTTATAACATGATATAAAACCAATTTAATACAATTGCATATGATTCAGTAGACTCTAAGTATACATAAAAAATAGAAGAAAAAAAAGCATATTGGCTTTTGGCATATGAATTTTGTATTTTCCATGAGCATACTTTTGCATTGAAAATGGATTTTTTTTTTCTAATTTCAAAACACCTTTGCCAGTTTTCTGCGCATTTGTGCTTTTTAACATTATATAACTATTTTTTAAATTAGGAATTAGTGATATGATAGATAAAAATCAAAGAATAGGATGAAATAAAAACAAAATTAATTAAATTATTATCACAGTACAGCCTGCCTAAAGTGACCATCCTAGGAACCAGCTTAAATAGTCACTATATGGAGGTGGTCACTGCATGAAGTTTCTACAAAAATGCTTATTTATGTCATCAAGTGAAATATAAATTAAAATATATACTAAATTAATTAATGAGTTGATTAAAAACAGCTATAATAATGTTTCTTTCAAAACAGAATAATAGATGAAGGCTAAGGTCAAGGAAGTGAGACAATAAAAAGGAAAGGTCACTTTGCACAGGTGTAAATACTATTACAATACAAAACGAATTGGTCACTTTACACATTATACAGGTGGTCATGGTCACTTTAGAAAGGTAAATTCCTAATACTTTATTATAGAAGAAAACTTCTTTCCTCAAAATGGTCACTTTAATAAGGTGGACAGTTTACCAAGGTGGTCACTTTAGCAGGTTCCACTATATTTGATAAAATTATTTTTATTTAAAACACATCAGATTTTTTAAAAATATGTTTTACACTGTATGTATAAAGATTGCATTTTAAAATCAGGCAGCTTCTTTAATTTCCCCACAGCTCTTCTTTTTTGGGAGTCTAGTTCTTCGGATTCTTTCTTAAGATTTTTTACTTTCTGTTCTTCCCTGATAGAAACTATGTGCATTTCTAGCAGCAAGTAGTATTATATGTTTTGTAACGACTACCTGAAACAAACCTCCCACACTACTCACAGCATCATGAACAGTTCGAGCATAAGTTTTTTAACTCCCTAAAACAGAGTATTATGAACAATATGCAAACACGTAGTTCCTACATTAGCTTTGGGACAAAAATATATAGCTAATGAATTGAGAAAAAATGGAACATACAGGGAGAAACTGTATAAAATTATCCTGCGACTGAGAGCCCGTAGGTTTTATCTTTCTCGTCTTAGTTCCTTTCTTTTTAAAGCCTCCTTCTGGCAACATCAGTGGAAGCAGCAGCAATGCTGCACAAGTTTCTAAAAAGATAATAGAAAATATGCAATAAATGAAATGAGCACAGTATCATACCTGCCAACATGTCCACTTCAAACACCCTACAATTTTCTCAACAAAAATGTACAAAGACAATATTTTACAATGAAAATGAGACATTATATAGGAGATCTTAATTGCATGAATCCTTTAAGGCGGTTTTTTTTTTTTTAATTTTAATTTTCAGTTGAATGAATTTATTATTTAAGTTTTGTAATTTTCTGCAAATTTATGTCAAATTTAAGCTTGATTGAGAAAAAAAATTGAACAATAAAAATAAAATAACCTGCCAAAATTACTTAAAACTGCCAAAAATATTAAAATATTATAAAGAATGATGCAAAAAGAATGTAATTTCTAACACAAGATTCGATTTAACGAGGGATATATATACATATATAAATTATTTAAATAAAAAGTTAAATAGACTCATGTTAGGGAACATATGCTAATATATTCTCTAATTTCTAGAAATATTAAAATATTTGCTCGATTCAAAAGCATTACGATCTCAAATCAGAGAACCAGTACTCTGCGAAGTACAAATTCACTGTTGAAATGTGACTAAGTTCATGGGCGGATTTATGGGGGGGGGCATTGCCCCCCCCCAGTAATTTTGAGATGACTTTAAGTAATGACAGCATGCATGCCAAATCCTAAAATAAATAATAAAAACATAAACCTTGCCCCCCAGGAACTCAGCCCTAAATCCGCCTATGACTAAGTTCATGTTCTCCCAGGCATATTAACACACGTAACGATGTTTAAGGAAGCCTAGTGCATGAAATTTAGTTTTGTTTGTAAAAAAAAACTTCAAAATTGGTAAAAATTTGCAAAATCCCTCATTTTACACCTGAATCCTACAACCGCACAATGAACCAAAACCCTACATTGTATGGCTAAACCCTACAAGTTGGCAGAAATGCAATGTGTATAAAAGTACACATGAAACATTTAAAAACTCAGCATATGCTCATTTTTTAACTCTTTTTAAATGTTTCATTTGTACTTTTATACACATTGTGCTCATTTTACTCATTACATAGTAAAGTTTTCGGCTGCTTTTTTTACAAAATATTTGTAGCTGAAAATTTTACATTTTCTAAAAGAGACAAGCTAAATTATTCATGACATACTTTCGCTGGAAGGTTCTATTGTAGCAAAATTTAACTGTAGACCATTCGCAAACTGTTCTGCAGCAAGCCTTCCGCAGTGTTTCGCTTGCAGAATTAGAGATGTAGCTAGAAGTCCGAAGTCAGCACAGAACGAGTTTCCTTTGTTTTCGTAGAGCAGGTTAAATTCTGCATCGATCTAGAAAATGTTTTGACACAATAAATAAACTATTCATTAATAATAAATTATTTTAAACAGAAGGGAGTAGGTTGATTTTAAATTATTGGAGGTTAATTTCGAGCTTCAAGGGAGAGGTCCAGACCCAGGGATTACCTTTTTTCCTACCGCTAGTGGAAATAATATAAATTGTGAAGGTAATCTGCTTGATGATTTAGAGAGAAATAATTATCAGATTGAGAAATCTAACTTAAACAAGTTATTTGTTATTATCAAATATTGCACTTGACAGAATTTAAATTTTAAAAACTCTACCAAAATCAAATCGAGTCTGATTTAAATTTAAAAAATCCTATTTTCTTGATTTTTTAAACACTAATTTGTGATTTTTATCAACTCTATTGACTAACACAGGATAGCTCAAAAATAAAACATCTCAAGTGCCACGTGTCCAACAATCAAAGTTGTATAAAGGAAAATAAATGATGGAATGTTGCCACAAGTCGGAATAATGGCCACAGTTCGTAAAAAAACCTGTTTAAGTTAAAACTTGAAACATACAGTTCGTTTCAATGAGAAACCTTCGTAAATAAAGTTTAAAATCTGATAAAAATTGAAACACCTGAACGGAAAAAATAAGTAACCTATGTCCGTCCCAGCACCCCTGACAAGTGTATACAAAAATTTACTGTTCCAACCGCTCTCCAACACCCCCCCCCCCCCCCAAAAAAAAAAGATAAAATACCCCTTAGAGCACCCTTCTGAAAATGTCTGTGGTGCAGTCTGCAGACCCTTCCGCGGGCAGGTACTCCAGACACTTCCTGAAAATAACTCTATTTCTAACTATATACATATTAAATAAAAGGAAGTAATAAAAGTTATTTCTTACAATATGTTGGTTCAAAAGTCTAGGCCACGATTCAAACACATTTCCTGCATTCTCTAATATTTGGAAACGTCGTCCTTCAAAAGTCTGGCCCATAAGCAATATCACCTCCTCTTTTGGCTCAGAATTTTCTTTGAGCCATTGTTGCCTTTGTAGGAATGTCAACGAGCTGTCTTCCGAAAATCTTTTACGTACATCTGGAGTCTCTCTCTTTTTTTTAGGTATTCCTAATTCTCTCCTTTCTGTAGTCGATAAATTTCTCAGCCTGAAATTTCTGAACCGCTCGGCTATGAAGCCTCTTGCAGGCGAGCCATCAGAACCAGCAGTAAACCATTGTTCCTAAGCAATAAAAAAAGTCGACTGCAATGAGCTTATGCAGAGGGAAATAAAATAATTCCGAACAAAATTGATAAAATTTCAATTCAATGCGAGGGCCTTTTCCCTTAAACCAAAAACAAAACTTGTTTAACAAAACTTGTTAAAAACTTGTGTGTAAGACAAACATATAATTAATAACTATTGACTTAATATAAAATTAAACCAGCAATTCACGGTTTAACTCTAATACAGAATGCAGAATTTTGCTTGAATTTTTTTTACAACTTTAACAAAAATAAAAAGAAATTTCTTTTATTTGTTTCCTAAAAAAACGTAGAAAGCATCAAACTTGAGAAAATTTCTATTATCCTATACATTAATGCTAAAAAATTAATACGTGCAGCAGCCAGAGCTTCGGGCATTAGCTAACGGAAGCTTTGGTATTCGCGTTTCGGCCGATCTCTAATTTTAACACATTTACATAATGAGTATTATTAGTAATTACCGACAAGTATTTAAAACTTCATTAACTTAAGAAGTTGTCAATAAAAATTTGATTCAAAACTAAATAAGTCGACAATATGTGAAAATGATTAAAATAAAGCTTGCAGAAATGAATAGCATAAAAACCAAACCAAAAGTTTATTACTTTTCAGCTATTGAAATAAAAATAAACAATAAAATGTGGGGCAGCACAATCAAAAATTTTCAATTGCCGAAAGTTCAAAACGCTTACAAAATTCAGAATTGAAATCTCCTACATGGCAAACAAATTTTCGCGGTGCACGTTCAAGTTGGCACGTTTCCCATGAAATACATTTATTATTTACTAGCCGCCTTCGGCGACCAGCTGGTTCGCCTTTTTGCGCCATTCGACTTTTATGCAATCGACTTACTTGCCATTCACCTCTTTACGCCACAGTTGCAACGGCGGCTGCTTAAATAAATTTTGTGGCGGTATCAATCAAACTATATCTATCTATATCAATATTAATTTGAGCAAAACATTTTCTGGTTCCATCTCTAGTTTCGTCCTTTGGAATATTTTTAAGTGAGGGGGGGGGGGGGGGACTCAAAGGGAGTACTCTTCATGCAAATTTCGTCGGAAAATAACAAAAAGTACTTCTACTTTTGTGTGAAAGTATTGTTTTTTCAAAGTCGGTAGGGGTGGGGGGTGGGTGGGGTTAGTGACGGGTATATCTATTTCTTACTGTCCATCTACTATTATTATGGACCTCTATATTTGTCTATCTATCTATACGATCAATGAATATCTACCTCTGATAGTAATTAACAATCTTTTTATGTGTATAAATATTAATTAAAAAAACAACATTTTGGTCCACTCAACATATCTATCTCTCTATCCACCTAACCTAACCGACAATCCCAAAAAAAAAACCCCAAAGATCATGCAAAAATCCGCGGGCTTTATTAACTTTATTAAATAGCACGCGAAAAAAAAACTTTCATTTTACCCGTAGTCTACAAAAAAGAGCACTTACGAAAGCTAAAAAAAACTCGCTGCATGCACACAAATGTGTGAAATCATTCACTTTTTACGTCAAGTTTGCCGCCTTCGGCGGCTGTTTAAATAAATTTGGCAGCGGTATTAATCAATCCATCTCTATCTTTTTCAATATAAATTTGAATATTTTCTATGTCTATCTTCAGTTGCGTTTTGGGCCATTCACCTTTTTACGCAAAGATTGCCGCCTTAAAAAACAACAACAACAAAAAAAAAAACCCTCGCTGTTTAATTCAGTTAAATGCAAACAACTATCTAGTCTTGGTGGGACGGGGAGGGGGGGGCTATTGACCTCCCGTTGAAGCTCTTTAAATGACGGGCCTGTCTATTCTACAACCAATCCCTAACAAAAACAAATATCATGCAAAAAACAGCGGGCTTTATAAATAGCACGCAAAAAAAAAAAAAATCTCTATGATTATCCATCTCTTTTTTTTTTTTTTTTTCAACCTCCCCGCCAATTCCCTAATTCAAACAAATATCACTCAAAAAATCGCTTTGGTTATTTAATTAAATAGCCCAAAAAAGAGTTCTCTCCCTTGTTCCCTGTAGTGTGGTGCAAAAAGTAGCGTATGCCAAAGAAAAGGAAAAAACAAAAACAAAAAAAAACCCCTCACTGTTTTAATTTATTTGAATGGTAGCTGTTTCATATTGAATCGAAATCCTTGATGTGACGTCAGTAGTGGAAAAATAAAGAAATGAAATCCTTTACGCGAAAAAAAAGTAAAGAGAAAGCAAACGATTGATAAATGAAACAAAAATGTATTCAGTGATTATTAATATCAGCAATCAAAGATATTTATGATCTTAGCTTTTGCACCAACGAAGTCATAGCATGAGATTAACCATGAGATTAACATCAGAATATCGCTAATAAACAACAGAAGAATCTAAACACACAGCTTGGCATAGTACAAAAAATAATTGTTCCGTTTATTTATCTAAAAAAATTGCAAATGTAAAAAAAAAAACTTCAAATGTTAGGAGAAAAGACAGTAAAAAAAAGTAAACTGAAAAAATTGTTTGGAATATGGAGAAACCAATATTTATTAAAGTAAAAAATATAGATAGAAAAAAATACAAATAAATTTTGCTGCGATTAAAATCTGACTGTCTAATATCGAATCGAAATCCACGCTGTGACGTCGATGGTAGAAAAAGAGCGAGGAATGTTTTTCGACCGACGTAAAGGATATGATGATGTCGTTCTGCATTAAAAAAATTGTAGAAAAAAAACTATTGCGTATTTTTGAAAAAAAAACTTCTTCTGAAGAGGGACAAATGTTTTGACTATTGCATAGATAAATTATAGAAAAGAGGCTTTTATACTTTTTGAGGGATGGGTTAAGCAAAAAATAAAACAGAGGAAAATGGGAAAAAAGACATTTTTTCAAAAATTCATAAAAAATACAAAAATTGGTCTATCGTCAAAATTTTTTCGTTCATCATGTTTAAAATTACATTTCCTACACTATAGTACAAAAAATATTTTTCTGGCGCGATTGGTTGGGGGTCTGTGACGAATTGAACACGAAAAAGGGCTCTAAAACACATAAAACATTAAATAACTTTTTTTCTAATTAAAATATCAAAAATCGAAGCCCGAGGTGCACTTTTTCAGCAAAATCTGCATCTGTATACACAATTTCATCTTTCCACGCCTTACCGTTTTCCCGGGATGCACGCCACAAACACACACACACACACAGACACACAAACTCCTTATTTTATTATATGTAGAGATTAAAATTAAACATAAAGAATGCTTATCTAAGGTAGCGCAGGTAAAAACATCTGATTGCCCAAAATAATTAAAATATTTTAAAGATGAACAGAAACAATATTGTTTTCAGAAACATAAAGGAAATAAAATGATTTCATGAACTTAAAATGAAATGAATTTGAAGTAAGAAATATATGCAGGAATTGCTTTCGTTTTCTTAAGTGTTTTACTTATATTTTGGAGATGAACTTGCAGAACAAGTGCATCTCCAAACGTAAAGTATTGCAGAAACAAAAAGTATGCTTATCTAAGGTAGCGCATGTAAAATCATTTGTCTGCCCAAAATAATTAAAATATTTTAAACATGAAAAGAAGCAATATTGTTTTAAGAAATATAAAGGAAATAAAATGATTTCATTAACTTAAAAAATGGAACGAATTTTAAGAAAACGAAAGCATGCATATATTTCTTACTGAATCTTTTTACTTATTTTTTGGACATTAACTTACAGAAGAAGTGTGATAACAAAGAGACATAAAAATGTAAAGTAAACACAAATGAACTTACTTTCAAAATTTGAGGCAAATTCGCTTAGATTCCAATCTTCCAACAAACTTTTTACGAAGACGTCCATCTTCCCGCCTTACTGCTGGTCGAGAGTCTCAAATGATGCGCGCACAACAGAAATGTAAACCGTGTCACGGCGCTCAATGGCTATGCATACGCTACAACAAAAGAGTTCACCAATTTTTTTATCTATTAGAAAGTTACTGAAATTAGCAATGCGTTCCAAATACAACAGATAAAATAGCGTGAATAATTTTAACAACGCAGCTCAAATTAACTACGTTTAACTGGTCATAAGTAATATTGCCATTATGAGATTCAATAATAAGAAAAACGAGTTGAAACGTCGAAGTTTCATATCAATATGAAAGCATGAATGTAATCATTCTCGATTTTTCTAATCGCTATTGAAACAAGAGAGTAGGTACAATAAGAACGGAAAACATAATTTCAAAATGTCAAAATTCATTGAACTTACTTTCAAAATTGTCAATATTTAACAGAATAACAAAAGCAAAACAATCACATTTTTAGAAGGCGGCCATCTTGTATAAATTCTTCCGCCGTCATACGAATCACTGCAAACCTGACAAGAAATAGTTCGCTGTATTTTATCAAATACTTCATTACCAAAAGTTAGTATTTGTCTCAAAATAGCGACAGATGAAATATTATATGAATAAGTTCAACTACCACGCTAAAATTGGGTTCATTAAACGCATAAATATTAATTTTCGTCAAATTTGAAAACATCCAATTTCATAATGAAAAATGTTGTGCCTCATATTTGAAAAAAAAAATTCATATTTGAAACATTTTGACTCACGAAATTTTGAATTTGAAAATGTACTCAAATTTGAGTATTTCAGTTTTTTGAGTGTACTTAAAGAAAAAGATCTATTCTACATTAAAAAAAAAAAAAAAAACTAGGTAAATTTTTAACATATAATTACTTATTGTAATTATTTTTTCTTTCTTCTTTGTAAAATGTTTACGATAAATTACGTCTCCTTTCATTTTTTTCCTTTTCATTTTTAAGAACATCTTTCGGAAAGTAGGCAAAAATAGACATATCTATTAAAACATGCGAAATTAAATGTTTTTCAAGTTTGAAAAGTTTGCTATTTGTGGTTAAAGTATGCATGATGCTATCCAATTATTCAGATTATTTCAGCAAATTTTATAGTAATATACTACAAAGCAAAAATCTTTTGCTGTAAAGTTAACATTAAAACATCCTATCTTCTAATTTCTATATGTTTTTAATATACGTTTCATGAATCCTTAATCAGATATGTCAATAAGTTTGAGCCAATATTTGCTGAGCACAAAACGGAATCCAGTTCTCGTAATCAGTATCGACTTATTTACTCAAATTCATGCATTCAGTTGGTATTCAAGCGGGAAAGCAAGCTCAGGAATAAATGAATCAACTACAGAGTCGACAGCTTCTTTATTTTATCCCAGTGATTTATCTCTGGCTGCCTTTTCGGTTTGATAGCAAACAAGGTTTGCAAATGAAATAATTTGCCAGAGTTTCTGAAAATATGCATTGTCAAATAAAACATGAAGTCTAGGAAATGTTTTAATTTTAAAACGGCTATTTAATTGAAGCTCTATTTTCAAGGAATCTCATTAAAATGTAAAAAGAATTAAAAAAAAAGGTTTGATATATTTTAAACCGCGTACATGTTTTTTCATAAACAAGTTAGTACAATCAAAAATTAATCGAATGTTTATAAATGGGCAGAAACGGTTTTGAGTTATTTAGTTTCAAAGTCTTTCAATTCAGAAATAAATGAATATCTTTGTTCAGAAAGTAAAGGAAAATGTATAACCCTGGTATCGTTCAAACTTTGCACACAACTGCAGACAGTGTTTCGGGGTTTCAAGAAATCCCTTTTTAAATGCAAAAAGTGAGCTTTTGGATTTTTAGATATTTGATAAATGCAACGGAAAAGGAACATTAGATATCTTTAATAGTAATAATAGAATAAATTTCGGCTCTGAGTTTTTTTTTCTTCTTTTCTTTGTCGATTTGCTATTTTAGCTGTCTACTGTCCAATCTCTTTGCTTTTATTAGATATTCTACATTCAAAAGCTCACTTTTTGATTTGAAAAAGGGGTCCTTTGAAACCCCGAAACATGTGTCCGGAATTATCTGAAAATTTTGCGTGATTTAACATTGTTGTATATTCTTTCATCCAGGACCGTGTCCAGAATTTCATAAAGGGAGGGGTTTTGGTTTCAATGTTTTTTCGTTCTTACCTGCACTGTCAGAAAAATACAACAGGGTGGGGGGGGGGGGGGGGGGTCCAAAATCTCAGAAGATGTGTTTTCAAGTGATATTACCAATTCTATTATTGTATATTTTACATACAGTAGACATGCCCAGTTCTTATTCGGCTCATGTTTATCCGGATCAAACTTGTATAGTTAAAAATATATATTTACTTAAATAATAATTTAAAACTGTGAGTGCAAAACAGCGCTGCAACTAGAAAATAAGTTTTAAGGGAGACATGTTGAAAAATAATCTAATCTGATAAGGGTGCCGGGGTTCCTCCCTCGGAAAATTTTGAAATTTTTAGTACTGAAAACGAAATTTTAGACGGTCTTTGGCTCCGCGGAAATTTGTAGAAATTAAAGGCGTGGAACGCGATTATAGGCCATATTTATTGACGTTATGGCAAGGAATGCGGCTCAGAGACTCTCCCTAATCGTTTTTTTTCTTGAAAAATAAATTAAAATTAATTTTTAATCTCCCTTTCAAATTTTTGAAATTGAAGTTCAAAAAACGCAATTGCAGATTAACTTTGAAGATTTTTACGAGGAGGGGATTCTGATGCTAACCCCTGGATTTTCCTAAAAAGTTCTAAAACTTTAAGCAGTGTTCTAAGATATTAGGAGGAGGGGTTCAAAGGTTATTCTACTTAAATTTTTAGTTACTTTTGTTAGATGAACCTAATTTTTGATGATATTAATGGAAGGCGATTCGAGGACTCTTGCTCGCATTTTTTCTGAAACTGGAGTCTCAAAAACGCAGTTGTACGACCATATTTGGTAAAATTAGGGCCCTTTTAAAACTGAAACTAAACCGAACCCGAGTTTCGGCGACGCAATTTTAAGCAATGTTGATAGAATAAGCGATGTTGTTCGAGTGCTTTTTCTGGAAATTTTGCGAAACTGAAGATCTGGAAACCAAAGTTTGAAATGCTCCGTAATACTATTGGCACGGGGAGGGGGGGGGGGGGGGTCGTAGGAGTAGCATTTTGAAGAAGATTTTATTATTTTTAGACAAACTAGAAAAAAGGAAAAAAAAAATGCTGGGAGACTTCAATGAGAATGTTTTGTTTTTTTAAATACCATAAACAAACTTCAACATTAAAGTTAATTTTAATTCAAATTTACACATTTCTTTTGTTTTTATTATGTTTCCACTATGGGAGGGGTTTAACCCCTAAAACCCTCTCCTTGGATACGGCTCTGCTTTCATCTTTCAATTCAGTTTATTGTTTTCCGTAGCTTCATTTGACGAGGATAAATAATTTACTAGCCAACAAGATTATGACTAAATTTTTAATGCCTCAAGATCTTCATTTTGGATTTAATTGAGAGCAATCAAGTGATGCGATATTACCCAATTCTCTTTTAATTTTTTTTAAACAAAAATATTTTCAAATTAAGAAAACCGTAGCTCAACTTCTAAAATTATTAGAAAAAAACCAGAGCGTAAAAAACTTAATCATGAGTGACAAGATCCTTAATTTATGTCGCTTGTTCAGAGTAAAATTAATACTGATTACGCGAATAATAAACTATTCAAGAAAATGCATTTTACTTTAATAGCCATAATGCTTTTCTCTAAAGTTACTTAAAGCGAATAAATGCAATGTGCTTTAAATTTCACTTCTTTACATGTAAATTAAATATTAATTACGAAGGAATATTTAAATCTTTAAACACTGGGGCACAATTATAAAATGTTGAAATATTGTGTCATTTGATTTATCCGAAGCTATTTTTTAAGCAGGAATAATACGATAATGAATTGTGCGAGGGTGTATTTACTTGACAAGATTTTGTTTTGGAAAATAACATCTTTTTTAATCCAGATGTTTCTCATAATATGAAAGTACTGTTATCTAATTAAATTCTTTTAGATAATTCAGCATTTTTTAACGGTTATAATATTTATTTAGTATAGTCTCGGAGTAACAGGGAATTTTGTGTTTTGACCATATTTTTTTTAGGTCAAGATTTTATTTCTATTTTTTTAAGAGTTAGTAGAAACCAAAATTTGAGAGAAAGTTTGAACCGTGGAAAGTAGATAGTCTTTCGGGCAACTAATAGGTGACGCATTAAGTAAAATGACGTATATGTAAAACCTTTACATCTCACAACTTTTCTAACTTTAAGAATAGGAAATCTAATTCATCATTGAAAATGAATTCTTTCTTAAGTCTTTTTTACTCTTTTAGATTTTGTCAAGTTATCATCACTCCTCATTTCACCGTTTAAAAGTAGCGTTTCAAAAATCATGACAAAGAAACTAATACAAAATTTAAATTAAAAGTAATGTTATGAAGTGTAAATTGACTAAGAACTTTCACTGAAGAAATTAAGATCATGTGAATGTACTAAACCCTACTTTACTTATGGACTAAAAAGTTTTATTCTTTGCCTAAATGTGTTGGTAAGTAAATGACAGTCTGTAATTTAGGCTGCAATAATGTTTAAAAAATCTGAAAAATAGTGTCTCGTTTTACTAAACAAATTTTCTTATCCAGAGCTTTCCTTTAGTTAAAGATAGATTTTTTACAAATAAATAAATAAATAAATAAATAAATGAATGAATAAATAGATGGAGGGCTAAGTAGATAAATAAATACGTTGATAAATAAATAAATAGATAAATAGATAAATAAATAAATAAATACAGACACACCAAAACTTAACGATTCTTTGTCCTTTAAACTTTTAACCATTTTCTTGTCCTTTAATCTTTTGGCCATTTTCTTTCTTTTTTTATTAAGTAAGTATTATTAAATTATTTATCTTTTTCATTCTGTTTTTTAAAACTTAGTCCTATTTTATTAAAAATTCGGCCTTTTTGCATGTTTTAATTTGTTTTCATCTTGTAATCCGTAATACAACCGGAAAACTTAAACCCTTGCAAACGACTCCAATCATAGCAACTATAACTTGCGTGCAAAAATTTAAGTAATTTTTGAAGACATGTCAATTTTGAAAAAACATTTGTTAGTACTTCGGATATGTATAATTTACTTTTTAGGATAGAAGCAAATTTGACATTTCAGTTTTAAAAATCTACTTTAGAATCATTTTGAATATGGTACTTTTCCAAAAAAAGATCCTTAAATCTTTTATGCGGTAATAAATTAGAAACATGTTGCATAATATCAGAAAAGCTTTCTTTGACACGTCTGTCAAAAATATAAGGATTTTTTATTCCAAAATTGTAAGATAAAAATATACTCTATAGCCACAATGTAGCAATAACTACACTTATTTCGCAATTAGGAGAGAAAAATTGCTGTATGGATCAATACTTATTCATTAAATTTTTTTCGTCATCTTATGGGGAAGTAAAAAGGGTAAAAAAGGATATGTTATGCAATTACAGTTACTTAGAAACTGTTTGCATCTTTTAGCAATTTTTTAATTGCTAAAAGATGCAAACAGTTTCTAAGTAATGTAATTTTTAATAGTTTTATTTGTTATGTAACACAATTTCTATTTTTTCTATATACCTGAAATTTACGTTACATAAGAAGTGCAAGGTTCGAAATCTAAAGACTTTTATTTTACTGGCCACTGTCAGTGTTATTAATCTTAGAAATGAAAATGGATTATACAAGTTCTTGAATATTACGTTGCATTACAAGCGCACTTAAATTTTCTGTTTTTAAGAAAATTATAAAAAATGAATTCAAGTAATGACTGATGTTTCCATACAAGATTATATTTAATTTGTTTTCCTTCTCTTTAATTTTTCCTACTTCCCATAAAAGAAAATTTTTTCTCATTGGGATGATCGCTTTTAACATATTTTTGATGTTTATGGGAATATCATTTAATGTGGTGATAAGTTTATATGCGGAAACTTATTCAATGTCAGTTGTAAGCTCAGTGCTTATGATAATATTAACAATACATCGACATGTTCTGTGTTTGAATTTCGATAAGCTTGTTTTGATGGCATTAAAGTTGCGAAACAATATTGCTTTGGATTCAATTCCTCTGAAATTATGGGGATACCTAAGCACTATTTTGTGTGTTGTATGTGCAGTATTAGCCTCTTATCAGTTTTCAAAAAAATATTCAGCTATAAAAGAAAATTTCGCTTCAACGGAAGAAGAATCCTGGATTCATAAAATAACTCTCATAATTTTTATATTGGTATATTATTTGTGTTTAATATTACCTGCAAATACCTTTGCAATATTTTATTCCTATATTTGCCACCACATACGGACATTCATTTTGCAATCAACTGCAAAAAATAAGAGCCATTGTCTAACTTTCTTTGAGCAGATGGAATTTCACGATTCTGTGTCAAAACTAATTCGATCTCTTGATAACAAGTTGAGCTTTCTGATGCTTACTACAATTCTTCAAAGTGCAACTGCTATGTATTTTGCAATTACGCAAATTATTCATCAGAGTTTATCAAGAAAGATGTACTTATCCTTATTGAATGGAACTTTATGTGAATAATTTCTTTTGCATACTTTTCATGACCGTTAATGCTCAAATGTTGAATGAAACTTTAGTTAGAATTGAAGACGACAATTTACAGTCACTAAAAGGTAAATTTAGGATAAATTTTCATGCAATTGTTTCTCCATACAGTGGGAGAAGGATGTTTTTTACTACACTGTAAAAAAATTCCTAAACGTTACTGGTTATTTCCTTGGAACGTTTCGTGATTTCAGAGGTTTTCACCTATTTCCCCAAAAAATCAAGTATCTTCGCAAAAAAGTTTCCTGAATTCCTAAAAGATGCACGAATGCAGACCTTGCACTGGTGTGAAAAATATTTGTTACTACCAGTTTAAATAGTGACTGAGCGTGTTTATTAAGTGAATCGGCTTTAAATTGTTTATGGCCCGTCCAGATTGACTAAGCTTCCAATGGGAACAAATAAGTCACTGGATAGCTACAGCTTTGCGAGGCAGGAATCGCTGGCAAGGAATATGCTTGGTTCTTGCTTGCATTTTGCGCTTAGCTTGGCGGTGGTTGCTTAGTAAATTAGAAAGGTTTTAATCAAATAAATTAAACCTATTAAATTTGTCTAGAAGGTTCGCGACTGGCTTTAATAGGGGAAATTTCTTAATATTTCAGAAAGGTTACTGACTTTCATCGGAAAACGTTCCTGGTTTTTATAAGATATGTTACTGATTGAAATTGGGCACATCAGCTGCCTATTATTTTCCAGGAACGTTTCTGAATCGTTTTTACAGTGTATATGGAAAATTGTAAAAGTAGAACGCAGTGTTATTTTCATGATATTTGTTTCTATATTTACTTATTGTATGCTATTTGATAATTTATTATCTGGCTAGAGCTGTGCTTTCTAAAATAGTCGATATTGACCGTTTGGGAGTCTATAAAATGTATCAAATGGATTATTGAAGGTCTATACTGTAAAAAAAATTCCGAAACGTTACTGAGTATTTTCATGTAACGTCTCAGGATTTCAATGGTTTTTATATCCTTCTGGGAAATGTCAAGTATCATTGTCAAAAAGTTTCCTGAATTGCTACAAGTTGCATGAATGCAGACTTCTCACTGTTATAAAAAATATTTTTAGCTCCCAGTTAAAAGATTAACTGACAGTATTTATAACGTGTATCAGTTTTAATTCGGTCGCGGCCCGTCCAGACTGATTTAAGCTCCCAAAGGGAGCGAATAAGTCTTTGGACTACGTAGCTTGCTAGAGTTGCAATGGAGTAAGATACTTGATACTTACTTGCAATTCTGGCTTAGCTTTGGACGTGTTTGCAATATAGCTTTTGGAGCTGCTATATATTCCTACCTAAGGTTACTCTGAAATTCCAGAGACACGACTAGCATTATACAGAAAGATTTCTAGATTTTTCAGGATAATCTGAGGAAGGTTAGGAATTTTAAAGGAAAATGTTCTTGGTTTTTGCGATTTATGTTACTGACAGAAATCGGGCACATCAGCTGCCTATTATTTTCCAGCAGCGTTTCTGAATCATTTTTACTGTGTAGTGGTCAATTAGGTGTCACTACGGAAAAAAGGACCTCTAATTCTGAAATTGGAGGTTACTCGGTATATTCATGAAACAATTCTGACAAAGCTCTGTCACAGTTTCAGTAATCTCCAGTCAAAGAGATCTCCACTTTTTCTGAATAAGAGAAAATTTGAAGCTTCTCTCTTTTACCTTTTCAGGCTCTTATTTAGTGAAGTATGGTTAGCCATTTGAATATTATTCTTACGGAAATGTAGAAAAAAGTTGAATGCTTCCGAACGAAACGATTTTATAATTATTTGATTCAAATAAATACATTTCTATTGACAGCTCAAGTTCTCTTACTCTCATTTATGTAATATTTATAATACTCCCACTCTTAAATCGCGCCGTGAACTTTTGTGTCTTTTATTCCATAAGGGTCTACATAATTTGACTGCTCAGACATCGTTAATTTGTTACAAATTGCTGTCCCAAGAAGGATTCTTAGGAGTCGTTCTTCTTTTATTTTCTTATTTATTTTTTTTACCAGATGGAACTATGTTGATAACTTTCGTCTTTTTAAATTTTACAAACTTTTTAACATTTATTGTCGTGATTTAGATATTTTTAACTTGTCATTTTACAATTTTAAATCTTTATGTTTTAATATTTTAAATGTATAATTCGTTTTAATTGCTATTTTTATATTATTTTTGCCACTGTAACTGGATTCTTTCTGTAGTGTGAAATACTTTTAATAAATAATAATAATAAAAAAAATAAATAAATTTCAAGCTCACTCATCTCATTAATTTTCATTTGTTGATTCGTAGTTATCTGGAGGATAAATATTAGGGGCTGAAAAGTCATTACCAACTACTGTCCCTAGTCAGATAATTCTGTCTTTACTGGTCGACCAATACAGCAGAAAAACTAAAATGTATCTATAAAATATATTTTTAAAATGCTTCAAGTATTTTATTTTAAAACCAAATTTCATTTTTTGATTTCTTGCATAGATTAATGTGTTTCAAAAATTACTGAATGCTTTGTCAATTGCATTGGTATTCCACTCATACAAGTAATATTTAAAATTAAAAGTACTCCAAATAAGGCGTTTTAGAAATTTATTACATATCACACACATGTATCACGCACACGCACACACACACATACACACACATACACACACACACAATACTTTTATGATCTCTTGGATAAATGTAGAAAAGTTTGATTTGCGCTAAAACAGTAACATGCAATTTGTACAAAATGTACTAACATGGGGTGGGATGTCACATACATTTTCTTATACATTTCTTTTATTTTAAGTAAATTATTTTTTATTTTAAGTAAATTCTTTTTTATTTTAAGTAAATTCTTTCGAAAGGGTAATGGGTTGTAGCCTGCAACTGATTTATTTGTTGTTGTGTTTGAGCAGCTAAAAACTCATGAAACAAATGATTAACTCAGATCTTTCCAGAATTGTCTTTAATATTGTATTTTGTTTTCATAACTTAAATACGAAAAGCATTCAGTGTACTAACTGAAATTTTAGCTGTGATGGATTATGCTTAAAAGAATACTTTCAATGTGTTTCATAAAACTGATTGCATATGCATTTGTTCAGACTGTGTAACAATTTATTATGCATGAGAAATTTATTATTACTTTTCTTGGATTTCTTTTCCTCAGGATCCATGCTGCAAAATTATTGCGTGAAATATATTTTAAGTGCTCTTAGTTTTGAATGCTTAGTTTTCCTCAAAGTCCTTAACTATTTTGATTCACAGGATGTCAAATAGCGAGCCAAATTACTTACCTCTACACGAAACCATCATCAGAAACACCCAAACTTTTTTCTGTTTTCTTTAATGAAAATGTCACTTTTATATGAAAAATTTTCCCATGCCTCTGATTACTCGAAAAGAAAGATTTATAATGAGAAATTCATTTTCGCTGATCCAGTGACATGCTCTGATGGATAAATTAATGAAGCTTGTAAAGAAAGTCCTAATTACCTAGGAAACTCCATTAATTCAGAGTAATACTCATTTTAACTCACTGAATAAATTTCGAAATAATGAATTATCTAACCAACGATGTGCCTATTTTCCTCCACGCTTCTACTCTCTAGCACATTAATATCAAATCCTAGTCCTGCGGATTTATTATTTCCAATGCATTTCTTTTTTTTATTCTAGAAATTACTTATAGACTTGAATGCCGATGTATGAGACAAAATATTTTGATTCATCACTCCCTCAAAGTAAAATGGCATTTTCGGATGCTGGCAGAAGTTTGAATAAATGGATATGGATAAATCGTGGTATAGATTCGATAGCAGAAAAGTAAATTTCATGAGAGATTAAGTATAAGCGAATTAAGTGCAAATATAAATAAAAACCATTTTAAAACAAAATGGAGAGAGGATTAAGTTGCAGTATGACTTATAAAGTTCGTGAGCTCAAACTAAATATCTGTGGAATTATTGTTTTCAAAAGAAAGGAAAAAAAAATAATGGTTTAAAAAAAAAAAAAAGAGAGAGAGAGAGAGAGAGAGAGAGAGAGAGAGAGAGAGAGAGAGAGAGAGAGAGCGAGAGAGAGAGGAGAGAGATGAGAGGAGAGAGAGAGAGAGAGAGAGAGTAAAATAATGGTTTAATGTATTAACGCCGATGACTCAATTTAAAATTTTAATATACTGTTGCACATACAGATTATCCAACAGAAATGTTAAAATGGTAAACCAAATTTTTATATTTAACATTTTTTTTCATTTATGTTGTCTAGCCAAACATTAATTTGAAAATAATAATTTTTTATTGATAAATACAGATCGAACCATATGAACTTCATCATCAAACATTTACAGGAGTAGAAATTAGGCGTAAGTGGATATATAGCTCTTTTTATTAAAAAAAAGAGGTTAGGATCTCTTGAACAATGAATACGCGCTTGAATAAAAAAAGTCCTTGTTTGATGTGTTTTTATGTGAAATAAAAATTAATATGATTAAGGTTAAGGGAAAAGTAACATGAAGGAATGGACAGAGACAGGGGTTCTACATCAATCTATTCTCTCTGACTGCCATGACTGTACACCTTACACTGTAAAAACGATTCAGAAACGTTCTTGGAAAATAATAGGCAGCTGATATGCCCAATTTCAACCAGTAACATATCTTACAAAAACCTGGAACGTTTTCCGAGAAAAGTGAGTAACCTTCCTGAAATACTGGGAAATCTCCCCTGTTAAAGCTAGTCGTGAACATTCTACAAAAGTTAAAGAGATTTAATGCATTTGATTTGAATCTTCCTGGTTTACCAAGAAAGCTCGAGAAGCATTAGTGCAACCACAGCTACGCGAATAATTGCAAGCAAGAACCAATTATACTCCTTGCCTGCAATTTCTGCATCTCAAAGCTGCAGCTATCCAGTGACTTATTTGCTCCCATTGGGAGCTTAGTCAATCCAGAGGAGCAGCACTCAACCTAAAGCCGATACACTTAATAAACACGCTCAGCCAACCTTTAAACTGGTAGCAAAAAACATTTTTCACACCAGTGGAAAGTCTGCATTTGTGCATCTTTTAGCAATTCAGGAAACTTTTTTGTGAGGATACTTGATTATGCAGGGGAATAGGTGAAAACCTCAGAAAATCCCGAAACGTTCCACTGAAATAACCAGTAACGTTTTAGAATTTTTTTACAGTGTTGTTACCTGGGATGATGCCGAAAGCAATGAAAATTATCTGGCATTAAAAAACTTACTAAGAAAAAGGGACTTGTACTCTATAGTCAACTTGGTCGATTCATTTTCAGCCATCCAGGGCGTAACAGAGAACTACTACTAAGATCATATATAAAGTTAAACAAATCATATATTGCCTTTAAAAATTAGCAAACATTTCCTGAGGAACACATAGCATGTTAGTATCGAAAGCAATGAAGAAGCCGATTTGAGAGAGAAAAAAGGAATCTACATTTAATGAGACATTACACCTGTTGAGCTCCACCAGCAACGTTATTAAAAAGAAAGATAAAACATTGGATGGTATCCAAAATTGTTGGAAGTGTTACAGTCAAAACTCCGCAAACACTGTAAAAAAATTCCGAAACGTTACTGATTATTTCCGTGTAACGTTTCGGGTCTTCACTGGTTTTCAAACACTTCCTGGAAAAATCAAGTAACTTCGTCAAAAACATTTCCTGAGGAACACATAGCATGTTAGTATCGAAAGCAATGAAGAAGCCGATTTGAGAGAGAAAAAAGGAATCTACATTTAATGAGACATTACACCTGTTGAGCTCCACCAGCAACGTTATTAAAAAGAAAGATAAAACATTGGATGGTATCCAAAATTGTTGGAAGTGTTACAGTCAAAACTCCGCAAACACTGTAAAAAAATTCCGAAACGTTACTGATTATTTCCGTGTAACGTTTCGGGTCTTCACTGGTTTTCAAACACTTCCTGGAAAAATCAAGTAACTTCGTCAAAAAGTTTCCTGAATTGCTAAAAATTGTTAGAATGCGGATTTCTAATTTGTTGTGAAAAATATTTTTAGCTCCCAGTTTAAAGATTAACAAAGCGTATTTATAAAGTGTATCTGCTTCAGCTCGGTTACGGCCCGTCCAGACTGATTAAGTTCCCAAAGGTAGCGAATAATTTAACGAAGAGCGTAGCTTTGCAAGAATAGCAGGAGAGTGAAATTCTTGATACTTTCTTGCAATTCTGTCTTAGCTTTGGCCATGTTTCCAATACTCATTTTGGAACTTTCTTGGCAAATCAGGAAGGTGCTGAGCTATTATATTATATTTACTAAAGTTTACTCTGAAGTTCAGAGACAAGACTGGGGGGTTTCTGAATTTTTCAGGAGGCTTCCAAGATATCTTCAGGAAAGTTACTGAATTTTAGCAGAAAATATTCCTGGCTTTTCAAGATATGTTATAGGCAGAAATTTTGCACATCAGCTGCCTTTTATTTGCCAGGAACGCTTCTGAATCGTTTTTACAGTAAAGAATCAGTGGCAAATCTTAGGCTACATACTGGACATGACTGTTTAGCAGAACATTAGTTGAATCAAGGGCAAATCCTAGGCTACAAACCGGACATGGCCATTCAGAACAACATTAGTGCAAAATAGACATTATCTATTCCTATTTATGCCTACTTTGGAGGACTGGCTACATGAATTCAAAAACATTCTCTGACTTACCGTGGACCTAACAGATGCTTCAAGAACAGCTGAAGAAGTCAAAAAAAAAAAAAAAAAAAAAAAATGCTTTATCATAAGACATGGATGAATTAACTTAAAAACCACTTAAGCATTTAAACCAATGCACACTGTTTTAAAAATAAATATGCATCATTATAACGTTGAAATTAATTTATGAAAAAAGTTACTTTTTCATTTAAACGCACGTACAAATAGTTACAACTTCAAAAAATATGGTGCATTCGAAGTTGCACAATGTTCTTTTTTCTTGCTATACTTTTTTTTCCATGAATACGTTCTTCTTGAATTTCTAAGATGGAAATTTATTGCATCATGTTAAACTTTTGTTTTAGACCTATTTTAGTATGCGTTCTTAGCTTGCTTGTGTTTTGACAAATAATTTCTCTAGAGAAATAGGTTATTGATGGAGAAGTCATTCCACTGAAAACAAAAGTGCAAAATACAAGGCAGGAAGCAGAAGAAGTAATATATTAGATGGAAAGAGGATATTCAAGATTTATCCACTCTAAATGAAATATGAGTCTTTCATTCTGGAAACAAAAATCTAAAAGTCATCATTTGGAGTTTTTAGAAGAATCAAAAACCGCATTGAACTGGAAAATTATCTCTTTAGATAATGATATCTTAAGCTTAGAGAATTATTAGTTACTTATGAAATATGAATTATTTATAGATAAACAGTTGGAGCATAAATCAATAATTGAAGAAAAGAAATGTGCGAAATAAAAACATGCCACAAATGGAAGAAAAAAAAAAATAAGTAATCACTGTAAAAACGATTCAGATATGTTCCTGCCAAATAATGGGCAGCTGATGTGCCCAATTTCTGCCAGTAACATATCTTGCAGAAACCAGGAAAGTTTCCGCTAAAAGTGAGTGATCTTTCAGAAGTTTTCTTTGGAACTTTCTTACGAATTGAGAAATCTCACCATGTTAAAGCCAGATATATCTCGGGAAACTTCTAGAAAAATATATAGGTTTAACGTAATTGCTCAGAACCTTCCTGATTCACCAAGAAAGCCCCAAAAGCATCAGCGCAACCATGGCCAAAGCTATACGGGAATTGCGCGCAAGAACCTTGCATCTTCCTTGCCTGCAGGTCTTGCAGTTTCCCAGTGACATTTTCACCCCCATTGGTGACTTAGTCCATCCGGACCAGCCGTGATCGAGCATAGACCGATACACTTAATGAACAATTTCATTTAATCCTTAAACTATTTTTCACAACAATGAAAAGTCTGCATTCGTATGACTTTTAACAATCCATGAAACTTTTTGGCGAAGATACTTGGTTTTACAGTGAAATAGATGAAAACCTGTGAAATCGAGAAACGTTCCACGGAAATAACCAGTAACGTTTCGGAATTTTTTTGCAGTGCTGTTTATTAAAGTAATAAAGCGCCTCACATGACGTTTTTTTTCTTACTGTGTCGGTACAACGATTAGAGGAGATGATTGTACCTTGGGACACTTTTCATATTTTAATTTTTAACGTCACGTATTTAAATCAAATTTAAGATCTAAAAGTCAATTTAAAACATCAAAATCTATTTCTCTCCATATTATTTAAAAGTTCAGAAAGTTTGAAAATAAAATATTGCCAGCCGTTTAAAGTAAGAGCTCCAAACTGTCCCAAGGTACAACATCCTATTGTTCCATGTGACACATCCTGTTGTACGATGGGAATCTTTTCATGATTCAGGAAACAGCCATATACTTGAACCAATTCACACCAAAAAAGAAGAATATTTTATATGGTATTGAATTAAATTATGAATAATGAATTAAAGAAATATTATCAGACATTAAACGTGTTTAAAGACTACGTCAGACATGAACCTTTTTCCATGTTCCTAAACATATCTCAATTATTAAGGGGAATTAGTACCCCCTATCCCGTTAATGTTAATTTTCACAGGTTCATGAACCTTTTTCTGAAAATCTATTTAAGGTACATTTATGAAATTTTTTCTGTACCTTAAGTAGACTGTTTTCTCTATACTGAAGTAACATTTTACAGAAAGGAAACTTAGTTTTTTTTTTTTAAATCTAATGCGTAAGTCACTGTATTTTTTTTCAAAAAATGCCATTTTTTAACACGAAATCAGCTCTATAAAAATATTTTTGGAACATGAGAAAGATTTTACTTCAGTACATGCAATTATATGTATGGAATAGGTGGTAAAAATTTCAAAGTCTAACACAATTTAGTTTCTGAGAGAAAGGAACATATAGTTTCAAAAATACCATTTCGAGATATTGCAATTTAAAGGGGAAAATCATGCCTTATCAACATGCATTTAAATTTGTTTTAAGCTTATTTTAACTTACTTCTAATATGAGCACGGTCAAGAAATTTGTATCATTAAAAAGGTATTGAAATGGAGCTTCAAAACATATAAAAATCAAGAAATCAAATTTTTGAAAGTATTTAGGGTACTGACTCCCCTTAAGAACCATGCATATGTTGTACAGTCATAGAAAAAAAAAACGAAACACTCGATCGTATTCAAAGACTATTGATACTAGAGACACGTGTAAGGTGTCATTGTTTCAGGAATAAAAAGTTCTACATAATTATGGTAAAAAAATGTTGTTAAGGGGTCGTCTTCATATTAAAACGAGCATCAACTTCAAATTTTTCAATGAGAACCCCCTTTTTTTATCACATATTTCTAATCAGCATCTTTTTTTAACTTTGTATACAAAGTTTTGTTTAATTCGATCCAGCCGTTACTTCAGAATCGAGTTTTGAAAAATTCCTCTCGTAATGTTAAAACGCATTTTGATATTTTTACTCATAACACAAAAACTAGATTAGGTACGGCAAAGATTGTTTTTTTGTATCAAAATATGAATCGACCCAATAATAAAAACATCATTTATAACGCCCAAAATGTAATTTTAGTTTTTTTATGAATTATTTTAATATTTTTTGAAAAAAATATGATCTGAAACCATATTAAATTTTAACAGAAAAACAATCTAGGAGAGCTTTTATGAGGGAATCCAAAATTT
Source organism: Uloborus diversus (assembly GCF_026930045.1). NCBI lineage: Eukaryota > Metazoa > Arthropoda > Arachnida > Araneae > Uloboridae > Uloborus > Uloborus diversus. Next base: position 115,824,505 of record NC_072738.1, read on the forward strand.
GAGCTCAAAATATTCAGTAGTTTTTGCGCTATGCTTAAAAATTCCTTTTTTCCTACTTTAGGGGACCGTATACTTTTTTAAAACAGAAATTATGAAAGTTGGTTTCTTCGTAAAAAAAGAAAAAAAAATGTTCAACAAACCAAGCAAACCAATTATAACGTGGTTTTTCTACATTAGAGTTACGCCTATGAATTTTTTAAATGCATAAATTTATTCGCTGTCTCTGCAGAAGAACAACACAATATTGCAACCGTCAGTTTTTTGTAGATATCGTTCAGACGTCAATGTGTAAATAATGCGAAACACTACTTCATTGTCTAATAAAAGAATATTTTATAGAACTTTTTAAATCAAAAGCTATACTTTAAATACTTCTGTTTTTTTTTTTTTTTAATTTATTTTATTTTTTTTTCTGCGTTTAGCCATTGCCTTTTGTAAAACAATAACTCAAATAATATATATATATATATATATATATATATATATATATATATATATATATATATATATATATATATATATATACATATATATATATATATATATATATATATATATATATATATATATATATATATATATATATATATATATATATATATATATATACATATATATATATATATTAATTTGAATTTTTGGCATCTTGAATTCAAATATTGTTTTTCGCAATCACGAGCCGTGTATGTGTATGTATGCGCGTGTGTGTTTGTGTAAGCGCATGTGTGTGCGTGTTGTGTATGCAGTGCTGTGTGTGTACGCGCGTGTGCGTGTAGGCGTTCGTGTATGTGTGTGTACGCGCGGGTGCGTGTAGATGTTCGTGTATGTGTGTGTACACGCGTGTGCGTGTAGGCGTTCGTATGTGTGTGTACGCGCGTAATTGTAGGCTTTCATGTGTGTGTGTGTGTTTGTGTAAGCGCATGCGTGTGGGTGCGTGTGTGTGTATGTATGCATGTGCGTGTGTGTAGGCGTTCGTGTGTGTGTGTGTACGCGCGTGTGCGTGTAGGCGTTCGTATGTGTGAGTACGCGCGTGTGTGTAGGCGTTCGTGTGTGTGTGTATGTAGGCATGAGTGTTTGTGTCTGTGCAGGCATGAGTGTGTGTATGTGTGTGTGTAGGAGTGCGTGTATGTGTGTGTGTGTAGGAGTGCGTGTATGTGTGTGTGTAGGAGTGCGTGTGTGTGTGTGTGTAGGAGTGCGTGTGTGTGTGTGTGTAGGAGCGCGTGTATGTGTGTGTGTAGGATATTGACGCGATCTGGAGACGGTTTTTGCCAGAGGAGTAGCATCGTGAGGCGGCCGGCCGACGATGGTGCTGCGGAGGGTGCTGGTGGGAAAATAAAATGATATCACATTAAAACAGTCAAATAAAAGCAATAAGCAATCGTGATTGCTCAAAAAAATTAACATGCACAACTTTTTCACAGAAACATACAACAAAACCCCAGTGTCTTGCCAGTCATGTTGCAATAGAGTGTAGAATTAGTGGCTCTTCCCGGTGATAATTTGCTAAAATGAAAAATTATTGCCTTGTCTAATTCGGGAAAAAGTACTCGAAAAATAGCCGACAGTGTGAAGTTTATCCTTTAACAGTATCCAAATGGGTCAAAAAGTAATAATTGCTCTTAGATAAGTTTACTGGTTTTTAGGAATTAATTTTTTTTGTATAGAGTTTGAATAATTTTCAATGTGTTAGGATCTAGGAGAGGAAATTTCAATCGCATTAGTAGGCCGCGTGCTTTGAGCTGTATTCAGCACAAAAGTAGTAGTTGTGGCTAATTGTGAACTTTTTTTTTTTTTTTTTTGACTTCGTCAAAGATTTAACAAAACATTAATTTGCGTGTTAGATTAAGTTGAGTTTTTGTCTATTCTTAATTATAATTTAAACACTATTTTTCTATTTACTTTCTCGGTCATTGGCGTGCATTTCACATTAAAATAATTCTCGCAAGACAATGATAAAATTTCAAAATATTTTCTTCTCTTTTGAACAACATGGAAAAATATCGTCAAAGAAAGAAAGTGAAAAAAAATATTGTTATCAACTAATGGGTGCCTATTTTATTAAATGCATCTTTTTCAGAATCCAATATCTGGATATTCGGCTCCAACTTTGTGACACTGGAACTAATTCTTTTTCCTGTTCTTATTCTTTGAACATACAACGGGCCACATGGACCAACGTCGCGGGCTGAATGCGGCCCGCGCCTTCACTGCGAATTGGTTTTCCCATTCCATGGCTGCTGTGAGTCCTAATATTGAACACAACAGCCCTAAACTAGATTTAACCGAACAATGAAGCAGGTGTCATGTCATTGAAGCCGAGAGTGCCTAAAAACTGGTGGATGAAGAAAATTTATCTCACCAGTGAGATGCCGTAAACATACAGCAGATAAATTTACTTTGCCTACCAGTTTATTCGCACTCTCAGCTTCAATAAGATGACTTCCGCATCCCACACGTTTAGTTCCGATTCCAGTCTGCGAAATATGCAGCGAGGACGAAATCGTAGCCTCTGGATAGTTCAACCCGCCTGTCGGGTATGCTGCCTATAGTATTGCTATAGGTGCGCCAGCCTGATGGTGTAGACAATGCTAGTGTGCAAGTATATAGTGCGCGAAACAATCTATATATATAAAAATCTCGTGTCACGATGTTTGTTCGGGGTAAACTCTGAAACTACTGAACCAATTTTTATCAAATTTCATACCTATCTGTAATTTGGTCCAACTTAAAAGATAGGGTGGTTTTTATAATTTTTTATTGTAAATAAAATGTTTATTATGCCTTAATAATGTGTATTGATTGTTTGGTTCTGTAAATTCTAACTAGATGGTGCTGTAAGTTAATTCATCCTCAAAAACTTTATTCTTAAGTTAATTAAAATTTACAAATGATGCTATGTTACGGATATTGATGGTTATCAAAAATATCACCGTAGAAAGGAGGAGTATAGAGGCCACACTTTTCAATCTAAATGTCAAATTCTACAAATCAAGTTGAAATCGATGAGCAGCGGGTTGTTTCATACTCACCACTGCTTTTAAAAACTTATAAGGCTTATATAAATCTCGAGTTTTGCAGTTTCGTGTAATCCATTAAATATTTTGTCAAATACGTTATTACAGGTCCTTATTAGGTCGCATTTGAAGTGCGATATATGGACATAAAAGCAGCAATGAAGCTATCCGGCTTTCCCATACAAGAAAGAGACTCTTCTGTACAGCATCCTTGCAGTACATCTTGAAAACGGTCAACGAGTATATTTTACCGAAGATATTTTCAACGAAGAGTACTTGAACCACCAAAAACGACCATGATGTTTTTGTCGACATTCCCGAAAAGAAGGGAATATTTGCGAATCGTTAATCGTCGAGTGTTAATATATATCACGATGCATTTCGGGAATTGTAATTATTAGTAGCACACAATCATTGGGAGTTGTATTTTCTAATGCAGGATTTGCATAACGAGAAACAATATTCGTCAACTCTTTAAGATATTTTTCACAACATAACATCCAACACAATCATCATTTCTGTGGGGAAACTAGATAAATTTTATGCTTGAAGATGTATTCCATAGAGTTAAACAAACACACCGATGTCCAAACTAGATTTTACACCAAATATGTATAATGAAGCTTTAGTGTTGATTGAAGATTTATGCATTTCAATTTCTAATTTGTTGTTTAGTCATTATGGTGTGATATCACCTGACCGATTGGTCACCGACTTAGTTGACAATGATTTGCAACGAGAAAAAACAGTGCAATGACGCTGTCTTTGCTACAATTATTGTGAATAATGAGCCATTACTGACAGCTGAAAAAAAATTATAATCAGATTGTCCAGACCGTTGATGCTGAACAAGGCTATTTTCATTTGTCGATGAAAACATTCCAACTGAATTTTTAAATTCTCTGGACATACCAGGAATGCCACTAGACGACTTCTGGTTGAAAATTCATTCACCAATTATTCTTTTTCATGATTTAAACCCACCTAGAATATGCAACGGTACACGTTTCTTCATCAAAATTTAAACAATTTTGACAGAAAAGTTTAAAGAACAAATTTTTGTGTTGCCGCGTTAGCTATTAATAGATTCATAATTTTAAAATACATTTGGAAGGCTTCAATTTCCGATTTGTTTCGCTTTTGAAAAGACCATAAATTGATTTCAAGACCAAACAATGTCTACTTTCGGTTTGTACTTGAACCATACATGTTTTTCTCATGGACAATTATCTATCGCCTACTTACAAGTGGGAAAGTTATCATACCTATTCGTGTTAGCAAATAACAGGTTAAGCAAGAATATTGTGCTGAACTTAGTGCTTAGATAATTTTCAGTTTTCAAATAATAGAAACAAAAGATTGAAGTCAATGGTATCTACCTCATTTATAAAATGTAATTTTTATATGTTTTCAATTTAGTTAATGTTTTTTGTAAAGAAAATATTGATTACAAACTATAGATAACTCTGAGATGAATAAAATGTAGTGTACATTCTAAAAGTGTATGTTGGTTTATGTTTAATTTCTATGTTCTGATATTTTACAATCAGTTTCGATATTTACTATTACTTTCAAGTTATTTTGCTTTTATTTTTCGCCCTAGTCATACTTGCAAAATTTACTAAGCGTAAGTATAGTGCTTTAACCACTGCAAATTTAGTTAGTACTTACTAAATTCAATAAGTACTTAATTCAGCCTAACATGCCCATTATGAATCTCATTTGTTTTTAATTGGCTATACTATTTTTTGCTTCACCAAAACTATTAATTAGATTCTAACAAAATATTGAGTGAAATAATATTTTAATCAATTTTAATCCAACTGCTTCGCCACAGCAAAGCGTGGCTGGGTCAGCTAGTATCAAATAAAGCTAAGTTTTGTTTGTAATGTTACAAAATCGGAGAAATGACAAGAAGTCAGATTTCGGTTCACTTTGGTTAAAATTAAAATGACTTTTTTTTTTTTTTAATTACGGGTTGAACCATCTCGAATCTCGTTGCTAGAAACAGCATTGGGAAATTACTTTCCTAATTTGGTTTTAAGAGATGTTACATGTTTAACTAAAACCGCCGATTGTGTTATGTCTTTTTAATAATACCACGCATTATGATCTTTCGCATAAATTAGGATTTGAAACAAATTCTCTTTTTTTGATTACAAAAAAGCCTCTAGAACAATTACTGTGTTTGTCCACTGGGTTAATTCAAATAACCAAATTTTTCCCAAATAAAGTTCGAGTATAAAGGGTTTGCTCATTAACGGGTATTTATATTCTCCTGCTTCTGCTTTATTTTTTAGATTGATACTTCGTTCATTTTATGTATTTAGAGCAAGTTTTCACGGAATAAATGGACCTTGCTTCGCTCGAGTCTCCAATCTATTTAATGCTGCGTCTTCCCACGTTGTGCGGTATATTTTTTATATTTTTGTGTGCGATGACCCTAACTTCTGCCGATGTTCTGCGAAATTAGAAACGCGCAATTCCATTTTACATCGAAAGACTTTCTATTCATTCCAAAATAAACCTGCAACATAGACGCAATACATTTATCAAACATATTCACATCATCTTTCTAGGTATAAGGTTGGATATTTACATTTCTATGAGGCTAATTTGCTTAATATAAGCAATCCAATAGGTTCATATTAGAAAAGGCAAAAAGTTCCATTACTTTTAATTTTTCATTATTCGATTTACTAAACAACGATCTATACGATGGACGAGCCAAACCCCATACATCTTTCTTGGGTTAATCCAGATAAACAAAAATCAGTAAATATTTTAACTTAAAAAAAAAAAAAAAAAAAAACGACATTAACTTGCTTTTTGCCGCAACATAATCGGCTAAAACGTATCGGATTACGGAAGAAAAGAGAACTTCAAAAAAGCATGAGTTGAGCTGGATAATCTCGATCTTTTCATTGTTCACCTTCCGTTACTTGATAAACCGTGACCTTGAAAGAAGCGTTTTCAATGTGGTGATGGTCCCTAAAACGTTTTTCGTTAATAACTCCTGTTCTACTTCACGGAATGCAGTGAAATTTCGTATCCTGGCTGTATTTTGCGGTCTAAACATAATTATGTAGCAAAAATTAGGGGTTCCCATTTGAAAATCAAGAGTTGGTGCTCATTTTGCTTTGTATATGGTCCCTTATCAAAATTTTACCTACGTAGTTTTAAAGAAGACTTTAAACTAAGTCGGATGACATCTTTATTTCCTTTCTAGCATGAAAAATGGCCCAATAATTAAAAGTGTTTCGTTTTTTTTTTTCTATGACTGTACCTTAAGACGTGCTCTAAGTTACAATATGTTTGGCTGTCCCAAGGTACAATCATCTCGTGGTTTACGAAAAATCAAAACGGTGGTCAATCTAGATGCACTATCTTTATTTTTTAATAACCAATATATTTAGAGTACTTCTCTGTTATAATAAAACAAAATTCAGTTTATTAGTTTTACAAATACAAAGACAGAACATGAAATAAAAATGAAGAAAATATTTACTCTGGAGTCATAAATTTTTGTTTCTCTCACAAAATCATCAATTTAACTCTTTTGATGCTGATTGTTACTATGGTACCATTTAAGGTTACTATTAGAGATTACAAAAAACATGTCTGCTAAAAAAAGATTCTTAGAAATTAGCAGTGTCCCAAAGTCACTCTACACATTGCTTATAATTGCACATTCTTATTATTTTTTATTATTTTTTTTCCTTTTTTTTTGATGTCATAAAAAAATCTTCAACCTGTGAAGTATTATGGTGCAAACCGCATATTTATACGACAATTGTTTTCCTTTTCAATAAATTTTTAATATGCATCAAGAATTTTTCGAACACCCTGTATTTTGCTCTTTTTTTTTTTTTTGCACCAAACTGAAAAATATGAATTGACATTTTCCTCTCTCGCATATTTTATCAGTAACTTACCAAGAAACAAAATCAATTTCCAAGGAAAAATGCATATTAGCTTATCTAGTGACGTGAGGTGACAGTTGAATAATGACGTCTGAGTAGGAAATCTTAATTATAAGGGAAGCGCCGTTAATATGGAGCAAGACTCATTCTAACCCATTGAATAAACTCAATAACAATGAATTAGCATTGCTGTGAGGTGCATATTTTATCCCGGGCTTCTTAGGTCATGCCATTAATTTTGAATTCCAAAGTAGAAAATATTTATTGCCATTGTTATACGGAAGGACTTTTTCTATGAATATTCCCTCGAATAAAATGAATGTTAACGTTTACGAACGGTATTCAATAATTTAAGCTGTTATTTAGTTCAGTCACAGATTTTGTAAGACAGTTTTAAGCGAAATAAAGCTTATATAAAAAGTTGCAATTAAAAAAATGAATGTTCAGTAGTTTTTGATTAATTTCTACGAAATATTATTTATGGTCTAACAATGAATATCAAAAATCTGTAAATGGGAAATTCTCAGAATAAGGGAAGTATTGGTATGTGTTAATTCATTTACTCATTGAATGAATTATTATTCATTAATTCATACACACATTCATTAACTAGACCATTGTTTTTTGTTCATTTATTCATGCATTTATTCTTTCACATAATTTTTCCTTTATATGTTTATTCAATACAAGAAAACTATCTTTAAAAATCAAATAGAACATATTTCATTAGAATTTTTTTTTTATCATCACTTTTATTTGGAGGTACAAATTAACTCTCAAAAAATAAAAATTACATCTTAATACCCAGTTCTACTGTAAACTACATTATTCTCCATCTGTGTACTCTAATTTTCAAACTAAATTTCCGATATTTTTATTTTGAAAAAGGTAAGTTTTCTTAATTATATCAATTTGCCACACATCCACTCCCAAAGAAAATATTGCTTGCATAGAACATTTTGCTTTCCGTAATTTATGATCTGTTCTTTTTTTAAAATAAATTTACGTTTATCAAACGTGGTGTTATACTTGAAACTATATTAAAGTTTTCTAAGAGGAAACGAAAGAGAAATCTTTTAAAGTTATTAAAGCCACGGACATGTTTTTTTCAGTTCCTTCTTAAAAATATTGCATTAAAGTTACGAAAAACATTCAAAACCATTTTATCAGCCCAAACAATTATTTTGTTTTCGAAATGTTTTCAAATTAACACACAATATATAGCTCAGAAATTTTATAAATATTTCTGTTACTTTTTGTTAAAGATACATCACTTGGCTTGGTGATCTGTGTAATTTTTACTGCAGCGAATGATTAAAGAATATGTTTACATTACCACTATGTTTGCTCCTCTGTTTCTATTTTTAAATTTCAATGTATCGCTTAATACTTTCCTATTTGGTTATTATCTCACATGGGTTTGAACAATTAAATTTGATTTGAGGAATTATTTTACTAAAAGTTTTCGTGGCGGATTGTTTTTTAAATAATGTCTTAGTCCTATTATCCAGCAGATCATTTTTCTTTTTAATGAAAAATTTTGTCTAGCTTCAAGATTTGCTTTGTTTAAAAGTAAATTAAAAAGACAAAATAATGTATGTCATTGACAAATAAGTAGTCTCTATGTAACTCTGACCAAAAATTCCAACAATAAATAATCCTGATATATATAGTAGCTAGTGATCGAGTAACGGTCCTGACGTCATCAACGATGAAACTCGTGACACGGCATGATAATTTGATAATATGTTTTGGTAATGTTTAATATGCTGGGAAAGGCTTTATTGTGACAATGCAGAACTCGATCCGGCAACTTGACTGTTTTACTGGTAAGTCTGTCATATCAGTGGAATAGAAAAACGAAAACGTAGTCAACAGTGAATGCTATCTACTGGAGTTTAGGGTTAATTCATTAGAGTTAGGGTAAAGATTTCAACTATCAGAATATCACCAAATAGGCAATTGCTTCATTCAAATGTAGAAGCAATTTTCACCCATCATACCTTGACAGGCGATTTTCTAGTATTTAAAATAAACTTCATGATTAAAATGCGCTGTGACAAACTTAAGGCAGAAAAAACCCAAATCATCCTCTGGTTTACAATGAAATATGTCCACCAAAATTAAACTTTCATAAATATACTCATACCCATACATTTTTTCAGATAAGGGTTAAAATCCTGCCTCTGAGTTTTATAAAAACTTTTCAATAAATCTTTACTCACGCCAATTTATGCATATGTGAAAACGTATACATCAATTCACGAGGGCGAAAAAACTTAGTGAAGCAAGCTGTTTTTCTTCGGGAGATAAACTTTCTTTTGTCTTAGGAAAAGATAGTAAGTATTCTTCTTTACGACCAATATGCGTGTGTAAGCATAAGTCGATCCGGATATTTCAGATCACATTTATGAGATTTTCCGTTTTTCTTCTCAGTTACCCGCAGAGAAAATCCCATAGATCCTGGTCCCCTGAATGTGCACATAAAATGTGGAATCGAATGATCAGAATGTTAAGCTAAGCATAACTTGCGAAGCAAAACGTGTCTTGTGCGCACATAATGCGTCATATTTCTTTTAGTTAGGCAAAAGTTTTTGCTAAAACTTCAAATATTTTATGCGCAGACATATTTTATGACAATTATTATTATTTTTTTTTTGTTATAAAATGCACCACTGTATCATAAATATTTTTTTTTACCATGAAATGCACAATTTTAGGACAATGGTCTTTTTTACCATAAAATGCTCTATTTTATGATCATGAATTTTTTTCACCATAAAATGCCCCATTTTATAATGATGAAATCCCCCCCCCCCCGTAAAATTTACCTCTTTAAGTTTAAGATTTTTTTTGCCGTAAAATGCACCCTTTTATAATTTTGAATTTTTTTTAAATCAAAAAGTGTGCCATTTTACGATCATAATATTTTTTGATAAACTTTGAAGAAAATAAATCAACTACGTTATAAATGCATAAGTTGTCAAACATTGCAGATACGAGTTTCTGGGTTTCAAGAATGTAAACATTTGGAAACTCATACCGTTTTGCACTGAAAAAAAAAAAAAAAAGGTTACATGCATCCGCTAAACACGTAAGTGCATTTGTTTCCGAACTGTTCATTACCGTATTATCCCATTACCGTATTATACCATTATCCGGCATGCCGCAAAATTCTGGGGTCACCAGATTTTCAATAACTTTTGCCTAGTCCTTTCCGGCATACTGGAAAAATCGAGCTTAGGAGGAAAAAAATTAATAATACAAAAAATATGTTCAGTTAAAAATGGATATAAGTTCTTTACACACCTTATTACGTAGTATCAATAAACAGTTTAATTTTGTAAAAATATTTACTAACTACGTCATTTGTTATATTAACAAGAAAAATATTGTTTAATAACGAATAATTTTATAAAAGTTAAATTAAAACTAAGTAAGCAAACACGTAAGCAGTAAGTTTCCTCCACGTAAGCCAGCGCTAAAGAATTTACCATAGCTATTCAATAAATAAAAACTAAACTTACCTCTCTAAAAGGAACCTAAAAACATATTTAAAAAAAAATTATGAACAAATCGCAGTAATGATGAATGCTTCTGAATTGATACTTCAGTGGCATATAATTAAATCCATTGATAATGACCAACCATAAATAACAAGCACATATTATATGCAATATACATTATACACACACACACACACACACACACACACACACACACACACACATATATATATATATATATATATATATATATATATATATATATATATATATATATATATATATATATATATATATATATACAGGGTGGTTAGAATTAAAGTTACCCTGTTTAGATCCCTCTAGTGACCGTTCTACAAATCGGATTGCGATGAAACTTGGAATATAGATTATATAGACCATGGGGAGGGAGATTATACAATAAAAAAAATAGTTAAAAAATCTACCACCAGGGCAGAAAAGGGCGCATGTATCAAATGAAACGGAGACTGTCACAAAATCGATTTTATTTACAGGATTGGGTCAATGTGCATTCCATCTGCGTCAATCACGTGTTCAAATCGTGTTATATCGTAAGTCATAGTTGCACGAAGGGTTGCCCTATCAATACCATGAACATGGCTCCTTGCTATCCTTTAATTCAGGCACCGTCCGTATGCTTTCGCCATAGACCCGATCTTTTTCAAGGATTTCCTTGACATGGGCCCTTTCTGCATGCCTTTCAATCTTCCATACTCACGCAGTGCGGCAGTAAGATTACAATTCTTCTGATAGAAGACCTTGATCAGTAAGGTTCGCTCTTTCTTTTCCAAAGTCATGAAGATGAGTGAACCTCTGCCCTTTTATAGCTCATTTAATTTGCATAATGCATCGGTGGTTGTTGCCAGATGTGTTACGTGTGTAGAGCGCCCCCTATCGTCGATTTTTGAACTTTTTTTAAATTGTATATTGTATAATCCTGCTCCGCATGGTCTACATAATCTATATTCCAAGTTTCATCGCAATCCGATTTGTAGAACGGTCACTAGAGGGATCTAAACAGGGTAACTTTAATTATAACCACCCTGTATATATATATATATATATATATATATATATATATATATATATATATATATATATATATATATATATATATATATATATATATATATATATACTCCTTTTTTATGTAAGAAACAAGTATTAAATTTAAAAACCAAAACTGCCTTTTTAAATTAAAGCCGAAATTCTTATACAAAATCTAGGAATTCAAATACTAATTTTTTTCAAAAAAAAAAAAAAAACAACAACATTGAACTGCACATTTAACACAAATTATATCGCAATAATAATATCAACAACTACAGCACAGTGGTAAAATAAAATGTTATTTAATGTGCCACTTTGAATGCGTGGCATTATACAAAATGTTTTGGTAATATATACATCAATCCCATACATCAATTATGAATTGATTGAATTAAAATGACAATGTAAAGGAAACGTCTCTAAAACTCCGCTTGAGAAATTTCTAGTGTGGAAAATGTGATTTATTATAAAACCAGATCACGCAGTAGAAAATTCTGGAACATTATTGTACGTGGATTTACTATAAAGAGTGAAATATTTACGGAAAATTCACGCCTTCGCAAATAAGTGCACGATACGGTTAGGATTTTTTTTCTTAAAACGTATCTCAGAATTTTTTTACACAATAAGTTTATTGTCTAAATATTTTTGCCACAAAAAAATGAAAAAAAAAAAAATCATTTTTATACACGCATGATTTTTAACGTTTTAAAGTAAATAATTAAAACACATAGATGTTCTCTTTTTACATAGTAATAGGTAAATATTTTTTTCTTTTCAAAGCTCTTGAATATGCCCCTTTAAACACCGCTCTATGTTCCAGATGTGAAATATCGAATCACTTCATAAAAATAGAACTCTTAGGCATCCCTTTACACAATGTAAGAAAAAATTTTCGAGAAAAAAATTTATCTAATATTTGGACATGTTCCCATTTGAGAACATTGGCGTGTTACGTTAAGTTTTTTACCAAGACTTTTAATCGAATACGCTTTACGCTTGCTATGGCTTCAGTTTTGTTATTTATGCAGAAACGCTTGATATATGTGATACTATTCATCACATTCATTTCGATTTCAAATGTTCAATATTTCAAGATATGTAAAAACAGAAAAAAAATACGTATTTATTAGCAAATTTATTCAAAACTTGATACCAATTAATATGAAATCTAAGAGTCGGAGTCAGTTATTTCTTCTTTATGTCTAAATTTTTTCCAAAGCTACGGAGTAAGCGTCGCAGTTGGGGAGTTGGAGTTCCACTAATTTTCGGGAACAGGTGTCGGAGTTGACTACTCTAAAATTCTAGGAGTCGGAGTCTGAAGTTGGCCAACAAGAGCTTTTTCCAACAAAATTTGTTTGAAGTAAATTCGCCTTTTAGTTCGGGATCAAGATTAACTTTTACTTTCCCCTTGGGATTTCATGTTAAAGGATTTGAACTGTTCAAAATTGAACGGAAGATAGTTCAAATCAAAAAGATGTTTTCTATACATGGGTTCTTCTTCAAAAGCTTTATTCTACAAATTTTGTTTGATGCAAATTCGCCTGTAAGTACGAGATTTATATTTGCCTTGAATTTCCCCTTAGGCACTAATGTTAAGTTTTTTTGAACTGTTGAAAATTGTTCAAAAAATTGTTCAAATCGAAAAACTAAATAAGCGAATGATGTGTCTTTGCCGAGATCTTTCGAACAAAAAAAATTTTGTTCGAATCGGACTATTCACTCGAAAGGTATTTGAGGGGGGCAAACAAATAGACCGACGGAAGCATTCTCCCCGTTTCAATACCCTGATTTCCTATTTTAATTTTCAAAATGTATTTAATTATTGAATTTATTTTTTTATTTTTAGCGATATTTTAAAGATGCATTTGCCATCTTCCATGCTTTTTTCCTCTTTAATCTGATTTTTACTGGAAAAGTAGACCTAAAAGTAAAAAGACATGATTGGGGGCTGAATCTCTGGAAAGTCTCATGTGACAAAGGAGGGAAATTTATAGCTAACAGTTTGAAGCCTAAGCAGGATACTAGAGAAGAGCTGTAAACATCTTCATTTCTACACAAAAAACGATTTTCTCTTATCACTCCCACCGTAAAACTGGAGACGAAGGGGGGGGGGGGGAGAGCAGTGAAAGGTCAAAATGTCACCCACCTGTTTTTAGATGCATCAATAATTCTGAGACTTTTACTAACCACATAACAGAACTTACGCAGCGGCGTAAATTGCCCAGTTTTGTATAGCGGATCACGCCAATGTTCCCAAACGGGAACAACGAAGTTAGTTCGCTTATAGGATCTGCATTTTTGTTGGAAATCATTATCGGTCATGTTTGGTCATCAAAAGGATCCCTATATATTGTTACTCTAGAATATCAAAACGGTTAATTATTTTTTTAAAAATATATAAATTTTTAATCTGTCTCTATGAAAATCGTTAAAAAAGCACATTTTTGGGAATTTTTGTAGAAAACAGTAATTGCAAATTAGAAATAGTTTTTCTTTCAAAAATTCAAGTCTATTTTTGGTAATAAATAGGAAAAAAATTAAATCCTCACAAGCGAAAATTTATTTTTTACGATTTTTTAAAACTGATGTTCCCATTTGGGACATTGGCGCTTAAAAGGCAAACTTCACTGGCAAACACATGTATCTATAATAATTAAAACATTGTTTGTCTCTAAGTAGGTTTCGTGACAGCAACAGCCTATTTAAAGGTATCTAGCTGGTATCCTCATATAAATAATAGCCGATGATCGAGTAATCCGCGTGTTTCAACAATGAAACTGGCGCCACAAAATGATAATTTGATAAATATATTTTGGTAATGTTTAACATGCAGGGAAAGGCTTTATTGCGACAAGGCTGAACTCGATCCGATAACTTTACTGTTCTACTGGTAAGACTGTCATTTCAGGGGAATGAAGAAACGAAAGAATGGTCAACAATGAACGCTACCTACTGGAATTTAGGGTTAATACACTGGAGTTAGGGTTACCATTTCAACTATCAAAATATCAATATATATATTTTAAATAAAAAAAGAGCTTCTTTCTGGATTCAAAATTTACAATAGGGAAATGCTAGAATGGGGTTGTTTCCTTCAGTCAAAAGTAGTACTTTTTCTCACTGAAATTGATAGAATGAGCAAAAAAATAAAAATAATAACATGGACCGAGAAAATACTTTAATTTTCCTAACAGTTATTTTTTAATTCATTTTTTAAAATGTCCGATTTTTCAAACAAGGCGTGGTCTTGATGACGTCACAAATGATGCTCTTTGGCGCATCTTTCCACCGCATTTGCACGTTATGATAATCAAGAAGCGAATTAAAATTGCGCTCTACGCTTGCTATCAATCATATCGTTGCCAATACACGTGAGTAAAGATGCGAATTAAATATTTTGTTCTGTGAATGGCAACACTAAATGGCATTTCATCATTTGTGATGTCATCGGCAGAAGTATAAACAATGTAAGCGCACCGATTTAAGTAACTTTTTTAAAATATTAAACAAAAAAAAATATTTAAAAAGTGGTCAGATCCTATGTTTTTAAGCGTGCTCTTAAAAAAAAAATACTTTTAAAATTTTGGAAACGACCCCATTAGACCTTTTTTTTGCTCTCTTTTTTTTTTTTTTTTTGCCAGCGGAAACCAAATAAGCAAGTTTGTGCAATATAGCTCAGGCAGAATAGATGACAAAAATGCAAAATGCAAAATTTATTATTTCTGCCCTTTACCTTCCCACGGCAGAACTGCACTCCATATTGTATGCTTTTCTTTGCTTTAAAAATACTTTTTTTAACACCGCAAACTAAATATCGCAATATTCTTCCGGAATGTTTGATATCTTCAAAGTTTTACCAGCTTTCTTTGATGTAACTAACAATTTTGCTACAACGATCACTGATCGGTGCTTAGAATTAGTGATGTTCCGGATATCCGTATCCGTTACTTTTTTGACGGATCATAAACGGATCATTTCTATTCTAAAAAATTTTAAATATTTAAATTAATGACTTCTGAATTCCGTTTAAATTAGGTTTTATTCCCCAATTAAATTATAAGGTATCATTTCAGAAGCCAATTTGTACCCCCCCCCCTCCTCGCTGCAAAAGGGAAGGGGAAATAAGTTTTAAAAGTGTCTTTTTGTGGCATCGTAGCTCCTAAACAGATGATCACCGGAGATATTAATTAAAAACCAACTTAACGTTTTTCACAATTATGGTAGTAAAAATTTACCCGTGCGCTAAAAATGTTGGCCCTAATTGAAATAACGAAGTTTTCTGTGTTTGATATTTATTTGAACTTTCAACTTATATACAGTACACTGTAAAAAAATTCCGAAACGTTACTGAGTATTTTGATGTAACGTCTCGGGATTTCAATGGTTTTTATACACTTCCTGGAAATATCAAGTATCATTGTCAAAAAGTTTCCTGAATTTCTACAAGTTGCATGAATGCAGAATTCTTACTGTTGTAAAAAATAGTTGTAGCTCCCAGTTTAAAGATTAACTGACAGTATTTATAACGTGTATCAGCTTTTATTCGATTGCGGCTCGTCCAGACTGATTTAAGCTCCCAAAGGGAGCGAATAAGTCTTTGGACTACGCAGCTTGCTGGAATTGCATTGAAGTGTTATGCTTGATACTTATTTGCAGTTCTGGCTTAGCTTTGGGAGCTGTAATATTATATCTACCTAAGATGACTCTGAATTTCCAGAGGCCCGACTAGCATCATACGGTAATATTTCTGGATAATCTGAGGAAGGTTACTGAATTTTAACGGAAAACGTTCCTGGTTTTTGCGAGATATGTAACTGGCAGAAATCGGGCACATCAGCTGCCTATTATTTTCCAGGAACGTTTCTGAATCGTTTTTACAGTGTAGGAGCTATAATCTTGTTAAATTTTAAATGCAATCCTTAGCCTTTATACGCGTGATAAGTAGCGATTTCATAGTCGGAAGATAAGCAGAAAAAGCTCATTGATTTAAAATTTTTACCTGCTATCAGTTCATATTCGTTAATAAATGTGAGTTCTATAACCCGCGTAATTCATCTTAATATGAGGTCGGCTCTCTGAGACATGTTTTGTTTCTTTAATTTTTAATTTAATATTAGTTTTCGTTATTGATTTGGGGTTTGTGATATTCTTCACTTTTGTTTCTCTGCATCCTTCAAAAAAAAAAAAAAAAAAAAAAAAAAAAAAAAAAAAAAAAAAAAACTGAGACTAAATTCTCTATTTACTGTTTGTAAAGGTGTTCCCGGCTCTATATTTTGTCGATCGGAGTAAGTTCGGTGGAATGGGTCAGCGCTGCATTTATGCTGAAATAAAATGCGAAAAATTATTTCTAGCCTGTCCAGTAGCAGCTTTACGCTCTTACTCCTGTATCCTACATCTACCGAGTAAGCTAGAAATAATTTTTCACATTCCATCTAAGCATCAATGCAACGCTGGCCCAATCCTTCCAACTGTCCCTCAATGTTAATGGAGATTTCTTTAAAGAGTAGATGATAGTTTTGATTATATTTTTGTCGCAGTTGACATTTTTTGAAGAAACTGCCATTATTCTGACGGGAATACCTTCCGTTACAAATTTTACACTTGGATAGTTGAATTGGGGGGAAAAAAATAAAATTTTGAGATCCGTATCCGTATCCGTATCCGCGGATCTTGACACTAATGATCTGGATCCGGATCTGTATCCGCCGATCTACTTTTTTAACGATCCGGCACATCACTATTTAGAATGCCATTTCATAATACGGCCTTTGACCTTCCTCAGTCAAAAGGCCCTCCAATGTCTACGTTGCTTATACACTGAATGTACTCGTAATAGAAGAATTCGGCAGCTCTTGGCTTATTGTCAGTGTCATGTGTTTTGCATTGAATTACACGAACGAAAAAAAAAATGTTATTTTTCATTTCGTTCAAGAACGAAACTTCTGTATAGGATATTCTATATGACGTTTTGTTATATAAAAAAAAAAAAAAAATATGCTGCAACAGGCTACGTTTTAGGAGAAAGCAAAGTAAAGCATTAGGTATTTTTTTATATGACTTTGAATTTTAATAGTGTGTTTTGTTAGAACAAATGGTGTTTGGATAACTATGAATGCTTAGGGACAGAACTCACTCCGGATCACATTTTCTCATACCCTGCCATTTTGGCTGCACTGTAGCAAATTATCGACACCCGCAAAGAAGACTTTTATTCGAAACACTGCCCCCAATCAGCTGCCAAAATCAGGGCTGTCCTTTAATTGTACCGAGTTTTTCGGTTGCAAAAGAAAGTAAAGACGAATCTGGTAGCATTTGCGGTATTTAAGATTAGTGCTCTGAGAATATTATGAAAATGCTTTAATGTCGGGTTTGTAAATCAGAGTACAAATTCCTATATTTTGAACATTTTTTTGATTTTACCAATAAAATAAATAAATTTAACTACCCTAAATCCCGTATACTTCGAGCAAGCGGAAAATACAAACTGTAATTAGGCATATTGCCATAACTGAGGTGAAGGTATATTAGCTAAGCAAATAGAATATGTTTCCTACACTTAATTTAATGTTTTGCAAGAAACCCAATTTGAGTTTATGTAATTTAATCTACATTCATTGTTCTTATAAAATTGTCAGGCGAAGCGAAAATGTGCTTTTACTGAAATTCTTTTTAAATAAAAGCATTTTACCAATTTCTTTTCAAAACATAAACACGTATAAAAATATCCTGTTTCTCTATTTTATTTCACACTCTCACGAGAATTGGATCCAATTTGGAAAAGTACGGCATTTTCTTTTGTTCAAAACAATGTCTTTCACATCCATCAACTGAGAAGAGTTTTGGAATACTATATTCTTTTTTAAACTTGATTACGCAATTTCATCTCGTTTCTTTTACCTTTTTGTTTTAGTATCTTACTTTTACCAATTTTACCCTCTTGTGGCTTTAACCGGTTTTGACATACACGTTTGATTTTTTTCATGTAAAATATCTATTTAGCGAAATTTTCTGTCTACCGGATATTTTGGTAAAATACTGAATAGAATATGTAATCCTCTGTTTTCACAGTGAGCCATAGCAGAGAAAACAAACAAATGAAAAAGCAAGGGAATGAATAGCAAATTTTTGTTGCTTTCCAAATGGAAATTTATTTAATTGTTGAAAAAAAAGGAGGAAAAAAAAATGAAAAATTTATTTAAACAAGTGGTTGCTGTGAAAAAAAAATCCTTTTGGAGATTTTTGGGTGTCGTCAAGGTCCTGTAACATTGTTTTTAAATTTGTCTGTCATATAATAAAGTTTGAAATGTACATTGTAAAAAAATTCCGAAACTTTACTGGTTATTTCCGTGGAACGTTTCGGGTTTTGACAAGTTTTCACCTATTTCCCCGTAAAAACAAGTATTTTCGCAAAATTTTTTCCTGAATCGCTGCCAGTTGCACGTATGAAGACATTTCACTGATGTGGAAAATATTTTCAGCAACCGATTTAAAGATTGAATGAACGAGCTTATTAAGTGCATTGGCCTAAGTTCGACTACGGCCCGTCCAGATTGCCTAAACTCCCTGTGGGAGCAGTCAATGGATAGCCAGTTTTGCTAGGCAGGAATTGCAGGCAAGTAATATGTTTGGTTCTTTCTTGGATAGATTTGGCCGTGGTTGCTCAAATTCTTCTGCAGCTTATTTGGTAAATCAGGAAGGTTATAATGGATTACATAAAACCTATGTAATGTTTCTAGAAGGTTCTCAAGACATGACTGGCTTTAACAGGGGAGATTTCGCACTTCTTTAGAAAGTTTCAAGGTTAATTTAAGAAAGGTTACTGACTTCAAGCGGAAAACGTTCCTTATTTTTCCAAGATATGTTCATGGCAGTAATTGGGCACATCAGCTGCCTATTATTTTCCAGAAGCGTTTCTGAATCATTTTTACAGTGTAAAAAAATGTTCTTTTCATTAATTTTATTTACATGTAAAATAATTTCGTTTATGCTTCGAGTTTAACTCAGTTTGAAGGACTCAACTAATTTCAAATTTCCGTCAATGCATGGAAAACAGCACTTCTGTTTTATCAATAGTTCTTTTTTTCATTAATGAAATAAAAAAACAATCAGAATCTCAGATTTTTTTTTCAACGCTAAATGTTTTTTAATGTTATTGTATTTTAGAAACTCAAACTTATCGTGCAGTTGCAATTAAAGAAAATCTAAACATACTCTTTAAATTCAGGAAGCCAAAAATCCTGTTGTAAGTTCATTCTCCCTCTCAGTCTTCTAAAAAAAAAGTGTTCATACCAAAACTGATTTTTATTCAGATTTTGCATACGGTTCAACCTCCTCCGGTGTCATTAATACTCAAAGAAAATTAATGGAACAAAAAAAAAAAAAAAAGCAAATCAAAAACTGACTTCGCCAAAAATGATATGTCCTATCCAAGAATTTTCAAGAACAGAAGGTTTGTTCAAATAAAACTATTAATTTAAGACTTCGCTTAACGTGTTTTCTTACGTGCGTGAAAATATTCCTCAATGAGAAAATAGATCAAAATATTCTTTCACTTTTAATTTTAAATGTTTACAACTATAATAACATGTACAAATACTTCCCATGTTTTATAAAATATGATTAGAGTTATATACTGTGTCATAAATAACTTTATTTTTAAAGTTAGAAGGAAAAAAAAGCTTCTACCTTACGTTTAGGTTTTTTCGAAAGATAGTGTTTGTATCTTTTTTTTTCGCAAATTGCTAAAAGCTTTGTTTTGTTTTTTTTTTTTTTCAAAAACGCTATGGCATTATTCAAATTAAATGACTTATAAAAGAAAAAAAAGTAAACTATCGTCTAAAAGAAATGATACATTTTCTTACTGTAATACATTCTCTTGCTTTTGAATTGCTGATTTTTTGGGGTATTAGGGAGAAAATCTAACATTATTTATGCAACTAGAGACATTTATATGTTTATTTTAAATTACTGAAATGACACATTCGATATGCCTTTTAAAAAAAAGAGTGATAAAAAATTTTTGAAAAAAAAAAAAAAAATGGAACCGATTTCAAAATTGCTCTAAAAAGTGAAAAATAATTTTATTCTTTAAACACCATCGATAATACTTTTAAACATAATTTTTGAAGTTGGCGCTAAAACAAAAAGTAAAATCCATTGTAACCATGCTTCGTTCATATTTTTATCAAAAAATCATCAAAAGTTAGGAACGAAACATTTATATCGTTACTCAAATAGGCTGTCATCAATGCGTAATGCATGTGGTAGTGAAGAAACTGGGCCTGATTTAATTTATAGTTGTGACTGAGTTATGGCTGTGAATGATTTTATCTATCGTTTTTGCGCCAACTTCAAAAATTATGTTTAAAAGTATTATCGATGGTGTTTAAAGAATAAAATTATTTTTCACTTTTTAGAGCAATTTTGAAGTCGGTTCTATTTTTTTTTTTCAAAATTTTTTTATTTTATTCTTTTTAGTGTAAATGTATTTCAGAAATATTAAGAAGTTACTATAACGAAACTTTACCTTATTTTTTTTTTCATAAAAATGCTCCATACTAAAAAAATAAAAACACGCCTTAAACTTTGACAATAAAAATTTATCTTTGTTCCTCGCTGGAATTCATTTGTGTGTTAATTTAATTATAACCATTTAAATATTACGTTTTCCCTAACTAATTTACATTTCACAGCATAGTTGCTTTTTGTGCAATCCTGTATCTCCTTACTCAGCCCAAATCATCTGTTATTGGCATACTTGATAACGATAAAAATACTACTATAGTTGAAGCAAACCTAACCTAATAGCATTGTGAAGGCTAAGCAGATCCTAATCACTGCATAAACCTCGCTTCCACGTTAGGTTTACCCCCACTATAGAGCAATGACACTGAAAAAACTTGATGCTTGCTTCAGAGAAGCCTCCGTTCAAAATTATCACCACAATTACTATTAATATTATTGTTGTATGGCACCAAATTGTTGAAAAAATGGGTTTTATGTTTAATCATTTATTAGGGAAGTTGCATGAAATTTACTGTTTTTTGACCATAACTTTTTTTCTAACGAACAAATATGGTCAAACAAAGTAATGGGACCTAAGTTGAGCCATCCCTACCTATTAAAAGAAGAATCATCAAAATCTGTCCACTAGGTGAGACGCTGTGAGTGAACAAAAAAAAAACATACATAGGGTATGAACTGATATCCGCCTCCTTTTTGAAGTCGGTTAAAAAACGAGTTCTGTTGCTTTTATTGTTTCTTTTTCTTTTTCTGCAATTTGCAGCAAACAACACTTTTGAAAGCGGAAAGAAACTATTTTTAATAGTTAAAAAGGAATAATATGTTTGAAAACGATGTTTTTAAAAATTTTTGTTGAACAGGAAAAAAAGAAAAATACACACAAAAATTAAAATACTGTAATTAGTTCCAAAATTATTTTTTAAATAACAAGATACAAATAAATTACGTTAATGGCTGAAGCAATTGCTAAAAATTATGCATTACGTAAATGTTTTTAAAGATATAGCGGGAAAAATGCTGTTACTGATGTTATACATATTTTGTATGAGAACAAAAATAGTTTCCCTAATTAACATGTAATACAAATTACTTTTAAACTATATATGAATTCTCGACATTATTTTCAAGATAAAAAATAATTAGACTAACAAATCTAATTACGTACATGTATTTTGGATACGCATAATTATTATAACAACTAAAGGGAGCACATGGAGCAGTCTCACAAAAATATGAGTTAAACCAAAAATACTAGTAGCGTATAAAGACTTCGATGCGCCCCTCGCAAGATTTATAAGTGTGCCCCCTTCGCCATAAGAATTGTTTCTTTTTAAGTTTGAACTTAGTGTTATTTTTTCATAGTGTGCACCCTCATACCTCTTGCCCCCCCCCCCGCGCCATTGGTGTTGCGGGGGTGCTATGTACTTTTTTTTTAGAGAATACATTTTTAAGAAATTTTTAAATGCGAAAGTTGTAACGAACTGCATAGTCATCTCAGACTTGCTTGCGTTTATAAAAAGAAAAAAAAAATCTGGTTAATGTATTGCGTTGACTCAAAAGACATGCAATAACTTTCTTAAACACAACTTCGTTCTCAGAAATTTATAACGTCGTCAAAATGTATTATTTGGTAATGAAACAAAAAATATTTTTATTGAAATGTGCAACCATTTCCAAAAAAAAAAAGAGAACTTTTCTGTTTTGCTTTAAGATTTTTCTCTGTCTTTTATTTATTTATTGAGTACCATCCCAGTAAAAATATTCCCCCTCCCCCTAACCATCGAACAAACACAACATTTTCCTTTCGTTTCCTTCTTGGAACTGTGTAGAAGGAAGTTACTGTTTACTTCTTTATGAAAGGAAACGCTTTTGAAACCTTATTTTTTAAAACAAATGACATACGAACTGTTCATTCTCCTTAAGTGGATGATTTGCCATTTCACAAGAGTAATAACTGCGAGGAACTCAAACAATATAGGGGCATTGAAAAGAAATTAAGAAAAAAACCACACGAAAAATATTTTTCGTTGTTGTGTTCATCTCTAAGTGGCCCCCCCAAAAAACTTTGCGGGGGCAACCAAACAAGACAGGCAACCAAACCTGTGATTCCGTGACTGTTTGCTATCCGGTCCTCTCTAATACTTGTAGAAATTTATTTGAACTCTAATCTCGCATACACTAGTCTGCAAAAAAAAAAAAAAAAAAAAAAAAAAAAAAAAACAGGTTTAAATTAAAAAGCCCAAGGTAGCTATATTTATTTATATATAAAATGCTTTTGCAACACTTGCTTCTTTTTTCTGTGTTCCTGACATCATGTTCTAATTTATTCCATCTTAAATATATTCAGTGTACGGAATGTACTATTTTTTTCCTTTTTGTGATCAGTTATTCTGCAATCAGCTTCATAATAAAGGTATAAAAATAAAAAGTAATTAAAAAATACTTAACTACTACATTTTGAGAAATGAACTTTAAATGATTTGGAAGGTCCAGTGATCTGGCATCGCTTTCTTCTCTCTTAATATTTAATGGTACTAGTATTTGCTTAGGTTCTTTTTGAAACTTCAGTCAATTTTGCTCAGTTTGTGCAAATTATTGGATGATGTACGTGTTGTTTTTCCGTTACCAGGATTAATAAAAGGTGCAAAAAATCAAGAAAGGAATAAAATAAAAAATATAGCTATTATTAAACTTTATTGATATTTAGAGAACTCATTGCTAGATGATATTCCTGAAAAAAATTCCTTCTCTTTAAGCATTCATGATATCTATTAACTCATCATGATCTACTTTTTCCGCAGTCAATTTTGTTCAGTCGAACCCGCTTAATGGAATAGCTAGTTGGCCATGAAAATATGTTCTTATAAACGGGATATTCCATTAACCGGGATTAAAATGACTAATTTCAGCTATTTGGTTCTTTGAAAGTTCACTACATTAAACGGGATATTCTACCAACCAATATTCCAATAAGCGGGCTCGACTAGGTGCAATATTTTGGTTATTCTCCGTGATCAGTTATTCTGTGCTCAGTATCAATGAGAAATGTAAAAAAGCATAAAATATCCATATATATATAGATATATATTGAAGACTGATACTTTCTGAATTGATTATTTGATGATATTTACTCTTAAAGAAATCTTGATAGTTTTTCTAACCCACCATTTTCTATTTTATTCCACGAATTCTGCAGTCAATTTTATTCAGTATATGCAATACTTTGGTTTTTCTTCGCAATCAGGAATACCAATATACGTA
Organism: Uloborus diversus; assembly: GCF_026930045.1. NCBI lineage: Eukaryota > Metazoa > Arthropoda > Arachnida > Araneae > Uloboridae > Uloborus > Uloborus diversus. The sequence continues at coordinate 115,848,805 of NC_072738.1, forward strand.
AATTTGAATAATGTGTATAAAAGAGCAATAAAGGTATCAAGCTAAAATTTGTTATGTAAAACAACTATAGTTTAAGAATTCATTATTTGAAGGTTATATACTCTTGCAACACTTCTGTCACGGTCAGATTAATTTAGAAGAAGGCGCCGTTGCAGTAAAATATTGTGAAATACACTGTAAAAACGATTCAGAAAAATTTCTGGAAAATAATGGGCAGCTGATGTGCCCAGTTTCTGCCAGTACCCTTTTTTACAAAATCCAGGAATCTTTTCCGCTGAAATTCAGTAACCTTCCTGAAGTTATCCTGGAACCCTCCTGAGAAATTCAGAAATCTTCCCGTCAAAAGCCATTCATGTGTCTGGAAAATTAAAGCTGTATAATATAATAGCTCGGCAGCTTTCTGATTTATCAAGGAAGTTCCAAGAGCATTATTGTAAACATGGCCAAAGTTAAGCCAGAATTGCAAGTAAGTGACGAGAATTTTACCCGCCTGCAATTCTTGCAAAGTACTGTCTACACTTCTTCGCTCCTTTTGGGAGCTTAATTAGCATGGTTGAGCCGTAGTTAAACTGAAGCCGATGCACTTTATAAATGCGTTCAGTGAATCTTTAAACTGGAAGCTAAAAATATTTTTCACAACAGTGAAAAGTCTGCATTCGTGCGACTTGTAGCAATTCAGGAACGTTTTGACAATGATGCTTGATTATTCCAGGAAGTAGATAAAAACCATTAAAATCCCGAAACGTAACACGGAAATACTCAGCAACGTTTTGGAATTTTTTTACAGTGTGGAATAGTTAATGACAAGAGATGAAAACAGATTGCTTCGTACGAAAGCTGGTTGTTTCAATTGTATTTTAAAGGCACAAACCTAATTTTTTCTAGTTCCTTTTAATGTAAATAAAATTTTAACTTTACTTACCTCATACTGTTTTCTAACTTATTTGAATTCTACAATTCACAACTTCCTTTTCCTTAAGCATTCCTGATAGTTTCACCAGTTCACACATCGTGTTCTATACTGTATTTCATAGTCAATTTTATTCAGTGTAGGCAAGGATTTTGTTTCTTTCCGTGATCAGTTTCAATAAAAAGTGTAAAAGGTATCAAAATAAAATATATTCTGTAAAACTACTATATTTTCAGAACTCATGGCTCCAAGAAAAAAGCAGAAAGCACCCACCGATTGTCTGGTTTATTTCAATCCTCCGGAATGAGGGTGGAAATCTTTCTTTATGGCAGAAACGCGTGTTTGTGCATAAGGTGAGCCGGAAGCTCAAAACAGTTTGTGTTATCTGGAATGCGCTTCTTCGTTTCGGACGCTGAAAGTTCTTAGAGGATTTATCTGATTTATATGTATGTCGACTTCCCGCCTGCGTACAGTGCATTCAATTGACAGCCGACTTGAAAAATTTACCACGGAAGAGCTATATTTCTCAGAATAATGTACGTAGTTGCCGTGTCTTTTAAAGTTTTAAATTTACTGTTTGTATCAAAGATTGAAACTCGGAGCCAAACTTACAGTTTCTTTTTGAGGGAAAGGGTATAGCTATTCATGTAACTCGAAATTAATAGGTTGGCTAAAGGTTTGATTTTTATATAAGTTCGTTTCCGGATTTCAAATTCATCCAAGGCAATTTCAATTTTTTCAGTTTGAAGTTTATCAATGCAACCTTTTCATTTGACAGATTCTCTAGAGCAGTCTTGAGAAGTTTTAATAAGCACAATTTAACCCCAAGCTATTATTATACGCGTCGGTTACTGCATTTTTTTCCTACCCAACAGGATGTGAAACTTACTTCATAAATTTGCTTCATCGGCCTTAAGGAGAGAATACAAGTTTCTCAATGTCTGGCAATCGGTGTGCTATAACAAATCAATGTAAGCTACGTTACCAATAATATACGACAACGCGTCCTTGGTTCATCTAAGAACGTATCTCTTTTCTTCTTTCGAAAAAACAGTTTTTTACAATTGATGTGAGCCCATCGATTATATACTATCCATTCCGGAAAGATTAAATTGCAACAAAATCATCAGAGAAGTAAACTATTACGTTATAAACTATGAAATAAATAGTTTGATTAAAATTTAATTCATATATTATTCAGGTAAAAATGATGTAAATGAATGAAAAAAAATGAAGCTAATGTTTTATTATTTTTACTCTTCAGATGAAAATTTACGAAAACATCAAATACATAGAACTGATTGTGAGAACAAAAATGTGGTCATAAAAATTGTGTGAGATGACCTGTAAAATATAAATCAGTTGTTTCAGGGAAAAAACACACCAGAAAATTAAATGATTACACAAATATATTTCAAACATTTAATAAAATATAGCTTTTAAGCATCATTGAGAAAACTTTAAAATTTTGCTCGCTTCCAAATAATTTATAGTTATTTCAAACTCTCCATCAGATATATTTAAAACGATCCTACAGTATTTTATGTTTTCCTCCTAAACAAGTAATCGATTTCATCCCTAAAGATTCCAAGCATTTGTCGTCTTTGACGAACTAAAGAGCTTGAAACGTGAACCGTAATTAACCCTTGTTGCAGTGGAAGACTGATTCGAAATTCTGCTCATCAACGGACTGCCGTAATGATGATGAAGATATCAAAGCTCGGAACCAGTCTCTTCCTGATCCGTCCAGTAATGTTGATTGGATGGTTATACGAGCAATTATCATTATCTTCAACTTTGCCTTAAAATATCAGGTGTTTTATTGGAAGTGCTAAGTGCATATTAATACATTTCTGGTGATTTAGTGTTTCATATTGCTTTTTAATGATGTCACTAAAGTAAAAGTAATGCAGTCAAATATTTGCAGTTTCAGCTTTTACTCTTATGCGACAAACTTGATTTCATATTTCATGAATTGTATTGAAAGAGCATTTAAAGTAAGTTCCCTTCTCAAATCTTATGCATTAACTTTATTGTGAGTGAATATTGCATACATATTTTAATTAATGAAAGTAGATATAGCTAAAACATGTTTTATCTAATGTAGAGGAACATGGCCATTTCTCCGTTCACGTATTCCATTGCAAAACTAATGGTCTTTTGTAAAAGGGAAACCTTTTAGGTGAGCACGGTAATCCCTATTAGAAATTGAAGATAAATGGTTTGACCATCGGGAGAGATGGCGTTGCAAGAGATCTCCACTTACTGTATTTGGATATGAGGCTGAAGGGGAAGGAAATTTCCTTGAACTGGTTGAGCTTTCTTACTCTGCGTTGCTCTTCCTCTTACAATACTTAATATCTGATGCTATAAGAATGCTGAGTAGGGCTTGGTGATTCGTATTTTATCTATCCAAAATCGTATATTCTTGTAGCAACTTAAATGTCACGAACTTTATAGCTACGATTACTAACACTAAAATGTTAAATGCTAGGTTAAACACTTCAGACATAGTTCCTGCACTATTTCTTGATGTCAACTTGCTGATATTTGAAAAGATGTCAAAACCATATTTGTAAAAATTAAAAATTCATGTTTGTAAAAATAATTAATCATGAGCGATCGATAAAGAGATCAGTGTACATCTGAAGGCATTTTATTACCCTTTAGCATTGAGGGGGTCCGGGACACATTTTGAAAAACAATTTATTAAACACTTTAGAGTTTTGAATTTTTGTTTCTGATTCATTATCTATTAAATAAGCAGAATCATACCATAAATATTAAAAAAATTGTTTTTAATTAAATTTAATAAATTTTTACACAATAATAAGGTCGCTTTAAATCGCTAAAACTCAAAATATTCTTGGTCAATTTTGAAATTTTTTTCATAAATCTAAACACAAATACCTAAGCATTAATTTTTATTCGGCAATTAAAAAAATATTAATGTAATATAAAATAAAAAATATTTGAATGAAAATTTTAAAAAATTCTCAAATACTTTAAAAAAAAATCAGATCTTTAGATGCAAACATTTTTTTTTCCAAATTCATCGAATACAAATTCAAGTAAACTGTTTGAATAATATATGCTCCAAATTTCATTACTTTATCTTTTTCAGTTCTTGACTTTTAAGAATTTGAATGCCAAGACTCGGGAAAAATTGCATCAAGGAGAAAATCACGTTTAAAGTTTTAATACATGCAACAAAAATAATTATATTTTTCGTTATAATTAGGACAGAAACATGATTTAAACGGCATTAAAAAAAAAAAGAAATGCAAAATTTGACGACTTTTGCATCCCGGACCACCTTAATGTTTTCTCCTCAGGTTGACCTGATCTGTATAAAACATATATGAATTTTTGTACGTCAAAGAAGGACCTTCTCTTGTAATAGTTCAGCAGCATTTGGTGAGCATTGACTCAGCCCAATAACCCTGATATCTACGTCCTATTGTAAAGATATCTTGAGGAAACCTTTTATCATGTTCACTGCTCATAGCTTTAGCTTTTAAACAAACTATCCTGAAAGAAGTGAACTAAATCAAGTTTCAGAGAAACATCATTCATCAATGGTCAGATAACTTCCATTGGGATTGTTTGACCATCTGTTTTTAGTTCTCGTCTTCTCTGTTACTTAGAGATACTTGTAATACACCTTTAAAGGCTTCTTGGGTGCATTTTTCACCAATTTCAATTTTTTTTTTTCAAAAACAGTGATCTTCATAACTGTGCGAATTTGAAGTGCCGTTAAAAATTCTCTCCTTAGCGTTAGCTTCAATATATCTTGGAAATTTCCCTCCAAGGCATTGGAAAATTATCTTAGTACACAATTTTCACAAAGTTCATCATTATTCCCAGTAGAATGAGCATGGGTGGATTCAGAAATGGGTGGATCTACTAGAGGCTCATTTTGGGCATTTCTCTTCCCAGAAATAAAATGTCTTGAAGTCCATTGCGGTTTTCATGTGGTGAGATTTTCTATCCTAACCTGCTGTCAAGTTTAGAAAGTCTGAGCCATGGGGGTGTTTCTATTTACCAGGAAAAAAGAGCACTATAAAGAATTCACTATCCTCGTTGGCTCTGTGTCTTCAAAACTAGAGCTAATCTCAACTTTTTCTTGTGATTTTTGTGTTTAGTGAGGCAAAATGTACTTTTTGAGCCGGATGCATTTTTGGTGTTGACTTGTGTAATTAACCAATCACCTTAAATCTACCTCGTTCAAATTTATATACATCAATAAATTTATAGAAGTAAAATAAAACAGATAAACCCTTTTTTGGTTTCAACAGTATCAGTTATTAAAAGCAGATAATATCCAATAATTAAATTGGCAATATTATTTAAAGTACCGCTTAAAGTAATTAAATGAGCGAACTAGGATGATTGCACTTTTAACAGGAATCACTCTAGGCCCGTAAAAGGCTTTGGTTCCTAATTTAGTCGCATTAGAAAGGAAAAAAAAAATAATAGGATGATGAGAAGAACCACGCTATAGAGTTTGACTGATTTCGTTTTTGCTTTCTAAAGAAAAAAAAAATCACTCCGTTTTGGGGCATTTAAGATAGCCTGTAAAGTTTTCTTCGCAATGGGAAAAACCGAGATTGTGTGAAATGGTAATTATCATTAATTTAAATGAAAAACAGCCTTAATAGAATAACTATGTGGTTTGAAGCATGTATTATTGTTACGTATTTACTAAGAAACTAAACTGGGGAATTTAACAATAATCAGAAGCTTTGTTTTCTGGTTCAAAATTGCACTACTTTTAAAATACCAATTTTATTTTTCAGCATTTTTTTTTATATGGTTCAAAGTTTTTTTTAAAAAACTGGCTGTATAATTTTTGGTCAAAGTTCAATACTCATTTACTCATTTTAAATTGTTTTAATCATGATTGTTTGAGTAACGTAACCCTAGAGAAGTCGCGTTTCCTTTTGTTACGCTAGTGCTCGTGTTTCGGTCTTTTCCCCGCCGTAGCGATCCCTGAGACGAAAGCAGAAGAAAGGAAGTGCCGGGGAGAAAATGACACCTGACTAGGATGGCGCGCTATTGGTCTAAATGACCAACATACATTTCCAAAAGCTATCCAACCTTGAAATGCCGAAGAAAATTCTCTGAATTAAGTGCGTGGGCTGGGGAGAGTCTGACCTTCAGCTACAAAGATGGGCCCCATTATTAGAATAAGGAGTTTTGGGATAGAGCGAAATATCTGACAACGAGTGGGGAATCGACCGAAGCGCGACTTCTCTAGGGTTAATATACGTTATGTGGGTTTTGTTCTGTTTTAGTGTGCCAATGGATGCAACGACACTGCACTGTAAAATAATTCCGAAACGTTACTCAGTATTTCCATGTAACGTGTCGGGATTTCAATGGTTTTTATCCACTTCCTGGAAAAATCAAGTATCATTGTCAAAAAGTTTCCTGAATTGCTACAAGTTGCACGAACGCACACTTCTCACTGTTGTGAAACATATTTTTAGCTCCCAGTTTAAAGATTAACTTTGCATACTTATAAAGTGAATCCGCTTCAGATTACTTACGGCCCGTCCATGCTAATTAAGCTCCCAGAGGGAGGGAATTAGCATGGACGATGCTGCGTTGCAAGAGTTGCAGGCGAGAAAAATTATCGATACCTGCTTGCAATTCTGGCTTAGCTATGGCCATGTTTGCAATACTGTTTATGGAACCTTCTTATTAAATCAGGGAAGGACCAAGTTATTACATTATGCCTACCAAAGTTTACTCTAAAGTTCCAGACACAACTGATTTCAAATTGGAAGATTTCTGAATTTTTAAAGATGTTTTCGAAATAATTTCATTAAAGTTACTGAATATTAGCGGAAAACGTTCCTGGTTTTTGCAAGATATGTTACTGGCAGAAATTGGGCACATCAGCTGCCCATTACTTTCCAGGAACGATTCTGAATCGTTTTTACAGTGTGCTTAACTATGAGTGATCAAATTGGCTACACAACAGTAAACTATATGAGGTAGTTGACACCAATTCTGGATCAATATTTTCCTGGATGACTGTAAGTAGTGTAATTAAAAGTTTCTTTTAAAATAAATGTCAGTGGCGAATTTACAGGTTAAGGGACTTGTCTCAATTTCACTGCAAAAACGATTCAGAAATGTTCCTGGAAAATTACGGGCAGCTGATGTGCCCAATTTCTGCCAGTTACATATCTTGCAAAAACCAGGAACGTTTTCCGCTAATATTCAGTAACCTTACCGAAATTGTCTCAGAAACTTCCTTAAAAATTCAGAACTCTCCGGATTTTGCCAGTCGTATCTGTGGAACTTAAGCTTAAACTTTAGCAGGTATAATATAATAGCTTGGTCCCTTCCTGATTTAAGAAGAAAGTCCTATAAGCAGTATTGCAATCATGGCCAAAGCTAACCCAGAACTGCAAGCAGGTTTCACGAATTGTTCTCGCCTGCAATTCTCGCAAAACTACGTAGTCCATACTTATTCGCTCCTCCTGGGAGCTTAATCAGGATGGACAAGCCGTAAGTAACCTGAAGCCGATTCACTTTATAAATACGCAAAGTTAATCTTTAAACTGGGAGCTTAAAATTTATTTTACACACCAGTGAGAAGTGTGCATTCGTGCAAGTTGTAGCAATTCAGGAAACTTTTTGACAATCATACTTGATTTTTCCAGGAAGTGGATAAAAACCATTGAAATCCCGACACGTTACAGGAAATACTCAGTAACGTTTCGGAATTTTTTTACAGTGTTGTTTCGAGGGTTCTTTAGTAGGGGCTAATGCAAGAGGAGTGTTATGATGTCATGATTCCCCCCTGAACTATTGAAGATTTTAAATATGTATCAATGTTTCATTTTATCCTAATTTCATAATTAAACGCAAGATGGATGAATGTAGAATATTATACAAAGTTACCATTACACATTAAAAAAAAAAAAAAAAAAAAATCAGTGAATAAAATGTGTGTTTTCAATAAACGTTTCAACTTTTTAATTGTTTGATTTCCTTATTTTTATCTTTACTAATAATAAAGCTGAAAGTCTGTTCCTGGATGTCTGTTACGCGCATAGTGCCTAGACCGTTAGACCGATTTTCACGAAATTTGGCACAGAATTAGTTCGTAACATAGGGGTGAGAACATTGAAGCGATTTTTGAAAATTCGATTTTGTTCTTTTCCTATTATAATTTTAAGAATATTTTACCGAAAAAATTATCATAACATGGGCAAGTAAATTACCATAATGTGAACGAGCAAATAACCATAACATGGACGAGCAAATTACCATTAAGTGGGTGAGCAAATTAATATAGCAAATTGGCGAGAGATTCATCATCATTTGCAAATATACAGACTAACAAAACGACCTTTTAATTTTCTACTACGGGCAAAGCCGTGCGGGTACCCCTAGTAGTTAATATTTAAAACAATTCTTCGTTTCCTTGCTTCCAAAATTAATGAATAAATTGTATACTTTACCAAGCATCTTTTTTCTGGCCGAATTGTTGTTTTTGACTGACACCCAAACAGTTCCAGAAATTTTTTCGCACCCAAAGCTGTATATTTATCAGCATGACCCGTCATCCCCGGAAATGCTAGTCTGTATCCGCTCCTGCTCCTTAGAGATGAATACGACTACGTAAAATGTGCTTCATGTACATTTTTGGATCCACCAAGGGGAACTTGCGTCGCGGGAATTCTCGCGATAGCTACATGATAAATACGCCACTAGCAAAACTGAGCACACGAATGAACTGAATTACTTTACGCCAAAAACATTCAAATCGATTAGCTTAACAGCTAAGCGAAATGGATCTCAATTAAATCACAGCTGCATTAAAAATATAAACTTTAAACGTATACAAACTTTTCCGCGTGAAAATGTAGAAAAGGGCACGAGTGAAAATTTATTTTTACACTCATTTAAATACATACTTTATCTAACAAGAGATAAGGGCATTTTATGAGCGGAAGGAAGTTGCACTTGAAAAATATCACCCTAATCAAAGAATCCTCGCAGCCTATAATAAACTTTTCCTCCCAAGCATTAACGAAATGCATCAGCGGATACCGCCTTCTCTTGTTACACTGCCTGATAAGAGGTTGGTACTTTCAGAAGGCGACTTTAGAATCAGATAGGGTAAAATTTTCCATGAAAAGCTTTACATTTGCCTCGCTTTAGAATTTATTTTCAATGAAAGTTGTAAGTGTTTGAAATGGGTTTGGATTGTAAGAGCCTGAGTGCTAAAGTTCGCTGGTTTTGTTCTGTATGTTACCTAGTTTAATTTCACATTGTATTTAATGTTACACGAGAACATAAATATTCAGTTAACATGCGACTTTTAACACGTACAAATGATAAATAACTCTTTTTTATGGTACTAGGGGACTCCGCCCCCCTGCTCGCTGTTGCTCAACTACCCCCAAAGATTACTTTGCAGTCTTATTTGGATAGCATAGATTTTAATCGTATATTAGAAAGAACCAGATTAAACAACGTGCTTCGAGTCCCGTTTCGAACAAAATAAAAATCCCCTTTTCCCCTGTAGAAAATGGAACTGAAAGAGCTCATTATTAGAAAACAATCCTGCTCCCACACGAAGACAAAAAATCTTGATAGAAATATGCTTAATCGAGGTATGAAAAAAAAATCTCTTTGCAGAGCACCCCTTTCCGAAGGTTCAATGCTAACTGCTACCAACTTGCACAGATATAGGCGCAATTGGGCTTCAGAGTACTGTAAAACGGCAATTTTGTACGTTTGAAAAGTCGCTTTCAAATTCGTGGTCTCTAGTAATGTATTTTACTCTTCAGCTTCGGGCTTGAATTGAATCTAGCGTCGGACTTTTCGCTAAAATAGAAACTTATTTCTGCTTGTTCTAAATAATTGAAAAAATTGGAACAACTTTTGTTTGATGCAGAAAAAAAAATGTCTTTCCAACGACATCAAACGTTTAGGGGTATGATAAGACTTTCATCCCTTTAATAGGCAATTTATGCGAAATTTCAGCTTTAAAAAATAATTACAAAAAAAAGAACTAAAAAAAATAAATAAAAACAACTTTGCAGGTGCATATCCCCGGTGCTGGAAGTAATTTTGTACAAAATGTCAAGGATGTAGGTGCTATCGGGTCTCCCGGACGCAAGCCCGCCACAGACATCCTTTCAAAATTTCTTAGACTTTACTTTTTTTAATATGTATAGATTATAGATATAGAAAAATGTGTTAATATTGTAATCTAAAATTTCAAGACGTTACTTAGAAGATAAGAATTGGTACTTTTGTCGAAACGGGCTTTACTGACATGATTTTTCCATATACAGTGGACTTGATTCTGAACACTCATTGGACCTTACAAAAGTGTTCAGATTATGGTGGTGTTCATTATACAGGGAGACTGGAAATGCATGCATATCTATTTGTATTGGATCATATTCAGCACTTTGCCAAGTGAGCTGTACCAGTTTAAGACAAAGGTGCTGATTTTCGCATTCGCAACAAGTCCGAATCCAACTCAATAGGACCTAAACTTTTACATTTCTTTCCTTTTTTCTCTTTTAATTTAAAACGTTTTAACGTAACATTCATCTATAAAATATTACGATACAACACCTGTCAAAAAGAGTAATTTTAATTTGCTTTTGCATTGTGTACTTTTGTGCAAGGTACGTGTTATCATCTAATTGTTTAAGCGAAAAGGTTTCCAGCCGCCTATTGCTTGTAGGTTATCGTTCTTGAAAAGTCTTAAATACTAGATAAAATGGTTGGATTCTTGAAATATAGTTCAGTGGCAGAAACTTCAGGCTCATACACTGTAAAAAAATTCAAAACGTTACTGAGTATTTCCGTGTAACGTTTTGGGATTTCTAAGGTTTATATCCACTTCTTGGACGTATCAAGTATCCTTGTTAAAACAATTCCTGAATTGCTACAAGTCGCAAGACTGTAGACTTCTCATTTTTGTAAAAACTATTTTTATGTTCCAGTTTAAAGATTAACTGAGCGTATTTATTGTTGAGAATATTAAATGATTATCATTCCGTGGATCGAAAACACATTTATTAATGTTGAAGAAACTATCTACATAAACAGTGACAAAATATGTAATACTTAATAACCAAAGAACCTGAGCAGAGTAAGCACATAGACTATTTATAGTTTTAGTCCAAGATTAGTAAGTTAACCAATCAATATGCTTCTAATGTAAAAACACCAATGAGAAATAGATAAATAAAATATAGACAAAAGAAAAGGATTAACTTAAGAAAATTGAGGACCTCAGAGAGAGCTTCAAGTAAGCCTTGACCAATAGCAAAACGTTATTTATCCAAGTTTGCTTTAACCAATTAAAGTGCGATTATAGATATTTCAACATTTATAAAGTGTCTCCGCGTCACTTTGATTGCGGCCCGTTCGGACTGGTAAGGTGTTCAAAGGGCGCAAATCAGTCTATGGACTGCGTAGTCTTTGCAAGAGTTGCAGGCGAGTAAAATTCTTGATGCTGACTTGCAATTCTGCCTTAGCCTTGCAATTCTGCTACGATTGCAATGATGCTTTCTTCGAAACACAGTAAGGTGGCAAAGTATTATAGTACGCCCACCTATGTTTATTCAGAGATTCGAGTGGCTTCAAACGGGAAGAGTTCTGAATATTTTAGTAAGCTTCCAGAATAATTTCAGTAAGTGTACTGAGTTTTAGTGGAAAACGTTCCTTGTTTTTGTAAGATATGTTACTGGAAGAAATTGGTTACACCAGCTGCCCATATATTCTAGGAACGTTTCTGAATCGTTTTACAGTGTATTTCGCAGCTGAATGATTTTATGTAATGCAGCAATATGCACAAAAATGATTTTTGTTCTTTTTCTCCTCATCTTCTTAATGCTCTTCAATTACTGTGATAAAATTGTGAAGGTATTTGAGGCTTGCCAGTTTGACTCATAGGAACTCCCGAGTTCTGGTAGGGAACATGCTCATCAGTATACAGAGCGGCAATAACTGAAGGGGGCTAAAAATAGCGTTCATAATACTGGGGGTATACAGAGTACAGAGAGGTCAACTTATATTAAGTTCATGGGGTTTCGCCGGGATCATCAAAATGTGTCAGAATATCGGGATGTTCCCATTAAGGAGTGTTCAGATAGAGAGAGTCCACTGTGATATCAAAAATGGGAAGGAAAGAAAAGCAAACAATGATTCGTAATAACAATTTTACTGTTGAAAATGTATCGCTTTTGTACAATGGGGAATGAGTTTAATTATTCGCTGTAGGTTTTTTTTAATAGAAAAACCATCATATGAAATAACTTAAAAAATGTCAAGTTTCTCTATTTTTTTTTAAAAAATGCCTTACATACAAAATCGTTCCGTTGTTTCGGTAATTTGGTTTTAAAAATTGCAGGATTTCTTGAATGCTGAGAAAATGAAGAAACTGCAGAACTTTTTTGAAGAGATGAAGGGCAAATACAGAAGGAAAAGATATACAACTCAAAAGTTTAATGTAATCGATTAGAATCTCCAGAAGAATTTGAGCAACCACGGCTATTTAAGACAGAACCAAGCATATCACTTGCCTGCAATTCCTGCTTTGCAAAATTGTGGCTATCCATTGGCTGTTTCGCTCCCACTGGGAGTCTGGTTAATCCGAACGACCCGCAGTCGAACTAAGGCCAATGCACTTAATAAACACGTTCATTCAATCTTTAAACTGGTTGCTAAAAATATTTTCCACAGCAGTGAAATGTCTGCATGCGTGAAACTTGTAGCGATTCAGGGCGCATTTTTGCCAAGATACCTGTTTTTACGGGGAAATAGGTGAAAACCCCAAATGTTCCACGGAAATAACCAGTAACGTTTCGGATTTTTTTTACAGTGTACGCACATACATATATACGTACATACGGACGTCACAAGAAAACTCGTTGTAATTAGAGCCCCTTGAAAAAGACAGGCTGACTTATCCGATTGGTTCCAAGACAGAATTGGATCCAACCTCGTTTCTAGTATTTATAAATACGTCATAATATTCGCTGGTTGCTAAGTCGTAAAATAATTGATGATAAGTTGAGTAAAATGTCACTTTAGGTAAATTTTGAAAGATAACTTCGTTTACAAATTCAGCTAAAATGTATCGGGAAATGTTTACGGTAAATAAACCTCATTTTCATACCTTGTTTGTTTTTAATTTGTATTAATTAAATTGTATTCATCCACAGAATAAAATAATCAAACATCAATCGGGCAACACACCTAAAGTTTGGACACCAGTTTTCTGCAATGAGGCTTTTGTATAAATGATTATTTTTTTCGCCCGATAATTTTGGAACCAAAATGTCGGATAAGTCAGCTCCCCTTATATAGGAGCCTTAGTTGTAATAAACTCGGGGATCGTCAAAATGGATATTTCGGGTGTCTATACATTCTTAGGCACTTATCCACGTGTGGTCGAGTTGAAAAAAAACTCAACATTCTTTCGCGGGTGAGCAAAATGGAAGTTAAGGCCAATTTTGAGTGAAATTTTTTTTCGCGAATACAATACTTCTTTTTTTTTTTTTTTTTGTAAAAGGAAGCAAAAAAGATCGTTCGGACATTTTTGAGGTACTGTAACCCCTTAAATGTTCTTAACTTAGCTGAACATAATGAAGCTTAGTACAACTAAAAATCATACTACTAATGATTTTGCTGAATGTTGGGTTATTGTCCAAGAAATACTTTGCAATTGAACTACATGCCATGTAAGTGTTCCAAAACACATAATCTATCAATACTACAAATCGTCATTTGACTAAAAATATCAAAGACAGAAATTAATGCATAACTATGACTACCCTTTTCTGAAATATGCAGCAAAATATATTCCGAGAGAAAGGACAACGAGCTAAAATCATATTCGAAAAAATTAAAAACGTATTTCATTAGTCTTAACAGAACTTATAATAAAACAATTGTGTTCAGAAAATGAAGTTAACCAAGTGTCTAATCGAAGCTTAAACTCGACGTCGTTATTAAAGCTGGTAAATTTAATTACAATTTTCGTTGAATCAAATTATTAATCATGAATACTTTCCATTTGATGTTAAATTATCTTACGCTAAATTAATCATTAATACATCAACTTCCCTTTCAATTATATTCATCCTGTGAATAGGATTAAGTGAAGCAATCGATTCAGGAATGACATCATGGTTTGCACTTTACGTTGAACCTCTGACTAGAATTTAGATTTAGTTATTTTAACGAAGTACACTTGATCGATTTTACGCACTTGATTTGCATCATACATTAGAGAAGTTTCTGCAGCAGTGTGGGCACATAAGGCGAGTTGTTCTGCAAGACTTTACATACGTTTAAAAATGTAAGTAAATAAAAGATGTTTTAATCAAAGTATTTTCTTTTAATGTAGAGTGTATGTTAAATTATTATAATGATAAGAAATATTGAATGTATATTTTTAAAAGTCTTATTAGGCTGTGTATATACACGTGAAACACATTCACAGTGCCAAAAGTTTCACTCATATGAGGTATATTCACCTCATTTGTGGTGAAGATTTTCTGACGAAGAAGAAAAATCTTCGTACACTGTAAAAAAATTCCGAAACGTTACTGGTTATTTCCGTGGAACGTTTCGGGATTTCAGAGGTTTTCACCTATTTCCCCGCAAAATCAAGTATCTTCGCAAAAAAAGTTTCCTGAATCGCTAAAAGATGTACGAAAGCAGACTTTTCACTGGTGTGAAAAATGTTTTTTTGCTACCAGTTTAAAGTTTGACTGAGCGTGTTTATTAAGTGTATCGGCTTCCGTTTAGTTACAGCCCGTCTGAATTGCCGAAGCTCCTGATAGAAACAAGTAATCACTGGTTAGCTGCAGCCTTGCGAGGCAGGAATTGCAGGGAAGGAATATGTTTGGTCTTGCTTGCAATTGTTCACGTTGCTTTGGCCATTGTTGCGCTAATGCTTCTGTAACTTTCTTGGTTAACCAGGAAGGTTTTAATCAAATACATTAAACTTAATCAATTTTTGTAGAAGGTTCACGACTGACTTTAACAGGAGAGAGTTCCCAGTATTTCAGGAAGGTTACTCACCTTTACCGGAAACCGTTCCTGGTTTTTGTAAGATATGTTACTAGTTGAAATTTGGCACATCAGCTGCGTATTATTTTCCAGGAACTTTTCTGAATCGTTTTTATAGTGTATTACAACAAATAAAGGGAAATCCCATTAAAACAAACTTTAAGAGACTGCAAATTTCGCTCGTTGTGACGATAATTTAATTGTAATGGATTTGAAGTGTAATGGCAGTTAAATTGGGACAGCACATTCAATTCATTGAAACGGATATTTCGTTGTAATGGTAGTCGTTTTAACCGGATTTCACTGTAACGCATTTATATTTGATATTTCGATGGTTGCACTTGATTGTGGATTGGAAACGCAGTAGTAGTTTTTGAACAACTTTAGAAGTTTAAATGATTTTTAATGTCTTCTTAGGTTACTTTAGGTCAGTTGTGTTAACGGGAACCAGAATGTCAATGTTTCAAATTTAGATGTAGATCGTTCTCTTTGTTTCAGATGAACTGAGACGTACAATTTTATTCATTGCGTCAAAGATTACTCTCTCTGAAAGTAATTGAGTACGAAAAATTGGACTTTATGACTGTTTGTTAGCGAATTAAATTATTTTTTTGTTATACCCCAGAGGCCAGTGGTAAATGAAAAACACATCATTTATTTCCCAATGGGGGCCACCTCAATTTTAATTTAGAAACTTAGGAAGTTTCACAAAAACAATACTTAACCTGTGGCCTGTAGGTCTCATGGGAGCCATTGAATCTTCGAAATACAATCTGACATCATTAAAGAAAAAAAAACCGCTAAATAAAAAAAACTGAATTATAGGTTGAATTTATGTAAAACTCTCACAAAATTTACACCAAAATTTCAACAAAATAGAATTAATGAAAAACCTTACATTTTTCCATTTATCTTAAGTACAGTATTTGTGTTGTAAATGGAAACAAATAAATTGATCATCAATAACAGAAAAGATGATTTTCACAAAAAAAAAATGTTTTTAGTAACATTCTAATTGAATTATTCATGTTCGTACCATGTTGGAATCAAACCTGCACAGACGACTTTTGAGTTGAAAAACAACGTATAAGACTTACCTCACCACCACTCCATCACCAAGAAATCACTTACAAAATGAACTACAATTGCTTTATTCATTTTACCTTAGATAAAACATATTTTCATTAAATTTTATTGACATATTTTCTTTCTCTGAAGAATTTTTACTTGATTTTTCTTTATAGAATATTACTGATCCAACAAAATATTTATTATGTATGTGTGTAACTCTTGCAAAGAGATCACCTGCAAATTTTTAAATGAACGAAGTCGTTTACTATAACGAGTTCAATGTATTGGTTTAAAAATGATCGATCCTCAGATGAATGTTTTATTAAAAGGAATGCTATTTCTATGACTATTATCTACTTTTCTGTACACTGTCATTATCTCTGTGACATTATTTACGTAGCACGGTTTCGACTTCAATCCTATAATATTCTTATTTTCATGCTACAATTTATTTTTTCAAATGAATGCTAAATTTCAGTGCGTGAACACAAAAAACTATTAATCATTGTAAAAACCAAATCAAGTTATGCCTTCAAATGTCTTATTTTAGTAATATGCTACTTTTTTTTTTGTAAAGACATCTGTTGTTTTCTAAAGCTTAATATTTCATTAATTTTATATAAAGAGATGAAAATGTATATTTTGTTTAGACTGCTTTTGTTCAGAATATACGCTAATTACAAAGTGCATCACTTGCAAATTAAACTCGAATTTTTAGTTTTTCCCTAAATGAAAAAAAGTATTAGATATGATAGCAACGTAGTTATAGACAGTTAAAAAAATACTGCCGAATAAGTAAAGAAACGTATCACAGAGAGTAGCCATTAGTTCTAAAACCTTGCTTCGAGTTGAAGCACTTAGGTAAATGAATAATACAAGACATGTTCGTAGAAAGAAGATCTAATGGCTAGCATCATGTTTTCTACATGTAAAACTGACACGATTGTTCAAGATGAAAGAAGATAATATTCATTTGTATTCAAAAAGAGTTATTAAAGTATGCAGTAAATTACAGAACACTTGAAGCAAAAATGAAAATGTATTAATTTAAAGCAAACTTAAAAAGAAAGCTCTACTGAAAAAGTAAACGTGAAATAATGGAGCCTAAGACAAGCAAGAGAAAATTATTGCAAGAGCTGTTGTTACAACATCAATGATGACGGTCAGGAAATAGGCTTCTTTAGTTCTGACCGAAAAAGAGTTATTAAAGTATGCAGTAAATTACAGAACACGTGAAGCAAAAATGAAAATCTATTAATTTAAAGCAAACTTAAAAAGAAAGCTCTTCTGAAAAAGTAAACGTGAAATAATGGAGCCTAAGACAAGCAAGAGAAAATTATTGCAAGAGCTGTTGTTACAATATCAATGATGACGGTCGGGAAATAGACTCCTTTAGTTCTGAACGAATTTCTTGTCGCACTGTGTCATTTCTTGTTACTTTTTTGAGCGTCTGCTTGATATTCGAAATATATGTCTTAAAACTGCCACTCCATATCTTTTGAAGGCACATGAAAAAAAAAAAAAAAAACAATCCACTATTTTTTCAATCCAAAAAGCAATTTTCCATTCTTATTTCCAGCAATAAGCTTTGCTTAGCTGTATGTTTGCTTTTTGAAGAAATGATGCGATGAATAAATAAAGTTACATCATGCTAAAACGCTTTCACCGAATGAAAAGTACATTTGCACAAACATTATTCAAGATGTGTGAACCCATTAAACCTTTAATGATGCGAGTTTAATGCTCAATGGTTTGTATTTAGCTAAAGACTTGGTTATTGAGTTTTACGCACTGCTTCAAATTAGTTTAGCAATAAAAATTAACGTTGTTATTTGTTTAGAAGTACACATTTGTTAGATAGAAGTATGACTTTAAGTATACAGGGTGTTCCGTTTTAACGTGAAAGACCTTTATTTTTGCAACCGTTAGTCCTAGATACATACTTCCAATTGCAAAAATGTTCAAAATCAGATGCAGAGTTAAGATATTAAATGTTTGAAGCAAAAATAAAAATGAGTCATTTAAATACAAAATTTAACTTTTTACGCGGGCCCCAGGTCCCCTAACTAATGTTTATAGAAATACTCTCCATTGAAAACTATTACCGACACAAAAAACTTGACATTTGTGCGACAATTTTGTGTTCAAAGAGATATTCAAGTTTCAAGTTTTAAGGAGCCATACAAAAGATGAAATTGGAACTTATTGCCTTTTCAGAAGCGCGACAGGTCATCAAAGTAAGAAAAACAATGTATTTATATTTTTCATTGCTTATTCAAAAATAAATGCAAATGTTACGAAACATTTGCATTTATTTTGCATGATACGCAAAAACACAGTACAGAACCTCGAACATTTTGAAAAACCACACTCTATGCACACATATAGTTTTAAACACTCGTTAGCCGTTATATTTTCCCCCAAAAAGTTTTATTGACGGCGAGTGAAAATAAGGTGTAAGTTACAAAACGCTGCGTTTCATATCTCGGTGAATATTGGTCGTACTCATTTCAAACTTTTTGCGTTGGAATTATTTTTCAATGGAAAGTATTTCCCCAAATATAAGTTAGGGAACCCGGGGTCCGTATAAAAAGTTAAATTTTGTATTGACTTATTTTTATTTTTGCTTCAAACTTTCAATATCTTAGCAAGTATTCTGTGCAAAACACATTCGGTACACATTTCAGCACACTTTCTTTATAGTGGAGCACAATAAGTGCGTATAGTACACATTTATGCCTATAGAAACCTTTTTTTCTGCATTAAAGTATTCCAAACACATTTCTAATGTGTGATGGCACTCGCAGAGCATTTTTCCTAAATGGTGGATAAATGGTCACTATAACCTATGTCAAGCTATGTAATTTCTCTAGACCATTCACAGCCAGAACTGACTATTTGAATAACATCTTCTTCGGGGATAAAAATCCAATACAAGGAGAGCAATCGCCAGCTTGAGGTTACTAATTTCAACAGGTTTTAGAGCCACTTTGTGTGTTTATTCTATGGTAGGGAATTAGAAGGGCTTTAAAGCATTCATTATGTATAAAAGTGTTGCAGTTTGGTGCACTGCTGCTTTTGCTTGGAGCATTAGACCCTTTTGCTGCGGTTCAAGATTTACATAAACGTTTTTGACGCTTCATTCTACATTGCTTTGGAAACATTACTCATGGAAGCTACTTCTTATGATCGGTTCATTTCGGTTCATCATAACAGCTAGAAAGTTTGTAGTTCGTATGTTTACATTAACTAATAGCATTTTGTTTACATAAAAGATTTAATTTTTGTATTATGGATTTCTTTTAAATTCTGCAAAAAGGTAGATTTGAAATAATTTGCAGCGAAAGCTCTCTGAGCTAATTTTTAAAGCTAGTTTACTGGACAGTAGGGTTATTTACTTACGGACGAACTTTAAGTTTACAGATTTTTTCATCTTTTTCAGGAAGTACGCAAAGAAAATTTAAACAAATAGAGATTTTTTGAAATCATGCATACAGTTATTATTAAAACTAAATCGATTGCTTTATAATATTTTACTTACATCTAGAACTTCTAATTATGGGAAGGTTTTTTCAATTTTAATTTAAGAAAAACAGGTTATGAAACTTTTAACTTGCTCTCTAAGGAAACATTGTGCTTGAATAATAAACATTAATTTTTTCAAAAATTCAAAAGAAATAAAGAACGAAAGAAACACCGCATGAACTGTAGAAAATCTTTTGTTAGCTTAGATTTAAAAAGATGTAATTTTTGTTCAAATATTTAAACGTCATCTCCAGAGAGTTAATTAGAATCTTTTTTAAAACGTACTCTGAAAGAGTTAATGAAATAAACTTTAGTCAAATTTTAATCTCGAGTTTTTTACATTCAATTTTTTTCATGTTGGAGTTTATGAAGAAAATCTGTAAAATAAGTTGTATTTTTTCTTCAATTTATCATTCCAAGCCACAAATAAATACCTTTGTACAGAGAAGTAAATGGAAATCAACAACATTTTAACACACAAAATTGGCAGATTATTGCATACACGTGTTTCAGGATTTCAAGGAACCCCTTTTATAGTGCCAAATAGTGAGCTTTTGAATGTAAAAACATATCCAAAAGCTCACTATTTTGCACTGAAAAAGGGATTCCCTGAAACCCGAAAACTCATGTGATCAGAAATCTGCTAATTTTTTGCGTTAAAACATTTGCTGATTTCCATTTAGCATGACAAGTGTGAAAATTTGAAAATTCTTGCTCAACATTGGAAAACGTAAAATTAAAAGTATTTAATGCAAATTTTACCTTAAGTACTATATATCGTTTTCAAACACAAATTATACTTATGAAATTACCTTCATAACCGTTACAAATTTAAATGCACTAAG
This sequence comes from Uloborus diversus, assembly GCF_026930045.1. NCBI lineage: Eukaryota > Metazoa > Arthropoda > Arachnida > Araneae > Uloboridae > Uloborus > Uloborus diversus. Next base: position 115,869,226 of record NC_072738.1, read on the forward strand.
CTAAAATAATCAATTTTAAATAGTCTAAAAGTTATTGTATAGTCTAAAAAATATTATTCAGTATTCTTTACCATTAAACTTAATATGTTTGAAAAAAGCTTTGCTCTAAGTACACGTGTCACAATACAAATCGTTATCCAAAATTCAACTTAAAAACTGCATACATATTTAAATCGAGTAAGCGAAGGGGAATTTTCACATATGAAAAAAAAGAGAAAAATTATTTCATTTTTTTCTGACTTTAATAAAATAGTGTTTGCACAATGTTTCATGCATGAAATCAAAGTGCCACGAGTGTCGGAAATGCTGTCCTTCATGTCGTTATAGTCTGGGGATTCTTACGCAAGTTTTATTTTATTTTAAAGGTTCAGATAAAAATGCAAAATATTTTTAGGGCATATTTTTTTTTTTTAATTCCTTCCTGCTGTGCTCTCCTTTTTATCCAAATCTTTACAAAGTGCTAACATAGCAACGTTGATCTTTATTTGTTTTTCACAGTGCAATTTAAACTTTTCATGATAACTGAATTCTGGTAACATTATCTACTGGCAACAGTAAAAGTATCAAACAAATAACGGATGAATTTAGGTCAGTTAAATGCATACACTAAAAAAAAAATCCGAAACGTTACTGATTGTATCCATGTAACGTTTCGGGGTTTCACAGGTGTTCCTTCATGTTCTGATGGAAAAATCAGGTATCTTTTTCAAAAAGTTTCCTGAATTACTACAAGTTGCACGAATGCAGACTTCTCAGTGATGTGAAAAATATTTTTAGCAACCTATTTACAGATTAAAGGAGCATATTTTATAAGTGAATCGACTTCAGATCGATTACGGTCCATCCAGATTGACTGAGCTCCCAGTCCAGATTGACTAAGCTCCCAGTGAGAGCGAGTAATATTTTATATTTCTTAGCTTAGCAAGAATTGCAGAAGAGTTAGATTCTTGATAATTGCTTGCAATTGTGCCGTAGTTTTGGCCATATTTGCAACAATGCTTTAGGAGCTTTCTAGGTAAATCAGGAAGGTGCCAAGCTAGTACTTTAAGCTTACTTAAGTTTTCTCTGAAGGTCCAGAGATTAAATCTCCAGAGATTTACCGTTCTAAAAATTTAGGTAGATGACATACAAAAAGGCAGAATGATTTTTCTTTTAAACTCTGAAATGTATATTTCAATCAGCAGTCCGCTTGGTATTGAAATTACTGCTCATATCTCAGTGCTTTTCTGAAAGTTCCATAAGAAGTGCTGTAAGTTCAACTCCAAATCTCGTGTACAGGAGGAATGAAGGGGGGGGGGGGAGTCATTTTGTAATTAGTCTTTGGGAGCATTTTTCTTCGTAATTTTTACAGTATAATTAGGAACAAAAAGCATTTTTTATCATTTCAAGACTTTTTAGCACGCATTAAAGTTGACGGAAACTGAATCCCGAGACAGCTTAGGTACAGTTCTGTTCAATGTTATTTCGCGGGGTAGCTACAAATTATTCACAGTGATATTTTTAAAGAAACAGTACTGATATCTGTTATATCTATATGAATTTATTTTTATTTATATTTATTTATTTTTTTTTTGTTTCATATCAGTCTAAAATATTTTGCAAACCTTTGAAAAATTAAAACGAAAATGCTAGGGGTCAAAAAAGTCAATAATTAAAAAACGGATACTATTGGGTTTGAAAGATCAGGTTTTGTAAAAATTGTTTTTGTATTGGGTTTTAAAATCGATAAATTGAGAGCATCAGGGACGGTTGATTTCACACCCATGGGTTTAAATGCACTGAAAAGCATTGAAAAACTTATAAAGGCTTCTTTTTACATTGAAAATTATTTTACTTCAATTTTAATCTTAATGGTTTGCTTACCAAGGCATTTGGATAGGGGAGGATGGATCAGTCATGAAAACAAAACGAAGAACTATTATGGTATTAGGTTTGTTTGTTTTTTAAATTCCCCAACAAATTAGGTTTTTGTTTGATAATTTCTGCAATGTCAAGTATCTGCACCTCATAGAACAATTTTTATAACAGAATGGACGAATCATTGTTAAGTTTATCAACAAAAGTCTTACGTGAAATCCACTGCCAGCTCAGTCATTTCCAGCCAAGGACTGCAGTTTCGTGCTTATTAGCACTCATCAGCCCGGCCTAGGAAAGTGACTGAGCTGGAGATGGAAAACCTCTTAAGGAAGCCAAGAGTGCGAAACAAACTGGTAGCTAATATAGAATTAGTAGACCAGACGAGTGACCGAAGCAATGGTTCGGTTCAACTCGAAGATTGAATGCGAGGCATGGTATATTCCGTAAATTACAGAGTCTTACCTTTAGCACATTTCATGTGACTGCTGCTTCTCCCTTTTAAGTTACAAGCTTACGAGAATAGTGATTTAGGAACATTTTTTAATTTCAAACGGTAATAATTTAGAAACAAAATAAAAATAAAATTACTTTTTGTAAGAACATGTTTTTGTATTACAACATCATATGAAGCACTGAGAAGCAAAGGAATGTAAGTTGACATTTCAAAGTTTTGAGTAAAACGCAATTGAAGATAACATCCTAGGAAGACTTTCATTGATTTTTTTCTAAATCATGCTGTATAGCAGCAACTACCAGGGCTACTAGTACCATCTCTTGCCCCAAGACAGAGGAGAGGTTCACCAACCATGTGTACTGGTTATCTCCAAATTTTTAATTTTGCCACTTACATCCCTTTGCTTCTCACTGCCTCATATATGAAAAAAAAAAAAAAAACAGTACAATCTCTTATTCTTCATGAGATAACTAATTTCAAAATCTCAACTATTTCTCTATGTACAATATATGAAATAAAAGAATAAAAAATGATGCAGAAGCCAAATTTTCTTTCAGTTCCTGAAATTCTGGTGAGTGACATATTTCAATAGTGATGAAAGAAAAAAACTGATGGAATGTTGGACCACTTTGAAATTAATTCGTCGAATATTATGAGAGATTATTACTTATTGAAGTTATTCAAATTGCGTCTACTTCTAAGGTGAGAACTATTCCACAAACTATGATTGAATTGTTTTCGAAATTTATTAAAAAAGTGCTCTTGTATTTAACTTATTTAAATCAAATTCTGTCTATGAGGAACTTCAGCTTTAACAAGAAGAAATTATTATTCTTTATTAGATTGAAATAAATTACTGAATGTGGCACGTTTTAACAATAAACTCAAGAAAAAATTTAATTCGCAAAAGTACAGTTTAAAATACCACCAAGCCAGCTGACAAAAGTCTAATCTTTATTGGAAAAAAAATATCCTTTAAGTTTTTTTGCATAAAATATCTAAAGAAATGACTAACCCATGCATATTAAAGATATGGAATAAGTAGGAATATTCAGAAAAATCAGTCCCAAAGTTAATAGTTGATTTATCCTTTTTCTCAGTGCTTAATGCATTACTTTTATTTTGTTTTTTTGAACGAACTGAATTGGATTAAGGAAAGAAAAGAACATTTCCGGATTTGAAGTTCTTAATTTTTCTAGACTTTAGATTATTTCCCATTTTACTTTTCCACATTTGTTTTTGGTAAATGAAATTACTGTCATTGCTTAAAGCTTTTTCAGTGTTTGACTGGGTAAATTGAGTTTGGTTAGTTACATAATTTAACAAGTAGGCTAGAGGGAGACACCATTTAAATTGTGTTTTAAAATATTGTTAAGCAAAGGTTTACTCTGCTAAAAAGAAAATGAGGATTAAATTAGGCGGAAAAGAAACCGTACTTTATGTAGATAAACAAATTTTTACTTATTTGATATCCAAAATACGATTTACTCTACAAACAATCTAAAATATGATTTGCAGTTAAAGCATGATATCTCAGTATAGGTATTTTCCCCAAAACGTTTTAGTCTATAGCTAGGCAATTTTGGATATAATTAAGTTTAATATTCATATGTGTTTTTTGGTTGGCGTAAGTATTGGGTAAAACCTTCGAATATACATTCGACAGTACCTTGTTCTTTCGTACCTTAACCCCTCCCGCCATGATTAAGGGGAGTCAGTACCCGTAAACCGTCAATGTTAATTTGCACAGGTTCATGTACCTTTTTCTGAAAATCTATTGCAGATGCAATTATGAATTTTTTTTCGTACCTTAAGTTGACTCTTTTCTCTACACTGAAGTAAAATTTTACAGAAAACAACCTTAATTTTTTTTAAAAAAAGTTCTGCTGGGTAAGTCACTGTATATTTTTTTTTCAAAAAATGCCATTTTGCTAGCGAAATCAGCTCTATGAAAAATATTTTTGGAATATGAGAAAATATTTACTTCAGTATATGCAATTAGATGTATGAAATTGGTTCTAAACATTTCAAAGCCTAACACTATTTAGTTTCTGAGAAAAATGAGTATTTAGTTTCAAAAATACCATTTCGAAATATTGCCATTTAAAGGAGAAAATCATACCTCATCAAAACAGGTTGACTTTTTTAAAACTTATTTTAATTTACTTCTAATCTGAGCACGATCAAGAAGTTTGTATCATCAAAAAGGTATTGAAATGAAGTTTCAAAATATATCAAAATCAAAAAAATGAATTTTTGAAAGGATTTAGGGTACTTAAGATCACTAGGGTACCCTTAAGATCAAAATAACATTAATAAGTGTTAAATGAATTTCAGAATTCTGGACTTAAGAATATTTCAGTTCAAAAGTATAAACCTATAATTATAGCTGTAAATTTCAATTTTTCCAAAAATTAGGGGAAAATTTGCTGATACACACGGGCTGAACCCTTTCATGAGGTGCTACTAAAATAACAATGGATAACAGCGATTTGTTTCTCGTAAATCAATTATTTGCTCTTCAAACAAATACATTTTTTTTTTCGATTATTTACCAGCACTGTCAATATAAGCCGAGTAGAAACATTTTGACACCAAAATAAGACTTGCAAGTAAAAACCATTTAGAAGAGATAAAACGGAGAGATTGAACACTTCCAGTCATGAAACCAAGACCACAAGTCACGTGATAGTTTTTAAAGAAAAGCATTGGAATAAATTAGGCTTCTTTTGCTTGTTTCACGGAAAAACGTGCTAACCATTAGTCGTTGTTGAGTCTTGACTTGGTGTCTTAGGGTCAGCTTTTGCTAAGCTAATGATTTGACTTGCTGCCTCCATTTTAATTCCTGCTCTATCGTAAAGACTAAGTACCTTCCTTGCCTATCTGCTGCTATCCAGACACTTATTCGCTCTCATTCGGAGCTTATGCAATTTGGACGGGCCGTAATCAAACTAAAGCAGAATGTACTTACACTGTAAAAAAATTCCGAAACTTTACTGAGTATTTCCGTGCTATGTTTCGGAATTTCAATGGTTTTTAGCCCCTTCCTGGGAAAACCAAGTATCATTGTCAAAACGTTTCCTGAGTTGCTACAAGTTGCACGAATTCAGACTTATATCTGTTGTAAAAAATATTTTCAGCTCCCAGTTTATAGATTAACTGGGAGTATTTATAAGGTGTATCGGCTGCAGTTCGATTACAGCTAGTCCATGCTGATTAAACTCCCAAAGGGGGCGAATTACTATGGACCACGTAGCTTTCCAAGAATTGCAATGAAGTGAGCTGCTTGATACTCAATTGTATCTTGACATCTGGCTGTTGTGAAAAATATTTTTAGCTCCCAGTTTAAAGATAAATTGAGCGTATTTATAAAGTTTAAAGCCTTCAGCTCGTTTCCGGCCTGTTCGGACTGCTAAGGCATCCAAAGGATGCGAATAAGTCCATGGACTGCGTATCTTTGCAAGAATTGCAGGTAAGTAAAATTTTTGATACTTACTTTCAATTTTATCTTAGCTTTTGGCATGTTTGCAATACTGCTTTTAGAGCTTTCCTGGAAACGCAGGAAGGTGCCAAGCTATTATGTCAAACCTACCTGAGCTCACTAAAGTTCTAAAGACGCGACTGGCTTCAAACGGGAATATTTCTGCATATTTCAGGAAGTTTCCAGGATAATTTCAGGATGGTTACTGAATTTCAGCGGAAAACGTTCCTGGTTTTGGTAAGATATGTTAGTGGCTGAAATTGGGCACATCAGCTGCCATTATTTTCCAGGATTGTTTCTGAATCGTTTTTACAGTGTAATAAATACCTTCAGTTAATCTTTGAACTGGAAGCTGAAAACATTTTTCACAATATTGAGAAGTCAGTATTCAAGCAACTTGTAGCAGTTCAGGAAACTTTTTGACAAAGATGTTTGATTTTTTCAAGAAATGGATAAAAACCTATGACTTCCCGAAACGTTTCGGAAACCGAAACGAAACTAATCAGTAACGTTTCGTAATTTCTTTAATGTTGGTCAAATTGGTGCAGTACTTAGATATGGCGATTTGTGTGGTAGATTTTGCGACAAAGGTACAAAATTATTTAAACTTTCGAAACACGCATTAAAAATACATTTTTTCTGAGTGCTTGAGTTTCTTTTTCAATGACTCTCTTATCGTGTTAGTTTGGTCGATAAATTTTCCCAGCACCCCATTTATGTGGACACATTAATTGCTGTAACTGAGACTGCATTCCGAGCTTAAAAAGAAAAACACAAAATCGAGTCAAGCAGAAACGAATCGTTACAAAGGCTCATTTAGAAAAATACTACTCTGAATTTCGAGACTCATTGATTTTTAGTGTGATTCCGTCTTTGCTTAATCGTTTGCAATCGGTAAGATTTCAGACGTTCGATTTATCACTGTGTTTGCTTCATTATGGTTTTTACTATGATGCAATTATTTTTTACTCATGCACATATAATCTTTTCCTTTTTTTCAAATAGAAAATAAATTAACGAAAATCTGCGTAAATTTTTCATGGGTTACAGAAAATCAGATTCTTCGGGGACAGCGAAAGCGTGATAATTCTAAAAATGAAGGGAACCTTCTAAATAACTCAATAAGATTTGTTAGCAGGCACGTTGTTGTAAGAATATCTGTTTAGTGATTCACTAAAAACCTTAAACGTTTGACTTAAATTAAAATCGAAAATTTTGGATTTTTATATAACTTTTGAATATCATGATTGTCGAAAAGCTTTAATGTAATGCCAATTTATGGATGAGAGAAAATATCTCGGAATCAATTACCAAAAGTCAAAATAAAACACATACCGCCGTGGGAAGGGAAGCTAAATCGCAGTTTCTACAGAAAACAGTTTCTGAGATATTTGAAGAAATGCGATTTGCTTGCCATGCTAACAATAGGAAAATGTTTGAATTTGACGTTTTTTCCGTGCTCGAATGACCTGTACACTGTAAAAACGATTCAGAAAAGTTTCTGGAAAATAATGGGCAGCTGATGTGCCCAATTTCTGCTAGTAACATATTTTGCAAAATCCAAGAATATTTTCCGCTAAAATTCAGTAACCTTCCTGAAGCTATCCTGGAAGCCCCCTCCAGAGAAATTCAGGAATCTTTCCGTTAAAAGCCAGTCGTGTCACTGGAAAATTAGAGTAAAATTAGGAATGTATAATATAATGGCTCGGCATCTCCCTGATTTATCAAGGACGTTCCAAGAGCATTATTACAAACATGGCCAAAGCTAAGCCAGAATTGCAAGTAAATGACGAGTATTATACCCGCCTGCCATTCTTGCAAAGAAAAGTAGTCCTCCCTTATTCACTCCCTTAGGGAGTTTACTTACCATGGACGGGCCGTAACTGCACTGAAGCCGATGCAATTTATAAATACGTTCTGTTAATCTTTAAACTGGGAGCTAAAATATTTTTCACAACAGTGAAAAGTCTGCATTCGTGTGACTTGTAGCAATTCAGGAAATTTTTTGACAATGATACTTGATTTTTCCAGGAAGTGGATAAAAACCATTAAAATCCCGAAACGTAACACCGAAATACCCATTAACGTTTCGGATTTTTTTTACAGTGTAGGGCAACTGTCTACATTTGAAAAAGCGAGATTTTTTTTTTTTTTTTTTTTTGTAGAGGAAATTCTTTATTCACACAATTGTTTTATTTTGTCAAAAAATTAAAATCTGATTCTTACCATAGCAGCATTGGCTTTATTTATTTTATGCTGAACTGAAGATATCTCTCACTGCTTAAATAATGCTCCCAATAGTACCAAAAGATTCTAAAAAAAGAAAAAATAATCAACAACGATGGCGAAAACCAAAATAGTACTTTTAACTAATTTACTCATACTAGTCGACCCGTGCGGAACTCCGCACTGTGCTTCGAATCGTTTCATAAGACATTTCGCTCTTTAAAATTTTCAAGGAAAGAACATTATGAAGAAGAACCGAAAAAAAGTAAGCGCAGAAGAGAACGCAAGTAATTTAAAGACATCAGTAACAAAACCTCGTTAAATAACAACGTTGTGATAATTTGATCATCGCTCACCTTTTGGTCGTACATATTTTCAATGCAAACATAAATATCATTAAAAGTGTGGCTGAGTAATGACTCGTGAAAAAGCAATAATTGTGCATGTGAAAAAACAGGTTGTGGCAAATAAATTCCTGCCTATGTGAGCATCTGACGGGAAAAAAAGAAACATTAAAGAGATATTTATTGGTACGGATTCAAATTGGCACCAGTCTAATTAACAACCCGACACCCCAACAAACCTAGTATGAGCGCCTTCCTTTTTGAAAGCTATTCATTGAAGGAATGCGTAGTAAAAAACAGCAAAAAAGCTTTTTGCCAAAATAATAATAATAATAATAATAATAATAATAATAATAATAATAATAAGATCATGCTTCCATGTTTTGTCATTAACCAGCATGATACGATTTAAAATTATTCGTAAAGCATGGAATTTGAATAAAGAATGACGAAGATCTCACGTAGCGATTAAAACAAACATTCTAGAGAAGTATTAAATTAGATTGAAAATAAGAGTTTTTATCTTTGAATATTGAACTATTTCACATAGAAGGTTGCTTTAACCGTTACGGCTTAAATGCCCGCACATGTTTCTCTTTTAATCGAACACTTAAAATTCAGAACCAAAACCAGTTGAATTGAGTCCATTTTTTAAGTGTAATTTTTCGAACGTAAACAAAATGTTTTTTTTTTTTTTTTTTTCAGCAGAAAGCAGAGGAGTAGAAAATGATTTCTTGCTAATGAAGTTGATAATAATTTTAATGCTTTATATCGTATTCGCGCGAATAAAAAATTAAAGCTTTACTGGGTGAAACTCGTAGTTTTAATTTGGCGCAATATTTTTTCATTTGTACAAAAGGTCGAACATTGCTATTAGAAACATCTACATTTCAGCACACAGTGAAAATGTTTTTCTGCGCAAAAAGGATTTCCTTTAGGTAATTCTAATACTTTTTTATGCTTACATTATGCTGAGTGGTCTGGATGTAGTCAAAGCTTAAAAAAGGGAAAAACACCTTTCGATTAACAGTCAACTTATCCGAATGATAACTGCAGCCTGCATAAAGGAGTCAAAACACCAAGTAGCATTCCCACTGCATTTATTTTATTACGTGTGTATGTTATGTGTATATGTAATGCGTAATACTAATATAAATTTGATATTATGTCGGACAGCCCAAGCTTGCCCGAAGTTCATATAGTTTATAGTCGAACGCTCTACCGAAAAAAACTTATCAGTTTAACCGAACAACTAAGTCCGGTGCTTTTAAGCTTTATTAAAATATGAACACACACACACAGGCTTTTTTTTTGCCGAAAGCGACGTAAAAAATTGGAAAACTGCATTAGAACTTTACTGAAAAAAAAAAAAAATCATAAGAGCTGCAGGCATGAAGGTTTTGAAACAGCAAGGTGTGTTTTCGAAAACTTGATTTTTCGACCGTAAGTTAATTTTTCGTCATTCGCCAGCCTGATAAGTTTTAAAATGAGAGGGGAATAATATATAAGATAAGATATTGAAGAAAAATGGTTTTATTTTTGAAAATTTTTACTATTTGTTACCGCAGGCTGCTTGAACCGTTATGACTTATATGGCAGTACGTGTTCATCATTTAACAGCACGGTTAAAATACAAAATAAATTAAACTACGCTCTTTTTTTAAGCGTAGCTTTTCGAATGTAGTAAAAATGTGATAAGCTATTTGTTTTTTGCAAAAAGAAGAAAAAATATATATTTTACCCTTCAAATTGAGGTAGTAATTTTTTTATTTGTACAAAGAGTCAAAAACTCATTAGAAGAATATATATTTCAATATACGATTTATTTTAATTTTTTTCTGAACAAAAAAGAATTCTATTGAATAGTCTGAAATCTTAAACCTGTTACTAATATTTTCGCTTACATTATGCTTTAATTTTCTTACTGGAGCCAAATCTTTAAAAACAAACAAACAAAAAAAAAAAAAAAAAAAAAAAAAAAACATTACAATTCAGAAGTAATTTAGCACAATGTTACTTCAGATTTTCATTACAGCAAAGAGCGTTTCCTTCTCGTTTATTTTATTTCACAACATTTTTGTTGTCTATTTTATTAAGTGTTCATGTAATGCGCGATATTTCTCTAATTTTCTGATGCAGATTGTCCGGACGCGGGCCCGAACACGCATTCTCCTGGTTACGAAGAGAACGTTCTGCCGATCAAGCTATTCAGCTCTGTCGGTCATAGCGCAAATTAAAGTTATAAGTTTAACCGAAAACCTCATTCTAATTCTTTAAAACAGGTTTTTCGGCTGAAAAAAACAATTTTTAGACCGTGGGTCTATTTTTCGTCAGTAGCCAGCACCATAAGCTTTAAAATAAGGCTTAAATCAAAGAAATCGATTAAGAATTGAGGAAAATCTGGCGTAGAAACCAAAAACAGGCTACAGAAATAATATATAAGGACTAGTCGACCCGTGCGGAACTCCGCACTGTGCTTCGAATCGTTTCATAAGGCATTTCGCTCTTTAAAAATTTTAAAGAAAGAACATTATGAAGAAGAACTGAAAAAAGTAAGCGCAGAAGAGAAGGCATGTAATTTAAACACATCAGCAACAAAACCTCATTAAATACAACGTTATAATAATTTGATCATCGCTCACCTTTTGGTTGTACGTATTTTCAATGCAAACATAAATATCATTAAAAGAGTGGCTGAGTAGTGACTCGTGAAAAAGCAATAATTGTGCATGTGAGAAAACAGGTTGTGCAAATACAGTCCTGCCCATGTGAGCATCTGACGGGAAAAAACTAACATTAAAGAGATGTTTATTGGCACGGATTAGAATTGACGCCATTCTGATTAACAGCCTGACACCCCAAAAAATCTAGCAACTGCGCCTTCTTTTTCGAAAGCTATTCATTGAAGGAATGCGTAGTAAAAAACCGCAAAAAAGTTTTTTGCCGAAAAAAAATAGGATCATGCTTCTATGTTTTGTCATTAACCAGCATGATACGATTTAAAATTATACGTAAAGCATGGAATTTGATCAAAGAATGACGAATATCTCACGTAGCGATTGAAACAAACATTCTAGAGAAGTAATAAATTAGATTGAAAATAAGTGTTTTATCTTTGAATATTGAACTATTTAATGTAGAAGGTTGCTTTAAGCGTTACGGCTTAAATGCCCGCACATGTTTCTCTTTTAATAGAACACTTAAAATTCAAAACCAAAACCAATTGAACTGAGTCCGTTTTTTAAGTGTAATTTTTCGAACGTAGACAAAATGTATTTTTTTTTTCAGCAGAAAGCAGAGGAGTAGAACATGATTTCTTGCTAGTGAAGTTGATAATAATTTTAATGTTTTATATCGTATTCGCGCGAATTAAAAAAAAATAAAGGTTTACTGGGTGAAACTCGTAGTTTTAATTTGGCGTAGTATTTTTTCATTTGTACAAAAGTTTGAACACTGCTATTAGAAACATCTACATTTCAGCATACAATGAAAATGTTTTTCTGCACAAAAAGGATTTCCTTTAGGTAAATCTAATACTTTTTTATGCTTACATTATGCTGAGTGGTCTGGATGAAGTCAAAGCGTAAAAAAAAAAGGAAGAACACCCTTCGATTAACACTCAACTTATCCAAATGCTAACCGTAGCCTGCATAAAGGAGTCGAAACACCAAATAGCATTCCCATTGCATTTATTTTATTAGGTGTGTATGTTATGAGCACATGTAATGCGTAATACTAATATACATTTGATATTATGTCGGACAGCCCAAGCTTGCCCGAAGTTCAGATAGTTTATAGCCGAACGCTCTACCGAAAAAAACTTATCAATTAAACCGAACAACTAAGTCCAGTGCTGTTAAGCTTTATTAAAATATGAACACACACACAGGCTTTTTTTTTTTTTTTTGCCGAAAGCGACGTAAAAAATGGAAAACTGCATTAGAACTTTGCTTTAAAAAATGCATAAGAACTACAGGCAGCATCAAGGTTTTGAAACAGCAAGAGGCGATTTCGAAAACTTGAATTTTCGACCGTAAGTCTTTTTTTCGTCATTGGACAGCCTGATAAGTTTTAAAATGAGAGGGGATTAATATATAAGATAAGATTATGAAGAAAAATGTTTTTTTTTTGAAAATTTTTACAATTTGTTATCGCAGGCTGCTTAAACCGTCATAACTTAGATGGCAGCATGCGTTCATCATTTAACAGCACGGTTAAAATACAAAATAAATTGAACTATGCTCTATTTTAAGCGTAGCTTTTCGAATGTAGTAAAAATGTGATAAGCTATTTTTTTTTTTTTTTTTTTTGCAAAAAAAAGAAAAAATATATATTTTACCCTTCAAATTGAGGTAGTATTTTATTTATTTGTACAAAGAGTCAAAAACTCATTAGAAGAATATATATTTCAATATACGATTTATTATTTTTTTTCTGAACAAAAAACAAATCTATTGTAGTCTGAAATCTTAAACCTGTTACTTATACTTTCGCTTACATTATGCTTTAATTTCCTTTCCAGAGCCAAAGCTTAAAGAGAAAAAAGCTTACAAATCCGAAGCAATTTAGCACAAAATCACTGAATGTTTTCATTCAGCAAGGAGCATTTCCTTCTCATTTATTCTATTCCCTCATAGTTGTTATTCATTTAATCCAGTGTTCATGTAATGCGCGATATTTTTCTAATTTTTATTGTTGCAGATTGTCCGGACGTGGGCCCGAACACGTAATCTCCTGGTTACGAAGAGAACGCTCTGCCGATCAAGCTACTCAGCTCTGTCGGTCATGGCGCAAATTAAAGTTATAAGTTTAACCGAAAACCTCATTCTGGTTCTTTAAAACAGGTTTTTTGGCTAAAAGAAACAATTTTTAGACCTTGGGTCTATTTTTCGTCAGTAGCCAGCACCATAAGCTATAAAATTAGCCGTAAATCAAATAAATCGATCAAGAATTGAGGGAAATTTGGCGTAGAAACCAAAAACAGGCTACAGAAATAATATATAAGGATACTGTAAAAACAATTCAGAAACGATCCTCGAAAATAATGGGCAGCTGATGTGCTCAATTTCTTCCAGTAACGTATCTTACAGAAACCAGAAACGTTTTCCGCTAAAACTCAGTAACCTTCCTGAAACTATACTGGAAGCTGCCAGAACTATGCAGAACCTTCCAGTTAAAAGCCAGTTGTGACTCTTGAACGGCAGAGTAAACTCAGATTGGTATGATACATAACTTGGCACTTTCCTGCGTTTCCAGGAAAGCTCCAAAAGCAGTATTGCAAACACGGCCAAAGCTAAGACGGAATTACAAGTATGCATTTTAAACACTCCATAGACTGATTTGTGCCTTTGGGCGCCTCACTAGTCTGGACGGGCCACACTTGAAAGGTATAGGCTTTAAAAATGCACTCAGTTAATCTTTAAACTGGGAGCTAAAATTATTTTTCACCACAGTGAGAAGGGTGCATTCGTGCGATTTGAAGCAATTCAGGAAACTTTTTGACAATGTGACTTTATTTTTCCAGGAAGTAGATAAAAACAATTGAAATCCCGAAATGTTACACGGAAATACTCAGAAACGTTTCGGAATTTTTTTACAGTGTATTATAAATGCTCAAAGATAAGAATAAATGCATTTGGGTGGCATTATGTTTACTAGATTGTTATCATCGTCTAAATTAATAGTGCTTTCCATCACTCACTCATCCGGTCGATGCGACTTGGTGACGATTTTAAATTGATGCACTTTGATTTACTTTGTTTGTCCTTCATATTTCCCTAAGAAGGAGGTACAGTATTTAAATATTAAAGTTGAACCTATATAAAGTTCATATGTGATGAGTTGACAACCATCAATCATGTGTGACGTCGGCAGAAGTAAGAGTTGAAAGAATATGAGGTTAGCAACATTTTAACGATATCATATGTTTATGAAAGTGGAATTAAAGATTTCAATACCGTATGCATTATATATTTTATTACGTTTTCATTTATTTCATGTAACATTGCAATAAACGTCTTTAGTGGCAACATATCATTTTTATTTATTGTTTGCTGATTGAAGTTAATGGATGGTTTTTATTCATGCAGTTTTAAAGTTTATATTTAGTATTGTTAGAATGAGTTGAATTAAAAAATGAGTAGTGGATTGTAGGGCGAAAGGAAAATGACTTGCTTTTTTCAATATGAACAAATTGGAATGTTGCTTGAATTTTTTTTTTCAAAAAGAAGGAACAATATATTTTATAATAAAACTTGCACTGAAACATCATTCTTTATTTTTAGCAGTAACTTCGTACCTCCAAAAACAGGTGGAACATTTTCACTTCTTTTTTTCATGGGGCAAAGTGAAAAATGAATTTTTTTTCGAATGAGATTTTTTTTTGATTATTAAAGATAGCTTTGATCAAATGAATGAGTAAAAAAGAATGAATGAATAAATAAAAAGAAAAGAAAAAAAAAAACAAATAAAGAATAAATTATTAGCAATCGTATTAGCAATATACGATGAAAAACAAAATGAGGGTATAAAGTAGTGAATGAATGAATAAATAAGGGAATCATTCAATGAAAGACTTCAGATAAAATAAGTAATTAAAAAACACGCAAGTGATTTGATAAAGTATTGAATAAGTAAACAAAATAAGATATTTCATTTTGCCCGATTCACTCAGCTTCGCATGTACTTAAATAACTGTGCAATGCATTTTAAACACAAAAAAGCCTAATATTAAACAAATAAATACTGCACCGAATATTAGTTGATCTCAATTAATATTAAAAACTTTAATAACACGAACTTCATAATATTATAATAACAAAAATATTTTTTGACTTACACTAAAATATAACAATAGGCGTATTATTTTTTGAAAATTGGCTTCATTATCATATTTAATTTTCAAAGGTAACTTTCTCTTGACTAAAATAGACTACATGTGTTACTACATAGTTAAAATATTACCAGATAGGTGGTGCTAAAAGCGGAGTAATTATTTCACTTTGCCCCACATTCCCCTACTTCTAATTCGTTTTCATAATGTAGTTTCTAATTTATAAAAAGTTCAAGTGCCGTAAATAGCTGCTTTCAGTAGTAGGCAAAAAGTAAAAATTACTGATTTCAAAATCTTTATAACATCCCAATTTTCCTTAGTTCGTTCTTCATTTTTCGTTTACTCACCTTTATGAAAATCAACTCTTCTTAAACGCGACGTGCTCAAGCGTCTCATGACAGTCAGATTAAATCAACTGTACGGCATGTGGATTTAGGTGGATTTTTTGTCACAAGTTTTGATTCAAAGACGCAATGTTTGTTTATGTTTGTTTGCTTTTTTAGTGCAAACTAATACTATGGATTGACTACGAAAAGAAAGCGAATGAAATTGAAGCAAAAACATCATTTATATCATTTGTAATAGGTCTTTTGGTACTATTTTGGAACAGATAGGATTAGCGAGACCGTAACTCTTACTATTCAGTACTTTCTGGCAGATTCTACCTACTACGAATGATACACATGATATTTTGCTTCAAATTCATCCGCCATTTATCCGTGGTTAAGTTTTACTCAAGATTCAGTTTGAGCACATTTTTCTATAACTGACCTTTTATAAAAGCAACACTATGTTTCGAAATAGCAATCACGTAGTTAAACCTTACGTTTAATAAACCTCAATTTCCGATCAATATAGGAATGCTTTAATAACTAATCACCGAAGACGCATTACCAATTTTCAGCAGTTAACCTATTTTCTTAATTTAAATTTCAATTTTATTTCAATTAAGGTTTTTTTTTTACAAACATTAATTTCATACATGAGGTAGTGAGAAGCAAAGGGATGCAAGTGGCAAAATTAAAAATTTGGAGATAACCAGTACAAACGGTAGGTGAACCTCTCCTCTGTCTTGGGGCAAGGGATGTTACTAGTAGCCCTGGTAGTTGCTGCTATACAGCATGATTTAGAGAAAAAAATCAATGAAAGCCTTCCTAGGATGTTATCTTTAATTGCGTTTCACTCAAAACTTGAAAATGTTCACTTACATCTCTTTACTTTTCACTCTGCCTCTATATTATATCTTTACAGATAATAAAGCCCAAACTCTCTCTGACTGGATGTCTGTAGGATGTCTGTGACGCGCATAGCGCCTAAACCGTTCGACCGATTTTCATGAAATTTAGCACAAAGTCAGTTTGTGACATGGGGGTGTGCACCTCAAAGCGATTTTTCAAAAATTCGATTTTGTTCTTTTTCTATTTCAATTTTAAGTACACTTTCCGGAGCAAAATTATCATAAGATGGACAAGTAAATTACGAAATTACCATGTCGTGGAATGGGAGAGCGAATGAACATAGCCAATTGGTTAGAAATTCGTCATCCATTATTTGTAAATATACAGGCGAACCGAATGACCTTTTAATTTTTCAACTACGGGCAAAGCCGTGCGGGTACCACTAGTATTATAATATAAAAGAAAAGAAATCATAGACACATCAACGTATTTTCCCCTTTCTATTCAAATTCCCTGATTAAGTGGATGGGAGCAAAAGCTGTAACGTTAGCCTGAGTAGCAAAAATCGTTAATTTTGAATAACTAAGACAGTACAAAACTTTATTGCTTCAAAGCTTCCAGAAACTAAAAATAGTTAAGTTTTCCTCCCGCACATGCAGGAAACACCGTATGTGTCACGATTTATGCTGTACTGCAATTATTTTACCTCTACATGCATACACTCAGCCTAAATGCATATGTACTGCTGTGCTGAAGATAACAAAAGCTCGAGAGATCCCAAGAGAAATACACTATTTAGTAAGCGTTTTATGCCAGGAAATAAACTAAGACATGTGTCAGAAATATTCATTTTGTCTCCGACTTTATGACAACCTATCGTTCTTCCACATCATGACTTAAATAGTTAAATAATGAAAATAATGCTGCAAAAATTATTTAAACAGGGTAATGTGTTTGGATTTACATTATTACAGAAAGTATGGACTCAATTATGTTCAGTGTAATTGTTCCTAAATTATTTATTTGAATTTAGAAGTTACATAATATTTCATGTGTGATTATGGAAATATACATGGCTGTATAAAACGATGGAATTATATTCCGCTGTTTTTAATACAGATTGACGTGCTTTTTAAGAAAATTTTGATTTATCACAAATCATCTTACAATTTATTTTGGTGATAATGCAATAAATAAATAGTATAATCGTAAATAAATACCTAATTAAATAATTAACTTATAAATAAATAAATAAATAATAAGATTTTAAATAAATAATTAATGTAATAATAAGGTTATAAATAAGTAACTAATTGAATAATTAACACACAAATAAATAAATGAATAAATAAAACAAAACAAAATAAAGTCACGTAAAATAAATGATAGTTATAACTGAAAAACTTTAATTTATATCTTGTTTGGGTGTCTGTAATTAAAGAATTATACTATGAACTTATTGAAGCCTAAGTAGCTCACGAGAACGCTGTTAGGATATGGAGATGACATAATAGAAATAAATGTGTTTTAAAACTTTTTTTGTAAAAAAAAAAGCTTTTTTTTTTGTTGTTTGTTTTTCGTTTTGTGATTGGCAGATAGTAAATTATCTGATACATCTCCCTTTGCAAAGATAATAACGAAAATTATTGATACTTCGTAGTTAGTATCGCGAGATGATAAAATTGCAATAATTGTTACAAATTACACGGAAAGTTAAAAAAACATGTTTTCGAACACTGAACAGCTTTCCTTCATGATAGTCTTTGAAATTTATGCTGCTCAGCTTAACATAACTGGGTTGACTAAACTTGACGACTTTTTCAAAGTTCCCGGTGTTTCAGGCAAGATAAATTTTCCAAAATTGAACATAAAGATAATATCTGATATATTATTACAGTTGCAATGAATACAACGTACAAAAAATTACAATGTTTTCGTTCCACTGTCCAACAATCATGCTACAAATTGAAATAATAAACGTCTATATCTCTCTGTTTAACACCTCAAATTCAGAACTGTTATTTTAAAGCTGCCTGGAAGGTAACGATAATTGTTCGCATAATCAGCCAATCAGCATCACCCAAAAGATCGGTCAGGATTTAGTTGTAAGCCTTGAGGTATTCATCATCATTAACGTAAGTCGATGATAAGGAGAATTTCGAATCGAACTTCCACTCCAAGAAGAGTTAATTATAATTCGTTGCTAGCCATTTTGCTTCCCATTGTTTCTAAATTGCCTGACAACATTTATGGTGATCTTGACTACTTAAATAGCACAATACTTGCTTTAAGTATAGCAAGGAGTGGGGATATTTGTACGATGATTATATTTTGCATCAAAATAAATTTAGTAAATTGCTAAACCTTTTTGGTTCTTGGACAGCAAAACAGAGAAATTATCCTTTTCGCGCAGGATTTTAAAATCGGTTTTATGTTTATTTCGTATGCCAAAAACAGATATGGTTGTTGTTTGTTTTGTCATGTCATTTTTACAAATTATCACACTTGCGCTTTACGTATTAAATTACGTATTACGCTTACTTTAACGTATTAAATTAGGCTTAAAATATGGTTTAAATAAAAAAAAGGATTTCGAGCAACTTCTACAAAACATCTTAATTGATTGAAAAAACATGTAGATTTACAATAGTTAAAGGTTAAAGTCAAATAACAAAGTTAAATTTTGTTTCTCTAAGAATGTTTTTCATTTGGTAGTTTTTGAGTGAAATAACTTCTGAGTTACCTTTTGGATTTAAATAAAAACCTTTCATTTAAGCATCCCGCCTGCGCTGGTTTATATCTTCTCTTGACTTCACTTCCGGTTCTTCCCTAGTAACTTTTTCCGTTGACATTGACTTTATCTGTCCACATTTATGTGGCGAAATATAAATTTGAAGGTAATTTTGAAGGTTAAATACCACCTTAGAAATGTCATGGCCGCAGAGAGCCAACCGGCCCTTGTCAGTTATGTCGCCGTGCCCCTTCGCCTCCCTCCCCAACAAAAAAGAAGAAAATAAATATGGGTAACAAAGAAAAAAAAGGGGGGAGGGCATAAAAGAAAAGCGAAAAAAAGAAGAAAAAAAAGGGGGGGGGGATCAAAACTGCTTACTAGAAAACAATTAACTCCATTTTAAGAGGCAAAAACAGTAAATACCAACAGAGTAAATTTTACTTAATTTTTACATTTTCTCTTATTTGGAGTCCCCCTCCTTTTATTTCTCTCTTTTTTTCTTTTCTTCTTTTCTTTCTTTCTTTTTTTGCGTCAATGTCACTGGTCCTCCCCTCCCCAAAGCCCGAGCACCAAGTTTCTGACTAGTCTAACATGTCTTCTCGTCGGGTCTGAGAAAGGTCAAATCATTTTAACAAAATTCAAAGTTTAATAGGAAAATCCTATTGTACAAACAATAAGGTTTACAACAGAATTTCATACACTGAAAATACAAACTGTATTTTCAAAAAAGAAAAAGAAAAAGACTCTATTTTCAAAAAAATAATAACAGCCAGTTTTCTGAGAGCAGCTCACACAGCTTAACGTTTCTAAGTGAGATTATGCAGAAACACGAGCTCTTGCCATAAAGAAAGATTTTCACCCTCGTTTCGAAGGATGGACGTAAGCCAGCGAGGATTACTTTTCTGTTCTCTACTAGAATCATGAATTTCAATGTCTAGCTTGTTTTAGAAATGTAGTTTATATCTTTCCTTTTTTTTATCACAGACTTTATTTTAACATGTAGCTAACAAGAAACACACATAAAAAATGCCTAATGAAACGTTTTATTTTTTAGGTGGTTAATATTTAGATTACACCCAATAGAATCTGTTAACAGCATATATGTATTTTCATATTTATTCATCATGGTTTTCATCTTCTAAAATGTATGATCACGTTTTCTTGGCTTGTTTCTATGTGGAGCAAAATTTAAACTATTTTGGCAGGTTTCAATAATTTTGTTGCCGCATAAATGTGCTTGCTATAACAACCCATGTTTGCCTTGTCTTTACACATTGTTGACTGTTTTTTTTTTTCTGCGTAAGAACTAACACTTGTGGCTTGTTATTTTCACGACATGTTAAAAAGAAAAAATCGTCAAAATGTAAATATGAAGAACCTTTTATAGCGTTTTCTTACAAACTGAGAGCTTTTCAATAAAATATTTGAGTTAAAACTATGCCAAACGGTAAATTAAGGATAATAACAGTTTTAGGTATAATACTTTGCTCATTACATTCGGTTAAGGAAGGACGCCATATGTTGTTTCCGTCAAAACCAAATGGTTTTGACGGAAACAACATATGGCGTTCCGATGTAATATGACGTTCTCAATCAGCAATGGTTTAATATAATGTAGCTTAGTACTTTCCAATGCGTTGTCCTTAACGTTGCACTTTGTTTTTTTTTCAGTAATATACATACATAATATTGCACGTTGCGCCAGAGGAAAAATTAATCCACGTACTCAAAAACTAACCGTGATTCTAAAAGTGTAGAAACAAGCCACACAACATCATTGAGTTTTCCAGCCAAAACTGCCATTTTTTATTATCGTTCCATAGAACAAGACAAAAACTGCGCCCTCTATAAATTAAAGTGGAAGTTATGAATTAAAGTAGAAGTAATTAAAATAAAAATAGAACCAAACATACATTGATTAACGTATGTATCGATATTTATAGAACCAAGTATTTCTGTATAGGATTAGACAAACCAGTGACTGCACATTTAAGAGCAGCTACCATTTGAAGAACTTTCAAGGTTTCCGTCAGGTATTTTGTGAAGTAGGAATAAAAACAAGTTCCTTAAACCCCCTGCATCAACACCCCCATTTAGCAGTGAAGCACTATTATTCTAGTCAATTTATTTTGAAACTGTTTAGAAGGAAAATACAACTACTAGGGTAAAGGCACCAGTAACAGACATGCTTAAGACATCGCTCTCATGTTAAATAATTTTCTGAGCTTTATAATGTATGTAGACTTTTTAAAATATTTTTTCCTTATACAACTACATCTCATGTAATGTTTGGCTGCTTCTAGATCCCCTAAATTAGTTAATTCCATTTTTATTTGCTCAATTTCGAAAGAAGATACAATCCCCAGTAACAGGCACTGATAAATTTGATGATATCCAGTAACAGATATGATGAGTAATGGATAAAATTTCCCTTTTCTCTTCAGAATGAGCAAAAATTCTTTATTTTTAGAACTAAAGTTTTATTAAATTTAAATGAACATTAAACACACACACAACTGACCTCGTGGTGGTTGTTCATAACCTTAAAAATTATTAAGGTGAATTTGGGTAAGTGCGTCCCCTTAGAATTTTGGGAATGCTGACTTGAAGAGACTTCTGCCATTCATTGAATATGTTGGGAGAATATCTACTGATGATTCCTGTAAGTGGAGATTGGCACTGGTATTCACATATAAAAAAACCAATTAATGATAACTTAAATATTTTGTGCAGAACTCTAATGTGAAGATTGAAGGTTAGAGTTTCGATTATTTTGTTGTCATATCAAACAAATGAAGTCAGCAAGAGTAAATTGTATTTTTTATTAACAAGTTACTACTATCATATATGGCGTGTTTTAATTAATTACTGTAACCAAGCTTTGTTTATAGGATGGGTCACACATTCCCTTTCTTTAAAGTAAGATGTGGTAAATGCGACTCCCTGCAATTTGCCTTTAAGTTTGCTTATAATTTCTATTTCCCAGTTCATACTTTATTTATTCTTTTCTATAACTTCTACTAAATTCCAATTGTACATTCCATTTGGAAAATGCGGAGAAGCTATGCTCAAAAGGATCAAGAGAAATCGTATTTGAAGGATAACCTCTAAGCAATGTTTGTCTTAAAAATTGAAAAATGAGGTGTCAATTAGATACTTTCAACGCAGAAGTAATTTGGCTTTCCAAAATAAACTTTTGTAGACCATTTAAAAGCAGGCGAAGTTAATCATCTTCGTTTGGTAGAGTTACTGCGATTCTTCAATTGGACTACAGAGAGTTTAGATGAAAGCAATAATTATGAGACAGAAGCAATCAACGATAAAGTTTTACGGACTGAAATCGAGAAAGTAGAAAATTAAGAAAGTAGATGTGGACAATGTCTTCTCTAAATTACGCAAATCAATATATGTTTAAG
The DNA here is from genome assembly GCF_026930045.1 of Uloborus diversus. Classification (NCBI taxonomy): domain Eukaryota; kingdom Metazoa; phylum Arthropoda; class Arachnida; order Araneae; family Uloboridae; genus Uloborus; species Uloborus diversus. The sequence goes on from NC_072738.1 coordinate 115,891,745, forward strand.
AGAGATCAAGTCAATCTTAAAAATCATAATTATGTACAAAAACTGTACTTATGGGTTTCTAACGGAAAATATACTTTAAAATTCCTTTATACAGTGTAACATTTATGCTCATTTCAATGTAAATATAAATGCGTGATGAAAATGGCCAAGGGTTGCACATACCCCGCCACGTGTGGAAAGTGCGACCCTTAGAAAAAGTGTCTTAAAAGAGATCTGAAAGCTTTTGCTTGTGGTTTAGTTACCATAATATATGCGTGAAAATCTTAAGGGGGGACCTGCAAATGAACCTGAAAAATTTGGTGAACGTACAAGATTTTTTAACAGAGCACCATCTTTTAGAAACTGATCTTTGAAAATTAGGGTACGCACTTACCCGAACTCACCTTACTTTATAGTCTACTCGTACACTGTAAAAACGATTCGGAAACGTTTCTGGAAAATAATAGGCTGCTGATGTGCCCATTTTCAATCAGTAACATATCTTATAAAATCCAGGAACGTTTTCCAATAAAAGCCAGTAACCTTTCTGAAATACTGGGAAATATCCCCTGTTCAAGCCAGTCGTGATCCTTCAAAAAATTAAATTGGTTTAATGCATTTAATTAGAACCTTCTTGATTTGCCAAGAAAGCTCCAGAAGCGTTAGAGCAACCATGGCCACAGCTACGCGCAAATTGCAAGCAAGAACCAAGCGTAGTCCTTGCCTGCAACTATCCAGTGACTTATTTGCTCCCATAAGGAGCTTAGTCAATCCGGATAGACCGTAATCAAGTTAAAGCCGATACACTTAATAAACTAGTTCAGTCAATCTTTAAACTGGTAGCAAACAATTTTTTTTCACAGCAGTGCAAAGTCTGCATTCTTGCATCTTTTAGTAATTCAGGAAACTTTTTTGCGAAGATACTTGATTTTGCGGGGAAATAGGTGAAAACCTCTGAAATCCCGAAACGTTCCGCGGAAATAATCAGTAACGTTTCAGAATTTTTTTACAGTGTATGTACTGATATTTCATGCTACGTTCAAACTTTTTGTTTAGTGAAGCTTAACTGGAATTACATTTTGCGCAAGTTTCTACAGAACGGTATACACAATTATTCTTTAATGCATCGTATTTTTACTGTAAAACTAACCCCACCACAAACGAGTAATTAACTCTACGTAGTTGAATATTCTGCAACACCTTACGAAAATGCAGTTATGATTGATATTTATAATCTAATTTAAAGTAAATTTCCGAAGTACTTCTTTTTAAATCAATCTGGGTATTGAATAATTTTACTCACGTCTTCTTTTGGCATTTCTCGAAAGTCACTGGCTATAAAAGTTAAACCATGCATATTAAACTTTGGAAATTGCACACAACCGTTCTGAAGAAACGGAGAAAGGAAGTTTAATATATGATTTATAGTATTTTTCTCAGCCCATAAATTTTTGTTTTGATTTTGCTCATTCGAGCGGACTGAATTAGATTAAGAAGTTTAAGAAGAGTATTCATGGTGAGAGCTTAAATCTCCATTTTTCAACTTTGACTTTATAATGCAATTCCTTTTAGTTTTTTGGGGAATTTTCGTTGGGATATTCCTTGATTCAAGAACTCTTTAGATTTCTTTAAAAAATGCCGATTATGTATTTCAATTCTTCAATTTAAAGTTTTACTCAGAATTAAAATAAAAAATATTCATACCGAATAATGGTTGAAATTTAAAATATAAATGCAATTCAGGCATTTTCTTTACATTGGTACAATAATTTGAACTGAAAATTTTAACTTAGTAATATACAGGGTGATCAGCGAATAAGCCCTGATTTCAAAGTTAATATCTGTATAACAAAGATCGATAGAATTATGCGGCAAACTGTACGTTTATTAGAAAAACTAAAAGTTGTGCCCAAAAGTTTAGAAAATCTGGAATTCCACCGACCACACTGTAAAAAAATTCCGTGTATTTCCGTGTAACATTTCAGGATTTCAATGGTTTTTATCCACTTCCTGGAAAAACCAAGTATCGTCGTCGAAAAGTGTCCTGAATTGCTACAAGTTGCACGAATGCAGACTTCTCACTGTTGTGAAAAATATTTTTAGCTCCCAGTTTAAAGATTAACTGAGCGTATTTATACTCACTCTGTAAGTCTTGATACTCACACAAGAACACTTTCACCGTCCTGATTAACTGACCCCAACTAAGTTCTTTAGATTGAATTTCTCATTTTTTTTTTACTTTTTAAAATCATACAAGAATTCAATCCAAAATGTTGAATTTATTTTCATCTTTACGTAAGACGTTGTCCCCAAACGTTTTGAGCTTATGTATCATTGATTTTACGACGGAAAAAGTAAGCTTTCTGTTTTTCGCACGAACAAGAAAATTTTTGTGGGAAGTCGTCCCATTAATCCAGCTAATCAGAGAACTTGGCGAACAATTTTAGGTGAAAATTAAACGTAAAATGTTTCATTCAATTCTGCAGAAACTTTTTCAGCAGTAAATGTGTATTTTTCACAATTTTTTCAACTGTAAATCTCCGATCACGCTTTGTTAATTTTGCCATTTGACTTACCTTGTTTTCGATTCAATTCTTGTCTTTAAAGCATTTTATCAAGCACTTAACTATAAAATGGTATAATTTAACTAATTTAGAGACATTTCAAACCAATTTACGGCTACTGAGAGATAAAAAAATCAAGTTTTGAAACATGTTTTTGGTTTGCACGCATAGCTCCCATTTTAAAATAATAAGCAGAATATTAGAGCATAAATAAACAAAAAAGTAAAGCCAAATGATTTTACAGTGTCATTACAATGCCAAAATAATAAAAAACGGACATTTGATAATTTTAATCATGAATTTATTCGAAAATTTTTCAGTGTACGCTGACTTTTCTGGCTTATTTTTTCTCTGTCTCTTCGTCTTTAGACAAATTTTAAAAATAAAATCTGGCAATATTTTGAAAAAAAAAAACTACTGGGTTTTATTCAGAATGGCATGGACTTTATATTCGAAGTCAGTTTCTCGTTATTTTGATTTTACTACAAAATTTCAAGGTGTACGAACACTTTTGGGAACCACTGTATTTGTTAAACATTAAAGGGGAGCAAATTAATCCTATTCATTTTTTAAAATGGGATTTTTAAGTAATCTCACTTTAGAAATCGCAACTATTGAATAGTTTGATTTTCAAATTGAATTTCTAACATTGTAAGCATCTTAGCTTTACAGCAAAATACAACGCGAAAATTTCATAAAAAGGCATTAACATTTCAATCTGTGTTTAGGGGTTTTCCCTCCTTCCAATGAGTGGGTGGGGGGGGAGGGGTGATTTGAAAAAATAAATAAAAAGAAAGCCGGAGTCGGCGTCGACCATTTTTCTCCCGACTCCGCAGCCCTGGATAATACTCGATTCTCATTTTAACATGGATAGTAACCGAAATTTTTGAAATAAACAACGCATTACAGTTAGTTTTAGTAACTAACAGATTCATGTTCCGTGAGACATTTTTGTTTAAGAAGCATGTGAACAAGAGTTTTCAGCTGTGAGGTAACTTCATCTTGAACATTGTACTTAGTTAGCAGCCATAAGTTCTGCATTTGTACTAAAGCAAAAAAGCATTTAAATTGGTTCAAAAATTCCTATTCATTTTAAAACGTATAACTGGATTGTACTATTATAAAATATGTAAAAGCATGCTATGCTTGATTTCGTATCTTTCTTTCACAATAGAAAAAATAACACTTGCACCTAAAACGCTTTTTCAACAAAGTTGAACCGCAATAATACATCATTCACAATGTTTCACAAACTGTTTTATTTTTATTTCAATGCTGCTTTTTCTACGTAATTGTCAGTAAATATATTTGTTTTTACTCGAATTCCGTAAAAGAAATCGAATAACCATAATTTATTATTCTTTATGTAAGCTTTAGAAAGTCGAATGATCGGTTTCATTGCATTGAATGCATTTTTAAAATGTATGACGGATAGAATGATACGTCTTTTGTTTGATATATATCGAATTTATCTATCTCAATCGTTTAGCAATGCAAATTGAGAAGATTTTCTTCCAAAATGATTCAATATATTTATAGCCTACACATAGACAACTAGAAATAAATTTTATTTATGAAATGGCCTGTTTTCTGTAAAGAAAATGAGCTCAGCTGTGTTTCAAAACTTCGCGGCTTCTTCACAGATCAATCAATTTGTTTGTGCACGGTATTCCTGTAAAATGATATAGCTGCTTCACCTTTAGAAAACATTTTGCAATCCTTTTTCCACAAAGTCTTTAGTTGAAGGAGCAAGATATTTTTATACGAACAGTTCTAAGAGGAAGAATTGTTTTCAATTTCCTAAAGCATTATTACAAACACTTTAATCAGAAATGCACAATAAATGGGAATCGAATAACTACTGGCTAACTTTATAATCACTTATGTTTTTTGAGGGGGGAAGGGGGTATATCTGAGATAAAGCAGTATTATATCTTTAAATAAACTTATTTTTGATCTCCACTGAGTTCTCAGATTTCAGATTTTTCAGATTTTATAACGACCTAGTGGCACCCGCACGGCTTCGCCCGTAATAGAAAAATTGAAGGTCTTTTGGTTTGCCTGTATATTTACAAATAATGTATGGTGAATTTTCTCGCCAATTGGCTTGTACCGACGTTACAGTTCCACGTTATGATAATTTCGTATCTCGCCAATTGGCTTGTGCCTATGTTACGGTTCCACATTATGATAATTTCGTAATTTATGATAGTTTTTTTCTTAAAATTGGAATAAAAAAAGAACCACATCGAATTTTCGAAAAATCGTTTCGAGGTGCACACCCCCATGCTACAAACTAACTTTGTGCCAAATTTCATAAAAATCGGCCGAACGGTCTAGGCGCTATGCGCATCACAGACATCCAGACATCTAGACATCCAGATATCCAGACAGAGAGACTTTCAGCTTTATTATTAGTAAAGATAATACTTTCGCTCAACTAGTCTCCGTTTTTACATATATGATAGCAATGGTAATTTCGCAGTTTCTTTTATTTACAGGTAAAACAGCACAGGAAAGAGTAATGGCAAAAATAAATGGGAATAGAACCCATTACCTGCTGAACCGCACCCAAGCAAGCACAGCCACTCTGCTTCGGAAACTTCTTCTGAGTTTTAACTTATTTTAATGAGATGTAAACTCCGGCGATTAGATTTAAGATTAACATCCACAGCAAGAAATTAAATTTTTTTCAACTGCTAAACATTGAATCGATAAAAAGATGAGTAACACATCTCTTGTGCAGTAATTAGCTTTCGTAGGGCGCATGTGTCAAAAAATCCCTTTACCAAGAGCAATACTTTTTTAGAATAGACATTTGAGTTTGAGTGCATTGTACACAGGCAGTAAAGAACAGTTTTGGCAAAAAATCCCGAACCTACTAATTATTTTCCAAATTTTGGTGCCCATTTTGAGTTTTTGCAATAAAATATTCTACAGTCTTAAATATTCTTATTTATATGTTATCACGCTGAATTTGCTCTAAAAGTCTTGAAATAATTGCCGAAAATGTATAAAATCATATTTTAAAAAATGTCGAATAATCAAATGTTTATTTTCAAACATATAACAAACATGTAACTTTCAATATGCATATTAAATATTTTTTGCTCCTTTTACTAGGTAATATTGTGCTTTTATATGGTATTTTTCTGTACATAATACTAGACATTCTTATTCTTGGCCAGCTGTAGTACAGAACAAACATGGACAATCAAAAAACTAGTAATGGATTTAGATTGCTGTGGTCGTGTAAAATATGTTAGAATCAGTAAAAATAGTTAAGATGATAAGCTAATTTGATAACAAAAAATCCAGTAAGTAAAAAATCTCGCAACCTTTTGCTCCATTTACCAAAATCTACTTTCACGATAGGATTTATTTGACACTTTTCTTTCAATGATGTATATACAATTTGAAAGAAGTCACCAACAGTAGAAGAACTAACTTTGAAGAAACAATCCAGTAGTTAAATGTATACTTAATTCTCAATTAAAGGAATTGTCAAAAAAAAAAAAAAAAAAAAGTAAACCTGTGGTAACGGAACAATTTGAACTGGATCGGTTTTGTTAAAAGGGCGTAAGTCTTTTTTTTTCTTTTTTTAATGAGTTTGATGCGGTTTTATGCAGTTTGAAAATCGGCACTTTGGTCTGTGTTAAAAAAGGTTCAACTAACTGTACCCATAACGACACAATAAACTGGCAAACATCTGCTGTGCTAAACTAATTTTAGCTACCAGCTCGTCTCACCTATTTATTGAAGAATCTACGTGTTTTCTTTTTTTTTCGTCTTGCTGCATAGCATTGGTATTAGAGTGCCATCTTATAGCTGATCATTGTCACTAAACATTTGCATATAATCTATGAATGAAGTATTGGACTACATTCAATCAAGCACAACCAGATTTAACAAATCTTTTTCTCAGATATTTTAAGACCTGCATTTCTCAAAACAGTCAAGGTTAAAAGAAAATGGAAAAAAAAAAGACATGATCTATCTCGAAATAGTTATATTATTTAAATTTGTATGTAGAAAACAAAACTAAGCATATCGTGAAAGCTCTTCTACCATAAACAATTAGGTTCCTCCCTCCGTCTTTTTCATGTCTGAGACACAGGCTGTTCATCGGTCCATAGTTATAGCTTATTCGGTAGAAAAAGTACCAATAAAAAATAATAAAAATAATTGATATTCCGAAGGTAACGAACTACATCCTAGTTCAACAATCAAGACGAGGATGAAGTATATGAGGAATTGGTCCACTTCTGATACTAAAATAGCTGATAGCTATATTAAGCCTGAGTTGTGCGATGATGAAAAGTAACTATTATAGTTACTTTTTATGTTTTGTTTGCTGTTTTCTTCCATTGAAATGTTTTAAATATTAACCAATTATGTTCAATATATGTCACCCTCATGAATAAAAACTACTATAAACCTTTAAAGCTTCAAATGGTTTACTGTTCAAATATTATGAAACTTGAACCACATATAAAACAGTAAGTTTTATATTCAAATCAATTTTCTGATTTTTTTCTTTTTAAAAATTCTGTAAAATAAAGTTTATTTTATTTCTTGAAAAAGTTGCAATTCGTGATTTACATCTGTTCATCAAGAACTGAGTCAACTGTCGCCCTGTGGTTTCTGTGTTAGGTTAGGTGATTTGAAAACTGATTCGCATGAAATTTTATTTTTAAAATTATAAAATATCCTTTATAGCTTGTGAGTAAATTTGATAAAGTTTAAAAGACTCGTAAAGGGCCTTAAAAGCAGGTAATACCTCATAAAAATTAATGAAATAAATTTCATTAAAAAAGTTTTACCCGAAAGGAAATTTGGTGCTTGTTTTATTGCAGTTTTCGTTACAAATTAATGAGTCAAAGAACCTCCAGTCTTCTTCAGCACAACAAGGTTCCATTTTAGGCAAAATATTGCGCATTACAACCCAAAAGATCAATTATAAAAAAAAAAGTGTCTAGTTAGAAGTCCCAAGTTTTCTTTATTTCTGTCTTTTGAACATTTTTAATGTTTAGATTTCCGAAAGATCCTAACGTGATTAAAATAATTAACGGTTGAAATCAGATCTAAAAATGAATAAGATGCAATAATGAGACTTAAAAAAGTAACTTAACTCCGTTTTAAGTGCATTGTTTCGCGAATTTTTGTGTTAATTAAAACTAAAAGACAAAAATGAAAAGCTGCGGTTACTTAGTTAAAGAAGCTTATTTTTTTTAAAGAAATAAATTGCTTATTCATTAAAGAATAATATGTTACTATGACTAATTTCTAACAAACTGTTCATGATTTTGTACTGTTATTTTTATCTCTGTATGTATTTAATTGGAAACACTAGCTTTTATTTTAGGAGAAAGAAACTAGTAATTTTAAGTTTCTTAAAACATAAGGCATTTTTTTTTTCTCAAATGAAAATCAATACAATTCATTTATGAAAAAAAGGTTTGCATACAACATTACCTTCTAATAAGGATGTAACTAAAACTTAATCCACATGATTTTTTCAACATTTATGACAGATTTTTTCCCCACAAAGATTATGTTCTTAACTAATGTCGAATTAAGCTAGAAAAAAAACTTTTTTTTCCGTCAACACGCAAATTGATGTTTATGGAAGTAATTTAAATAAGACAATAGCTTAGTTTTGAACCAAAGGGAAAAATATCATTTACGAACGGATTACTGAAAAAAAAAGTGCTTAAAATTTATTTTTTATTTATTTTATTTATTTTTCAAATGCCGGGTCAATTAACCGTTAGCTCTCCAATATCTCTATAAAAAAAATCCGAAACGTTACTGGTTATCTCCGTGGAACGTTTCGGGATTTCAGAGGTTTTCACCTATTTCCCCACAAAATCAAGTATCTTCGCAAAAAAGTTTCCTGAATTGCTAAAATATGCACGAATGCAGACATTTCACTGGTGTGAACGATATTTTTTGCTACCAGTTTAAAGAATGACTGAGCATGTTTATAAGGTGTATTGGCTTCAGTTTGATCACGGCCCTTCCAGGTTGACAGAACTCCCAATGGGAGCAAATAAGTCACTGGATAGCTGCAGCCCTGCGACGCAGGAATTGCAGGCAAGAAATGTGGTTGGTTCCTGCTTGCAGTTATTCGCGCAGCCTTGGTCATGGTCGCGGTAATGCTTCTGGAGCCTTCCTGGAAAACCCGGAAGGTTCTAATCAAATACATTAAACCTGTTTAATTTTTGTAGAAGATTCACGACTGGCTTTAACAGGGGATATTTCTCAGCATTTCAGGAAGGTTACTCACTTGTATCGGAAAACGTTCCTGGTTTTTGTAAGAAATGTTACTGGTTGAAATTGGGCACATCAGCTGCCTATTATTTTCCAGGAACGTTTCTGAATCGTTTTTACAGTGAGTAAAGCAGAGGTCGAGTCTGAAAGTATTACTGCTTTTTGAAGGGATACAGATGAGAAGCAAGTTGTTGCGAGGCCAAGAGTGCCTAGGGAGAGGAAGTCGGGGTTCAAGGCCCCCCCCCCTTTAGAAAAAAGAACTTCCTTGCTTTGAGTACTTTTTTCTTTTCAAAAGTATAAAAACATTTCTTCACCAGCCGTTAATGAATAAGTTATGAAAAATGTGAAATTCTAATAACTCTAATCTGCACTGAAATCAATTTCTATCGGAAAAATATTCTGCAAAGCCATGGGGGAAATATTTGAACCCCCCTTACAATTTCGCACATGGGCGCCCTTGTGTGAGGCCACGTGAATGGCTTCGAGTTTTCCACTGAAATGGGTTCTGAAAGGTCCAACATGTTGATAAAAAGAAAAATGGTCACAGAATATTCCAGTGCCAGCGTCCCGTTAAAAATCCAACAGGGACCCATCAGTATAGATGTGAAGCCGTTCTTTAGGAGGGAAACGAGTGTTAATAGTTTTCAGGACAATGGCGTAGAGCTCAGTAGGGCTCGCGCTTTAAATTATAACTGGCATTTCATGTGAGAATATTGATACTTCATGTGAGAATAACTGATATTTCATGTGAGAATAACTTATATTTAAAAAAATCATTAAAAAAAAGGTGAGCATGAACGGACACAATACCTTTACTCATAATTAAGTAGAAAGTTTGGATGTATGTCGGTCCGTGACGTGCATAGTGCCACTTCGAACCATTTTTTTTATTTGAAAACTTGGAGTTACTACATTCAGACCACGGCACAACAGCCCGGAATATTTTAATATTATTTTATTTTGTTATTTAGTCTTACTTTTATACTTTTAATGAATAACAGCTACATTTTATAACTAAAAATGTTTTACACTGTAAAAACGATTCAGAAACGTTCCTGGAAAATGATGGGCAGCTGATGTGCCCAATTTTTGTCAGTAACATATCTTGCAAAGACGAGGAACGTTTTCCGCTAAAATTCAGTAACCTTCCTGATATTATGCTGGAATCTTTCTGAAAAATGCAGAAATCGTCCCGTTCATTGGCAGTCGCGCCTTTGGAAAATTAGAGTAAACTTAGGAAAGTATAATATAATAATTTATCATCTTCCCGATTTATCAAGGAAGCAAGAGCATTAATGCAGACATGGTCAAAGCTAAGTCAGAATTGCAGATAAGTAACGGCAATTTTACTCACCTGCGATTCTTGCAAAGCTACATAGTCCATACTTATTAGCTCCCTTTGGGAACTTATTTAGCATGGACGAGCCGTAATTGAACTGAAAACGACTCACTTTATAAATACGCTCAGTTAATATTTAAACTGGGAGCTAAAAGTATTTTTCACAACAGTGAAAAGTCTGCATTCGTGCAACTTGTAGCAATTCAGGAAACTGTTTGACAATGATACTTGATTTTTCCAGGAAGTGGATAAAAACCATAAAATTCCCGAAACGTAACACGGAAATACCCAGTAACGTTTCTGAATTTTTTTACAGTGTACAAAACTAATTTTTTTTTTAAATTGAGCGATACTAGATTATTTCTGCTGATTCTTAATAAAAATGCTAAAAGTTCTTCAAATATTAAAATTATTTTTAGTTTATATGCTATTTCTAGGAAGATATAAGCTTTTACTTTTGTTTGGAGTTTTTACAGTTTACAGTTTGTTGTTTGATTTATTATAAATTGAATGTAATTATATCAAATGTTACAAAAACTTATAATCAAACAGTTCTATCGAATTTAAATTTGATTATCAAAACAAACGTTTTTGAAGTTCACAAATGTTCAAGTTATACTACTTTTGGCCTGATGATGTAAAATTGCAACTTGTATCGGTAGTAGCACATTGTGGCTATATAAGTACCCTTATCATGAAAGTGATGGGACGGAAGTGGCGTCATAAATAGGTGAGGATTTGGCATTAATTCGGAGAAATCATGAAAACAGTGAAGCCAAAAGTGATGTGCCAAATTCAATGACGAGCGTACATGAGCAAATGCAATCATGTTTTTGTTTTCTTCTTCATTTTTGTCAAAAAAAAAAAAAAAAAAACAGTTGTGTTAACTGTTAGTATACACTGTAAAAACAATTTAGAAACGTTCTTGGGGAAAAAAATGGGCAGCTGTTAGCCCCAACTTCTGCCGGTAACATATCTTGCAAAACCAGGATCATTTTTCACTAAATGTAAGTAACCTTTATGAAATTGTCTTTGAAACCTCATTGGTTAAAGCCAGTAATTTCTCGAAAACCTTCTAGAAAAATGACATAGGTTTAACGAACGTAATTAGAACTTTCCTGATTCAGCAAGGAAGCTCTAGAAGCATTAATGCTACCACGGCCAATGCAGCCTTGCAAAACTGCGCTACCTAACGAATTACTCCAGCTTAGTAAAACTAGACCGATACATTTAATAAATGCGCTCAGTAAATCTTTAAACTGGTAGCTAAAAATATTTTTTACAGCAATGAAACGTCTGCATTCTTTATCTTAGATGGTTCAATCAATGTTTTTTTAGGCAAAAAAGAAAAAAAAAAGAATGCGGAATTTTCTTCACCAAGAAAGTACAGCAAAAGCTCATTTTTCTTTGATTTTTATAATTTAATCTGCGTAGGAATCTTACGTACCAGTAATAACGAGAATCTGCTGTCATTCATAGAGTATCCTGAAAAAAGCTGACTGTTTTCAAAAATTTATAACAGGAAAACAGTAAATGATAAAAAAAAAATCTTGCAGAAAATTCATGTGGTGGACCGTAAATTCCCCCCCCCCCCTGAGTTCCAAATTTTAGTTGAAATTTTTTCCAAAAGATGGCGCTGCAGATATTAAGCCCGTAAATTAAAAAAAAAGATAGAAAATTACATCACCTTTTTTTGAAAATAATGAACAAAAGAACAAAACAATATTTTCAAACAATCGTCGGCTGCAATCCCATGTCACAATCGGAGGAAAAATCGGTGAATTTCCATTCTTCTTTTTTGACTTACCGGCTTACTATGTGCAGCGACATCTATTGAAACATTTTTAAACTAAAATTTGGAACTCCGAGGGAAAAAATTAGCGCTATCACATGAATTTTCTTCAAGAATTTGTTTTTTATCATTAACCATTCTCCTGTTATGAGTTTTTGAAAACAGTCGGTCTTTTTCAGGACATTCTGTATAAGTTGCTAAAAATAAAAACAGTACAGTGCTCATAACTGAAAGAAAATATTTTAAAACTTTCGAAATAACTTCCGATAAATAAATAGAAAAGTTTTATTGTTCAGTTTTACAAGTTTCATATCAATGGTCAAATTAGCTCGAAATATTTCCTGTTATGTACTTCACTCCACTCGCTCCTGAGGGATTGGAATCCAATTTCGGTCAACAATCCGCAGCTTCGACTAAAAATTCACGTCCATTCTTTCTTGTGATTTTCCTCTGTTGATATTCTTTTCGAGACCTAATTATTCGTTTCTATGACTACAGTTGCCTTCTCTCTCGCTTTCTCTCTCCCTTTTTTTCCATTTTTTTTTTGCAAATATTGCCCTGGTGATTTATTTCATATGAATACAGTATTAAAAGTGATTGTTTTTTTTTTTTTTTTTTAGTTTCGAAGATGGATGTATTGAAAAGTTTTCGATACAAAAGGCAGTGAAAATACCTTTTGTTTCGAATATATATAATTTTGACCTCTTTGGGACGGAAATGTCTCGTTCTCTCTCGGAAATACCTCTCTCTCTCTCGGAAATCTCTAACTCTCTTTCTCTCCTTTTTTTTTTTTTTCATTTTTTTCTCGAAAATATTGCCCTTACGATTTATTTCATATGAATACAGTATTACAAGTGATTTTTTTTTAAAGTTTCGTAGATGGATGTCTTGAAAATTTTTCGATACAAAAGGCAGAGAAAATACGGTTTAAGATTTGAAAAATAAATTCGCAGCTGATTTTGTTTTGACCTCTCTGGGACGGAAATGATTTAAAAAGCATTGTACGTTAGGTAAGGAAACTATTTATCGACTTACAATCACTACTGAGCAATTACTTTGAACACCAAAGCTTCAATGAAGAGCAGAAAATGAAACGGCTTCAGAAGTTTAAAATAATTAGAATCTTGGTACATAAAGGCTCTAGTAACTTTAAGTTTGACCTTGTCCCGGGCTCATTTAAGTTTGAGTTGAAAGAGGAGAAAATATTAGATCTACACAACGCCAATAATCGTTATTGCAACTCCAGCCGTTTTTCTAAGCTCTGTCTTAGCATAAGGAATCGTCTAAGCCTGAGTGGATCGAAAATCAACCTATCCTAGCCTGACTATATGCTAATAATGAAGTTTGTGTTTTAATAAAACTTCAGTAACCACATGGTTACAGAGAGAGCATGTGTCTTTACTGAAAAAATATTATTAAATTAAATAATATTACAAAATTAATATTTTAATTTTTTTTTTTGTTATTTTGTCTTACTTTTATACTTTTATTAAACAACAGCTACATTTTATAACTAAAAATTAAAACTTTTTAATTTAGCGATACTAGATTATTTCTACTGATTTTTAACAAAAATGCTAAAATCTCTTCAAATATTAAAATTATTTTTAGTTTATTTAACTTTATTAACATTATGTTTTTATTCCGATTCATTTTTAGATTCATTCCCCATACTTTTATTGTTGTTCTGCATACATTCAAAGTCAGTATATCTTTTATGGGTTACACATTGTATTTGTTACATTTTGTTTTGGGTGCATTTGTTGTGGCTGATAACTTAAAAGGTACACAGTAAAAACGATTCAGAAACGTTCTTTTAAAATAACGGACAACTGATGTGCTCAATTTCTGTCAGTAACATACCTTGCAAAAAACAGGAATGTTTTCCTCTAAATGTCAGTAACCTTCCTGAAATTATCCTAGAATCTTTCTGAAGAATTGAGTAATCTACCCTGTTAAAGTCAGTCGAGAAAAACCTTATAGGTTTAATATAACACTGTAAAAAAATTCCGAAACGTTACTGGTTATTTCCGTGGAACGTCTCGGGATTTCACACGTTTTCACCTATTTCCGCGTAAAAACAAGTATTATCACAAAAAAAATTTCTGAATCGCTACAAGTTGCACGCGTGCAGACTTTTCACTGTTGTGGAAAATATTTTTAGCAACCAGTTTAAAGATTGAATGAACGTGTTTATTAAGTGCATCGGCCAAAGGTTGCTTACGGCCTGTCCAGATTGACTAAGCTCCCAATGAGAGCGAAAATGTCAATGGATAGCTACAGCTTTGCAAGGCAGGAATTGCAGGCAAGAGACATGCTTGGTTCTTTCTTGCATAGCTTTGGCCGTGGTCGCTCTCATTTTTATGGAGCCTTCTTGGTAAACTAGGAAGGGTCTAATCTTGTCTTGCACTAAACCTACTAAATTTTTCTAGGAAGTTCTAGAGACATGACTGGCTTTAACAGGACAGATTTCGCACGTCTTCATAACGTTTCAAGGTTAATTTCAGAAAGGTAACTTACTTTTAGCGGAAAGCGTTCCTGATTTTTCCAATATATGTTACTGGAAGAGATTGGGCACATCAGCTGCCCATTATTTTCCAGAAACGTTTCTGAATCGTTTTTACAATGAATAACATAGCGCCCCTTCCTGATTGGCCAAGAAAGCTCCAGAAGCAATATTTCAACACTAAGACAGAATTGAAAGCATTTCTCTGGTTTACAATTCTAGCGAAGGTGCGGAACCTAGAGACTTATTCGCTGCTTTTGGGAGCTTAATTAGTCTGAAAGGACCATAATCGAACTGGAACCGATACACTTAATATATATACGCTCAGTTAATCTGAAAAATTGGGAGCTAAAAATATTTTTCACAACAATAAGAAGTCTACATTCCTGCAACTTGAAGCAATTCAAGGAACTTTTTGACAATGGTACTTGATTTTCCTAGGAAGTGGATAAAAACCAATGAAATCCCGAAACGTTGCACTAAAATGGTCGGTAACATTTCGAGATTTTTTTACAGTGTATTATTTATCTGCACTGTAAAATGTTTGCACTTGGCTCATTTGCTGTTCTAACTCAAAAGACAGTCCCTGTTTTCGAAGTGCTGTTTGTTAAGGTTCTCACTTGTAAACTTTATATTATTATGTCATTGAAAGGTTACAGCCTGTTAAATACTGAAATACTTTCAAAGCATTGAAATGAAAATTACTTCGATTCCATTTTTTGTATTTACAATAGTTCGATTTGTTGTAGAAATGTTTTTGCATTTGCTTTATTTGTTGCATCATTAGTTTTTTTTGCATTTGTTTTATTTGCTGTATTTTCTGTATTATCAGGAGTTGTATATACTGTATTAGTTGCATTTTTCATTTGCTGTACTTTTAATTTCATTACATTTTATTTGTTGCATTTTTGTTGCAATTTTCATTTGCTGTAACTTTTAGTCATTGTATTCTATTTGTTGGACTTTTTTGCATATTTTATAAGTTGTAATTGCTGTGGCAGAAAAACCACATTATCTCTGTGAATCTTTCATTAAAGAAATGAAGGATAACTTACTTTACAAATGACTCATCGGAAAGATTTCAGAATGTTATTACTGCTAAGAAAATACTTTCTTGTTTCCCACATATATTTCTTCTGGTGATATTACTGTTTTTTTTTTTTTACATTTTTCATTTGCTATAACTATTAGTTATTGCATTTTATTTGTTGTATTTTTATTGCATATTTTTAAATTATTGTGGCAGAAAAACTACATTTTCTCTGTATATCTTTCATTAAAGAAATGAAAGATGTCTTGCTTCACAAATGACCCATCTTAAAGATATCAGAATGTAATTACTGTTAAGAAAACATTTTCTTGTTTCCCACGTATTTGAAAATATTTCGTTTCTATTTGTTGTATTTACTATAGCTTTGTTTGTTGATTTTTTAGCTTCTTAATTCAGCTCATTTGTTGTATCATTAGTTTTCTGCATTTATTTCGTTTGTTGTGTTTACCGTAATCTTATGAGTTGTGTAATTAAATTTGTTGCATTTTTGCTTTTTGCATTTTTTATTTGCTGTAATTTTTATTCATTACATTTTATTTATTGTATTTTTGTTGTATTTTTTCAAATGTTGTAATTGTTGTGACAGAAAAACCAAATTTTCCCTGTGCATCTTTCATTAAAGAAATAAAATAGGACTTACTTCACAAATGACCCATTTTAAAGATATCAGAATGTTATTACTGCTGAGAAAATATTTTCTTGATTCCCATATATTTGCTTTCTAGTGGTATTAATATCATCATGGTGAAATCTTTATTATTTTTGCCACTGTAACTAGATTTTTCTGTAGTGTGCAATTATTTCAATAAATAAACAAATAATAAATTTCTAACTTTTTTTTCATTTTTTATTTGCTGTACTTTTAATTCATCACATTTTATTTGTTATATTTTTGTTGTATTTTTCATTTGCTGCAACTTTTATTCATTACACTTTATTTGTTGTAGTTTTATTGCATATTTCATAAGTTGTAGTTATTGTGGCAAAAGTCCACATTTTCTCTGTGTATCTTTCATTAAAGAAATCAAGGATGACTTACTTCACAAATGACCCATCTATAACATATCATTATGTCATAACTGCTAAGAAAATATTTTCTTGTTTCCCACATATGTGAAAATATTTCGTTTTTGTTTGTTGCACTTACTATAGTTTTGTGTGTTATATTTTTAGTCTTTTATTCGCCTCATTTGCTGTAACATTAGTTTTTTGCATTTATCGTATTTGTTGTATTTAATGTATTCTTATGAGTTTCATATTAAATTTGTTGCATTTTTGTTTATTGCATTTTTCATTTGCTGTACTTTTTATTAGCTATTTTTTATTTGTTGCAAGTCTTTTGCATTTTCTATTAGCTGTACTTTTTATTCAATACATTTTATCGGTTGTATTTTTGTTGCATTTTTTATGAGTTGTAATTGTTGTGGCAGAGAAACCACATTTTCCCTGTGTATCTTTCATTAAAGAAATGAAAGATGACTTACTTCACAAATGACCCATCTTAAAGATATCAGAATGTCATTACTGCTAAGAAAATATTTTCTTGTTTCCCACATAGTTTCGTTCTAGTGATATTACTGACATTTTGCTTCACTGGAGCAGCTGATCAATAAAACATATCACAAGATATGAGAGAATATTTCTTGGTCTTGTAATGTTTCATCAAGATAAAATGTGCCGCTACCCAAAAACTGATTAATAATATCGAATTCCGATAAATGTGAATGTAAATAGGTAGAAAAAAAGTAATGGCGTTTCGCGAAAGCTCTCTTCAGTGACACCTATTGGAAAAGTTTTCTTAAATTATTCGCTTACACGGTCTTAAATAAGAGCAAGTAATGACCGATCAATGTTTGATGCCTGTCGGCTCTAGAAAATAAGTTTTCTTTCATCCAATAGTTTAAGCATGAAAGCGACTAAAACACAAAGGCATATATTTTATTAGATTGACTCAGAAGCATCATCGAAATGGTGATAAGAAATATAAATTATGCGGCATTGTATTTGGTTAAAATATCAAGCTTTGATATTTTTCGGAACAGTTGCAATAGCTTCTTATCACTTTCATCGTAATATTTCATGTTATGTCAAAACACTTGCAGGTCAAAAACAGGTTAGCTTTACGATTACCAAATAGCACACGTTTAATCAGGGTTTTTTGAATGATATTTTTTATTGTTAAAATATAACGAAAAAAATGCATTTTTAACCTTCAAATGATTGTTTTTTTATGCAAAGGTTTTCTCTGTTCTTCAATCCCATTACTAGTTTGCTTCACAGAAAATATTGGCAGTCCGTTGATCTGTAATCAGTGATAACATTCCAGTAATAAATTACGTTGTGTTGTAGTTGATTTTAATAAAATGCTTTAGGGCCATTCCACGGAAAACGGTCAGTTCGCTGTAAGAATATTCCTAAAGTTTCCTGAGTTGCTACTCGTCGAACGAATGCAGACTTCTCACTGTTGTAAAAAATATGTTTAGCTTCTAGTTTAAAGATTAACTAAGCGTATTTATAAAGGTTATCCACATCGGGATGATTGCGGCTCGTCCAGAGTGATAAGGCGTCCAAAAGGAGCAAATCAGTTTATGGAGTATGTAGCTTTGTAAGAATCTCAGGCGAGTACAATTTTTGATACTTGCAATTCTATCTTATCTTTGGCCATGTTGGCAATACTGCTTTGTAAGCTTTCCTCGAAAAGCAGTAAGATGCCGAACTATTATACTATACCCACCTAAGTTTATTCTAGGATTTCAGAGATACGACTGGCTGTAAGCGGGAAGAGTTTTGAATATTTTAGGAAGCTTCCAGGATAATTTTAGTAAGACTACTGAAATTTAGCGGAAAACGTTCCTGGATTTTACAAGGTATGTTACTGGCAGGAATTGGGCACATCAGCTGCCCATTATTTTCTAGGAACGTTTCTGAATCGTTTTTACAGTGTTTGTCCTGCACGTGGCGCATCATATGTGTCGATAAAAAATGTTCATAATACTTCTAATATTAATGAAAAATTTTTTCTGCTTAACAAATTACAAACTTATGTATAATGACTTAAGCAAATAGCTTCGTCATTACCCTTTAAAATCATTAATTTTTAATGAAATATATGAGCCGTCACGTGCGGGACAAGCGGATGATTTTTGATTTTGCTTGGAAGTTTAAAATTGCGTGGCCTTTTAAAATGTTTTCATTCAGTTGTAATGATTTTATCACGTTTATCTTAATATTTCATGATAGTATGTATAGAAAAATATATTAGAAATACACTGTAAAAACGATTCAGAAATGTTCCTGGAAAATAATGGGCATCTGGTGTGCCCAATTTCTGCCAGTAACATACCTTGCAAAACCAGGAAAGTTTTCCGCTCAATTTCAGTAGCCTTTCTGAAATTATCATGGAAGCCTCCTGAAAAATTCAGAAATCTTCCCGTTAGAAGGCGGTCGAATCTCTGAAACTTAACAGTAAACATAGCTAAGTATAGTTTAATATCTCAGCACCTTCCTGAATTATTTAGAAAGTTCCATATGCAGTATTGCTAACATGGAGAAAGCTATACCAAAATTGCAAGTAAGTATCAAGAATTTTACGCGCCTGTAATTCTGACAAAGCAATATTGTCCATACTTAATCGCTCCCTTTGAAAGCTTAACTAGTATGGACAGGTCGTAACCAAGCTAAAGCCGATAAACTTTATAAATACGCCCAGATAATCCTTAAACTGGGAGCTAAAAATATTTTTCACAACAGTTAGAAGTCTGCATTTGTGCAACGTGTAGCAATTCAGAAATCTTTTTGACAACGATACTTGATTTTTCCGAGAAGTGGATAAAAACCATTGAAATCCCGAAACGTTACACGGAAATACACAGTAACGATTTGAAATTATTTCAGTGTAGTTAGTTAAGTATTGCAATTGTTTGAGAAATGAGTATATACCTTTGTGCTGAGAAGTAACTGGAGAAAACCAACGTAATTAATAGCACAATTATAAATCCGTATATTTGTGCTCTACGTTGGTTTCCCCCATTTATTTGCAATTAGTTGTTTACTTCATAACATACATTTAGTAAAGCTTTTTTGAATGGTGCTTTTCTTAAGTTTTTAACAGTATTTCCTAAAAAATAAATCCTCTAATATTGTCTCTGGTATTTATTTAATATATTTTTTAATACTTTATAAACTTTGACAATCCAGTGCTATTTAATGAATGATAATATTCAAGGGACCACTTTCGCTGTATTATTTCAATTTTTTAAAACTATCACGTCCTCAGTTTTTATACTACAATTGCAGTAGCTTTAATAACTGACATTTTAATATCCTTATATATTATTTCTGTAGCCTATTTTTGGTTTCTACGCCAGATTTTCCTCAATTCTTGATCGATTTCTTTGATTAACACCTTATTTTAAAGCTTATGGTGCTAACTATTGACGAAAAATAGACCCACGGTCTAAAAGATATTTTTTCAGCCGAAAAACCTGTTTTAAAGAACCAGAATGAGGTTTTCGGTTAAACTTATAACTTTAATTTGCACTATGACCGACAGAGCTGAATAGCTTGATCGGCAGAGCGTTCTCTTCGTAACCAGGAGAATGCGTGTTCGGGCCCCCGTCCGGACAATCTGCATCAAAAAAATAGAGAAATATCGCGCGATGCATGAACACTTAATGAAGTGAATAACAAATATGAGGGAATAGAAAAAATGATAAGGAAACGCTCCTTGCTGTTATGAAAACGTGATGTGACTTTGTGTTAAATTACTTCTGAATTGTACGGTTTTTTTTTTTAAAGCTTTGACTCTGGTAAGAAAGTAAAGCATAATGTAAGCGAAAATATAAGTAACAGGTTTAAGATTTCAGACTGCAATATCTAATTGTTTTTTGTTCAGAAAAAAATAATAAGTCGTATACTGAAATATATATTCTTCTAATGAGTTTTTGACTCTTTGTACAAATAAAAAAATTACTACCTCAATTTGAAGGGTAAAATATATATTTTTTCTTCTTTTTGCAAAAAAAAAAAAAAAAAAAAAAAAAACAAATGGCTTATCACATTTTTACTACATTCCAAAAGCTACGCTTAAAAAAAGAGCATAGTTCAGTTTGTTTTGTATCTTAACCGTGCTGTTAAATGATGAACACGTGCTGCCATCTAAGTCATAACGGTTCAAGCAGCCTGCGGTAACAAATTGTAAAAATTTTCAAAAATAAAAACATTTTTCTTCAATATTTTATCTTATATATTATTCACCTCTCATTTTAAAACTTATCAGTCTGGCTAATGACAAAAAATAGACTTACGGTCGAAAAATCAAGTTTTCGAAAACGCCCCTAGCTGTTTCAAAACCTTGATAGAGCCTGTAGTTCTTATGCATTTTTTTAAAACAAAGTTATAATGCAGTTCCAATTTTTTACGTCGCTTTCGGCAAAAAAAAAGTCTGTGGGGGGTGTGTTCATATTTTAATAAAGCTTAAAAGAACTGGACTTAGTTGTTCGGTTAAATTGATAAGTTTTTTTTGGTTGAGCTATAGTCTATAAACTATCTGAACTTCGGGCAAGCTTGGGCTGTCCGACATAATATCAAATTTATATTAGTATTACGCATTACATGTACTCATAACATACACACGTAATAAAATAAATGCAGTGAGAATGCTTATTGGTGTTTCGACTCCTTTATGCAGGCTACTGTTATCATTCGGATAAGTTGACTGTTAATCGAAGGGTGTTCTTCCTTTTATTTAAGCTTTGACTACATCCAGATCATTCAGCATAATGTAAGCATAAAAAAGTATTAGATTTACCTAAAGGAAATCCTTTTTGTGCAGAAAAACATTTTCATTGTATGCTGAACTGTAGTTGTTTCTAATAGCTGTGTTCGACCTTTAATACAAATGAAAAAATACTACGCCAAATTAAAACTACGAGTTTTACCCAGTAAACCTTTAATTTTTTATTCGCGCGAATACGATATAAAGCATTAAAATTATTATCAACTTCATTAGCAAGAAATCATTTTCTACTCATCTGCTTTCTGCTGAAAAAAAAATACATTTTGTCAGCGTTCGAAAAATTACACTTAAAAAACGGACTCAGTTCAACTGGTTTTGGTTTTGAATTTTAAGTGTTCGATTAAAAGAGAAACATGTGCGGGCATTTAAGCCGTAACGGTTAAAGCAACCTTCTATGTGAAATAGTTCAATATTCAAAGATAAAAACACTTATTTTCAATCTAATTTATTACTTTTCTAGAATGTTCGTTTCAATCGCTACGTGAGATCTTCGTCATTCTTTAATCAAATTCCATGCTTTGCGAATAATTTTAAATCGTATCATTCTGGTTAATGACAAACCATAGAAGCATGATCTTATTATTATTATTATTTTTTTTTTTTGGCAAAAAGCTTTTTTGCTGTTTTTTACTACACATTCCTTCAATGAATAGCTTTCGAAAAGGAAGGCGCAATTGTTAGGTTTGTTGGGGTGTCGGGCTGTTAATTAGAATGGCGCCAATTCGAATCCGTGCCAATAAATATCTCTTTAATGTTTCTTTTTTTTCCCGTCAGCTGCTCACATGGGCAGGACTGTATTTGCCACAACCTGTGTTTTTACATGCACAATTATTGCTTTTTCACGAGTCACTACTCAGTCACACTTTTAATGATATTTATGTTTGAATTGAAAATATGTACGACCAAAAGGTCAGCGATGATCAAATTATCACAACGTTGTATTTAACGAGGTTTTGTTACTGATGTCTTTAAATTACATGCCTTCTCTTCTGCGCTTACTTTTTTTTTCGGTTCTTCTTCATAATGTTCTTCCTTTGAAATTCTTAAAGAGCGAAATACCTTATGAAACGATTCGAAGCACAGTGCGGAGTTCCGCACGGGTCGACTAGTTTGTTATTAATACAATTGAACAAATTGGACAATAGTTTAATAACAGTAAGATTATTTCTAACATATTTATGTTTCATTTAAATAACTTTTTACAAAATCTTTTGTCTTTGTCAAATGGTGGTAGGCCTCGAGGTATTTTATAAATTTAATTTTCCACTGTGTAAATTATTGCACAAAGTTTCAACGACTCTTACCTATAACAATTTTTTTTATGGGCAATAAGGAAATGCAAAAAACCAAATGATAAAAAAATCTATTTTTGTACACAGTAGCAATTTTATGGTTTCAATTGGAAAATTCGAATATTTGGAATAATTTTGATCGTCAAAAACACCCCTGTAACAGTTACCCGATATAAAAATCTCCATGCCAAAGTTGGTACAAGTCTAACCTAAGGTTTTGATTTATAAAAAGAACATACATATTACACAATTCTTTTAAAATTACGGCTTTATTCCCCCCTCCCCCACATAGTAGGCAAAAAAAAAAAAAGAACTCTGTAACCTAGAATCATTTCTTACTAATACTTTCTTAACACAGAAATTTATCTACGCTGGTACCACTTTTCATAGTTTGTGTTTTAATCTTTACTAACAATAATGCTAAAAGTCAGATTCTCTGTCTGGATGTCTGCATATCTGGATGCCTGGATGGCTGTGACGCGCATAGCGCCTAGACCGTTCGGCCGATTTTCATGAAATTTGGCAAAGAATTAAATTGTAGCATCTGGGTGAGCCCCCCGAAGCGATTTTGCGAAGATTCGATTTAGTTCCTATTCTATTCCAATTTTAAGAACATTTTACCGAGCAAATGAATATAACATGGACGAGTAAATTACCTTAACATGGACGAGAAAATTACCATAACGTAGACGAGCAAATTATCATAACATGGGTGGTCAAATTAACAGAGCAAATCTTCAAGAAATTCATTACATATTATCTGTAAATATACAGGCGAATCAAACTACCTTTTAATTTCCTACTTCGGGCAAAGCGTGCGGGCATCGCTAGTAGTTAATAAAATGTTCTCTTAGCTGTTTAAAAATACAATTATGTTTCTTTTAAACAACTGTTGCAAAAAGGCAACAATAATACGAATTTTCAGCTTTAAGAATGTTTACAGAAACACATTTTTGTAAAAAAAAATCTAAATGGCTCTAATCTTTTATAAATTACGCGATGCTTTCATTTTCCTCAATTCTTTCAAATAACGATACTATCTAAAATCGGATAACTCGACTGCATCTCCATCGTAAATTATGTAAGCAGCGAATTAGGAGCGAGTCCACAAAGGCAATTCCGAAAGACATTGCGGAGATGGATGGATAGGTGATATCACACGTTGCCATGGTTACAATGGAAACGAATGCTATTAATCTTCGTCAGAGAAAGTCTCACCTTGACAATTTAGAATTGCCGACGTGAATCTGTATACGATGGCTGCTTTTAAGGCCTAGAATTCAACTTGACATTTTTGGAAATAAGTTTTTCGTTGCAAAATCTGTGATTGAATGTGATGCATGTGATAAATATAATAAAATACATGCGCCTGAAAGTTAAAAAAAGTTTGAAAAATGAAACTTAAAAAGCATTGAATGTTTTACAAAATGTTTCTGGGTCATTCAGGTTTAAAAAAGATCTGTTAAATTTTTAGTCTTAAAATTCTCAATCAAAGTATCTAATTGTTGGTAATTGCACAGAGCTAAAGTGTTTTTTTTTTTTTTTGGATTTAAAAAATTAACAACAGATTTAAGCTAGTTGGGGCTCTGTCTTGAAATATAAAATTAATTTGCTTCTATGAGCTCTTCATTTTCTGTCTTTTTTTACATGCTGTTATACCGAAAACGTGCGGTTTTAAGCCCATTTTGTGCTTTTTTGAAAGTTATTTAGGCGTCCGAAAGAAGTAATTTTTTCGGTACATTCGTTCTAATACTAATGTTTAACACATTTACTTCCAGGAAAATTCACTAGAAGAATAAAACATCGTTCAAGTTTAGTAACCAACTTTTAACCAGTTAGATTTATTTTGTTTGTTGTTGCCGTCCAGATGTTTTCTTCGCGCGATGCATGACGAGTTGAATCATAGTTATATACTATACGTGTAGTTATCATATTATAATATAACATATAGTATACATATAGTATTACCAATAAATCATGTACAACGAAAAAAGTAACAAGAAATGTATCGGTAACTCCGCCGGAGTACCGGATGACTTAATTTAAAAAAAAAAGATTGAGCTAAAAATATTAGGGAGCTTCAAAGTTATTCTACAGTACCGATGAGAACAGAAAAAAAAAAAACACTTTTTTAAATGGGGAAAAAAATTAGACACTAATAAACCTTATTAAAAATCTCAGCACTGTAAAAAAATTCCGAGACGTTACTATTTCCGTGCAACGTTTCGGGGTTTCAATGGTTTTTA
This sequence comes from Uloborus diversus, assembly GCF_026930045.1. Lineage (NCBI taxonomy): Eukaryota > Metazoa > Arthropoda > Arachnida > Araneae > Uloboridae > Uloborus > Uloborus diversus. The sequence goes on from NC_072738.1 coordinate 115,916,584, forward strand.
TCCACTTCCTGGAAATATCAAGTATCACTGTCAAAAAGTTTCCTGAATTGCTACAAAATGTGCGAATTTAGACTACTCTCAGTTGTAAAAAATATTTTTAGCTCCCGGTTTAAAGAACCACTAAGAGTATTTATAAGGTGTACTGGCTTCATTTCGAACACGGCTCGTCCACGCTGACTGAACTCCCAAAGGGAGCGAATAAGTATGGACTACGTAGCTTTGCAAGAATTGCAATCAGATGATGTGCTTAATACTTATAAGCAATTCTGGCTTAGCTTTGGCCATGTTTGCAATACTGTTTATGGAACTGTCTTGATAAATCAGGAAGGTTCCAAGCTTTATATTATCCCTACCTAAGATTACTCTGAAGTTCCAATGGCACGACTGGCTTTAAACGGTAAGATTTCTGGAGTTTTCAGGAAAGTTACTGTATTTTAACGGAAAACGTTCCTGGGTTTTGCGAGGTATGTTACTGTCATAAATTGGGCACATCAGCTGCCTATTATTTTCCAGGAACGTTTCTGAATCGTTTTTACAGTGAGGATATTGAATGTAAAATAAGTGACTTGGAAGTCGCCAAGCAAGTTTAAAATAAAGCCAAATCAACATAGATGGTATGATTAAAAAGATGATTTTTCATTTAATATAGATGGTAGTTGATAGGGATGTTATCGAAGACAAAAGGATTGTCAGAAAAGTGATAAAAGGTATTTTTAGAAATAATTTTTGCAACAGTAAGTGTGAGAAGGTTTTTTGCAGGTGCGTGGATCAGGAAGTGGAATGTCCAAACATTTTGTTTTAGTAGTCCAAACCAATTACACAAAACATTACTGATGAATACACTGGAAAATTGCAAATTAACTGCAACGATTAAAGAAAATGATGAATAACGCAGAAAGTAAAAAGGTTCAAAATGAATACATATTACTACACTGAGTAAAAGGAAATTTGAGATTGGTTGAGGGTTAAAAATTTTAAGATGAATAATTTTATCAGTGCATCAATACAATGTTCCAAATCGCTCATCGTTAAAAAGATCGGTCGTTAATTTTGTACACTGTAAACACGATTCAGGAACGTTCCTGGGAAATAATGGGCAGCAGATGTGCCCAATTTCTGCAAGTAACATATCTTGCAAAATCCAGGAACGTTTTTCTTTGAAATTAAGTAACCATCCTGAAATTTTCCTCGAAACTTCCTAAAATATTCAGAAATATTCCCGTTAAAAGCCAGTCGTGTCTCTGAAAAATTCGAGTAAACTTAAGAAGGTATAATATAATAGCTCGGCATCTTCCTGATTCATCAAGGAAGTTCCAAGAACATCATTGCAAACATGGCCAAAGCTTAACAAGAATTGCTGGCAAGTAACGACAATTTTACTCGCCTGCAATTTTTGCAAAGCAACGTAGTCCATACTTATTCGCTCCCTATGGGAGCTTAGTTAGCATGGACGGGCCGTGCCTGACATGAAGCCGATGCACTTTATAAAAACGTTCAGTTATTCTTTAAACTGGGAACTCAAAATATTATCACAACGGTGAAAAGTCTGCATTCGTGCGACTTGTAGCAATTCAGGAAACTTTTTGACCATGATACTTGTTTTTTCCAGGAAGTGGATAATAACCATTGAAATCCCGAAACGAAACATGGAAATATCCAGTAACGTTTCGGATTTTTTTTTACAGTGTAGTGAACGAACGAATCCGTTCATTTTAAGGATTCGTTCTTTTTGACCCGTTCGTTCATGAACGACACATCCCTACTAAATTGTACAGTCATAGAAAAAAAAAAACGAAACACTCGATCGTATTCAAAGACTATTGATACTAGAGACACGTGTAAGGTGTCATTCTTTCAGGAATAAAAAGTTCTACATAATTATGGTAAAAAATTGTTGTTAAGGGGTCGTCTTCATATTAAAACGAGCATCAACTTCAAATTTTTCAATGAGAACCCCCTTTTTGTATCACATATTTGTAATCAGCATCTTTTTTTAACTTTGTATACAAAGTTTTGTTTAATTCGATCCAGCCGTTACTTCAGAATCGAGTTTTGAAAAATTCCTCTCGTAATGTTAAAAAGTATTTTGATATTTTTACTCATAACACAAAAACTAGATTAGGCACGGCAAAGATTGTTTTTTTGTATCAAAATATGAATCGACCCAATAATAAAAACATCATTTATAACGCCCAAAATGTAATTTTAGTTTTTTTATGAATTATTTTAATATTTTTTGAAAAAAATATGATCTGAAACCATATTAAATTTTAACAGAAAAACAATCTAGAAGAGCTTTTATGAGGGAATCCAAAATTTGAGCTCAAAATATTCAGTAGTTTTTGCGCTATGCTTAAAAATTCCTTTTTTCCTACTTTAGGGGACCGTATACTTTTTTAAAACAAAAATTATGAAAGTTGGTTTCTTCGTAAAAAAAGAAAAAAATTGTTCAACAAACTAAGCAAACCAATTATAACGTGGTTTTTCTACATTAGAGTTACGCCTATGAATTTTTTAAATGCATAAATTTATTCGCTGTCTCTGCAGAAGAACAACACAATATTGCAACCGTCAGTTTTTTTGTAGATATCGTTCAGACGTCAATGTGTAAATAATGCGAAACACTACTTCATTGTCTAATAAAAGAATATTTTATAGAACTTTTCAAATCAAAAGCTATATTTTAAATACTTCTGTATTTTTTATTTTTTTATTTTTATTTTTATTTTTTATTTATTTATTTTTATTTTTTATTTTTTCTGCGTTTAGCCATTGCCTTTTGTAAAACAATAACTCAAATAATATATATATATATATATATATATATATATATATATATATATATATATATATATATATATATATATATATATATATATATATATATATATATATATATTAATTTGAATTTTTGGCATCTTGAATTCAAATAATGTTTTTCGCAATCACGAGCCGTGTATGTGTATGTATGCGCGTGTGTGTTTGTGTAAGCGCATGTGTGTGCGTGTTGTGTATGCAGTGCTGTGTACGCGCGTGTGCGTGTAGGCGTTCGTGTACGTGTGTGTACGCGCGGGTGCGTGTAGATGTTCGTGTATGTGTGTGTACACGCGTGTGCGTGTAGGCGTTCGTATGTGTGTGTACGCGTGTAATTGTAGGCTTTCGTGTGTGTGTGTGTGTTTGTGTAAGCGCATGCGTGTGGGTGCGTGTGTGTGTATGTATGCATGTGCGTGCGTGAAGGCGTTCGTGTGTGTGTGTACGCGCGTGTGCGTGTAGGCGTTCGTATGTGTGGGTAAGCGCGTGTGTGTAGGCGTTCGTGTGTGTGTGTATGTAGGCATGAGTGTTTGTGTCTGTGTAGGCATGAGTGTATGTATGTGTGTGTGTAGGAGTGCGTGTATGTGTATGTGTGTGTAGGAGTGCGTGTATGTGTGTGTGTAGGAGTGCGTGTATATGTGTGTGTGTAGGATATTGACGCGACCTGGAGACGGTTTTCGCCAGAGGAGCAGCATTGTGAGGCGGCCGGCCGACGATGGTGCTGCGGAGGGTGCTGGTGGGAAAATAAAATGATATCACATTAAAACAATCAAATGAAAGCAATAAGCAATCGTGATTGCTCAAAATAATTAACATGCACAACTTTTTCACAGAAACATACAACAAAACCCCAGTGTCTTGCCAGTCATGTTGCAATAGAGTGTAGAATTAGTGGCTCTTCCCGGTGATAATTTGCTAAAAGGAAAAATTATTGCCTTGTCTAATTCGGGAAAAAGTACTCGAAAAATAGCCGACAGTGTGAAGTTTCTCCTTTAACAGTATCCAAATGGATCAAAAAGTAATAATTGCTCTTAGGTAAGTTTACTGGTTTTTAGGAATTAATTTTTTTTGTATAGAGTTTGAATAATTTTCAATGTGTTAGGATCTAGGAGAAGAAATCTCAATCGCATTAGTAGGCCGCGTGCTTTGAGCTGTATTCAGCACAAAAGTAGTAGTTGTGGCTAATTGTGAACTTTTTTTTTTTTTTTTGACTTCGTCAAAGATTTAACAAAACGTTAATTTGCGTGTTAGATTAAGTTGAGTTTTTGTCTATTCTTAATTATAATTTAAATACTATTTTTCTATTTACTTTCTCGGTCATTGGCGTGCATTTCACATTAAAATAATTCTCGCAAGACAATGATAAAATTTCAAAATATTTTCTTCTCTTTTGAACAACATGGAAAAATATCGTCAAAGAAAGAAAGTGAAAAAAAATATTGTTATCAACTAATGGGTGCCTATTTTATTAAATGTATCTTTTTCAGAATCCAATACCTGGATATTCGGCTCCAACTTTGTGACACTGGAACTAATTCTTCTTCCTGTTCTTATTCTTTGAACACACAACCATTGAGCTTAACACTAAAAGAGGAGAGCGAACTAATCGGTCCGTTTTTTGCCCAAGCGAGTATGGCAAAAGAATCGCACTTTTAACATTTAAACTCAAGTTTTATCATGTAAAGCCTTTTGCCGTGCATTTTTCAAATCCTTAATATGTTCAAATCGTTGTGGCAAAAGAAGCGGTCTTTTGCCATTAAACAAGATGTTTTATAATACAATTGGTTTTGCCAAACTCGCTCGAAATTCAGACCGTGAGCCTCAGTGTAGAAGAATAGGAAGTTCTCTCTCCTCTTAGTGTTACAGCTCAATGCACACAACGGACCACATGGACCAACGTCGCGGGCTGAATGCGGCCCGCGTCTTCACTGCGATTTGGTTTTCCCATTCCATGGCTGCTGTGAGTCCTAATATTGAACACAACAGCCCTGAACTAGATTTAACCGAACAATGTAGCAGGTGTCATGTCATTGAAGCCGAGAGTGCCTAAAAACTGGTGGATGAAGAAAATTTATCTCACCAGTGAGATGCCGTAAACATACAGCAGATAAATTTACTTTGCCTACCAGTTTATTCGCACTCTCAGCTTCAATAAGATGACTTCCGCATCCCACACGCTTAGTTCCGATTCCAGTCTGCGAAATATGCAGCGAGGACGAAATCGTAGCTTCTAGATAGTTCAACCCGCCTGTCGGGTATGCTGCCTATAGTATTGCTATAGGTGCGCCAGCCTGGTGCTGTTGACAATGCTAGTGTGCAAGTATATAGTGCGCGAAACAATATCCAATAAAGCTAAGTTTTGTTTGTAATGTTACAAAATCGGAGAAATGACAAGAAGTCAGATTTCCGTTCACCTTGGTTAAAATTAAAATGACTTTTTTTTTTTTTTAATTACGGGTTGAACCATCTCGAATCTCGTTGCTAGAAACAGCATTGGGAAATTACTTTCCTAAATTGGTTTTAAGAGATGTTACATGTCTTTTTAATAATACCACGCATTATGATCTTTCGCATAAATTAGGATTTGAAACAAATTCTCTTTTTTTGATTACAAAAAAGCCTCTAGAACAATTACTGTGTTTGTCCACTGGGTTAATTCAAATAACCAAATTTTTCCCAAATAAAGTTCGAGTATAAAGGGTTTGCTCATTAACGGGTATTTATATTCTCCTGTTTCTGCTTTATTTTTTAGTTTGATACTTCGTTCATTTTATGTATTTAGAGCAAGTTTTCACGGAATAAATGGACCTTGCTTCGCTCGAGTCTCCAATCTATTTAATTCTGCGTCTTACCACGTAGTGCGGTATATTTTTTATATTTTTGTGTGCGATGGCTCAAACTTCTGCCGATGTTCTGCGAAATTAAAAACGCGCAATTCCATTTTACAATCAAAGACTTTTTATTCATTACAAAATAAACCTGTAACATAGGTGCAACATTTATCAAACATATTCACATCATGTTTCTAGGTATAAGGTTGAATATTTACATTTCTATGAGGCTTGAATGATTATATGAGCAATCCAATAGGTTTATATTAGAAAAAGTCAAAAAGTTTCATTACTTTTAATTTGTCATTATTCGGTTTACTAAAGAACGATCTATACGATGGACCAGCCAAACCTCATCCGTCTTTCTTAGGTTAATGCAGATAGACAAAAATCAGTAAATATTTTTACTTTTTTTTTTTTTCAAAAAAAAAAAAAAAAAACGACCGTAAATCGTTTTTTGCCGCAACATAATCGGCTAAAAAGTATCGGATTACGGAAGAAAAGAGAACTTTAAAAAAGCATGAGTTGAGCTGGATAATCTCGATCTTTTCATTGTTCACCTTCCGTTACTTGATAAACCGTGACCTTGAAAGCAGCGTTTTCAATGTGGTGATGGTCCCTAAAAGGTTTTTCGTTAATAACTCCTGTTCTACTGCACGGAATGCAGTGAAATTTCGTATCCTGGCTGTATTTTGTGGTCTAAACATAATTATGTAGCAAAAATTAGGAGTTCCCATTTGAAAATCAAGAGTTGGTGCTCATTTTGCTTTGTATATGGTCCCTTATCAAAATTTTACCTACGTAGTTTTAAAGAAGACTTTAAACCAAGTCGGATGACATCTTTCTTTCCTTTCTAGCATGAAAAATGGCCGAATAATTAAAAGTGTTTCTTTTTTTTTCTATGACTGTACTTAAAGGGAGTCGGTGCTTTGTATACGCGTAAAGTTAAATTGCTAACTTTACATTCCTTTTTCTCAAAAAATTGTAATGCTAGAAACTTACAATTTCCAGTGTTTGTAAGAGATATCCAAGAGTCGATCGAAGTAAAGTCTAAAATAAATTCTGCTTTTTTCAAATTTTATCAATTTTTAACCAATACTCACATTTTAAATGAAAAAAAAGAGATTGTTTTGACCATAAAAATAACTTTTTAGGTTTTTAGAAAAAAGTGTGATTCTTGAAACAAATATTTCATTTTAGCATAAATATGAACGCATAAAAAGGAAGGGGGGGGGAGGAGAGGTGGAAATTTCAAAGTAATATGTAAAGTAGTTTTTTAGAAAAAGGAACGTAAGCTTTTAAAATTGACGTTTTAAGAGAATCGCGTTTGAAAGTAAAAATGTACGTACATTTTTAAAAAATTCGGCCTTTTAATATTTTAATTAAGTTACTTTTAATATGTATAGAAATATGATTTCGGTGTCGTTTTAAAACTATTTTTTTTTTTACTGCTTTTAAAACAAAAAGCGAGAAAATGCTCCTGCCTTTACCTTTTAAATAGTATTTCTGGCTTCCGATGAGTCAAATATGGTTGTACAGACGTTTAAACTACCTCTGGTTTGATTTTAATACTCATTTAAAGAACATACTATAAAATCTAAGTCCAAAAATCTTTGTGTTTTAAAGTTTTGTGTTTGCTATTGATGTTCTCAAATAATTTTCATCTTTTTTGTTACCACGTTCTTTCGTTCTTAATTAAATATTTAGAAAACTTCTGAACAGAGTGTTAAGGGGTTTTTTTTAGTTAATTTACTTTACAGCTACTCCACAAAATATTTAAAATGGCAGCACTCTCAAAAAGCACTCTATTTTGTTATCTAATTTATTTGTTTATATCTTTCTAAATTTGTTTTTATTTTCTTATTAAAAAAGAAGTTTTTGGTTTAGTTTTATTTCATATGTTCTATTTTACCTTTATTGATACATGTTTTTAATTTATTATCGATTTTACAAATTGTAATGCTGTATGTCTCTTAACCTTCAGCAAGTTTATTTTAATAATAAATATCATTTATATATTAAAGTCGAGTTAGCATTTAATACTATCATTAAGCACAAATAATACTTTAGTCCGCCCTTCATCCAGAGTCTAGAACACATTTCATGATTCATGTCCTTTTGCCTCAGTCTAGCCTTTACTGACAACGGAATCTTTACTTTTGATTTAAGATGCCTCTGAGAAATTCATCGCCATGCATAAGTAATTTCATGCATATGAAATTCTTTTCTCATTAGAAGATGATGTTGTTCTCGTCAGACTTGCCGTGAATACACTTAAAGTAGAAGAATAAATCATCTCATACAAAAGTTATTGCAAGAGAACTGCTCAGAATGATTTGCATTATGTGTGTAATAATGTGGTTTTTTAATGTTTAGGAATGAAAAGAAATGAAAAATTGAATTGTTCTTTTTGATGTTATGATTATGTATTTTTTAAAGTATGGTGTTAGAGAATTAAAACGATATTAAGTTAAATATTCTACTGAAAATACCTAATGATTCAATTTATCAACAGTAAAATGCAGAATGCAGTGTAGGAAACAACTGGAATTTAGAGAATTTTTAAGTCAATTTGGGTAACTTAGAGTCACTTCAAATTTTGATGTGAAAAAAAAAAAAAAAAAAAAAAAACTAGTAGGTCCAGTGTTGCTGCATTATCTTGGTAAGGTTATGAATCAGATTTTCCAGCCTTTGCCTCAACAAAACAAAAGTTGTAATTCAAAAAATCAGTAATCCAACGTCAGAAAGCACAAATATTGCAAAATATTGAAGACACGTGTTTCGGTGTTACAAGGAACACCTTTTTCAATGCAAAGAAATGTGAGCTTCTGGATGAAAAGTCATCCGAGAAAAGTCCGAAAAAAGTCCTTAGCTTTTCGCGGATGACTTTTCATCCAGAAGCTCACATTTCTTTCCATTGAAAAAGGTGTTCCTTGTAACACCGAAACACGTGTCTGCAATATTTTGCAATATTTGTGCTTTCTGACGTTGGATTACTGATTTTTTGAATTTTTCAGCACAAAGGTATTTATTCGTTATAAAAGTTGTAATATTCTGCACAACTAAAGGCAGCAGTCTCTAATTCTGAAGTTACAATTCAGAAGTTGTTTTTTGCTTGGAGTTACTTTTCTTGCATGCTAATGTTCTGCATTGTTAAAAATGACAGAAAGCTTGTGATACTGTGAAGAACAAAGGGAGAGTTTAAACATTCTTAAATTTTATTTTTCTGCATTTGCAGTTCCACCTTATCCCAAATGACAGAAAAAAGTTGAACCAGGCACAAAATCGCTTTTAAATAGAATAAAAAAATATTATTTTCTAATTTCTATCTACTAAACAGTACTCTAGTAGTTATCTTCAGTTTTATAGCAGCAAATACAATATTTTTTCAAACATATTTTTAAAATACTTTAAGCTGATTTCTAGGAATAAATTATTCAGGGGCGCGACTTGCAAAAATTATTGAGGGGGCTGGACATCTCCGGGGGTTTAGGGTGTTATGTAATCCCTCGGAGGTCCCCACCCCAAATAAAGGTCAGATTTTTGAACCTTGAAAATGCCATATTTTCTGGTGTGTATAATTTTAACAAACATTATATGACACGGCGTTTTCGAAGTAAAAGAATCTAAAAATTGGTTTACAAATTTTCTGGTTCAACTTTTACATCATATCACTTGTCTTAGTAAGAGATTTTTTTGTTCTATTTTATGGGGAGCCGTGCAGTTCCGTAGCTAAGCATTGATATTATAAGGTAGGAAGGACACTTGACTTGAATGGAAAGGCACTCCCAGATACGCCGACTTTTTTAAAAAATGGGGGGGGGGGGAACCGGGGGAAATTTTCTAAATTTGAGATGAAAAATAGTGAGTTTTAAAGTTTTTTTTAAGCACTGTAAAGTCATATAATCAACATTAGAACCCCAAAAACGTGACAAGCCTGACACATATTTTTTGGCTTTGAAAAAAGGAAAAAATAAATTCACAGTATTTTCGTAAAAAGGTAATTTAATTTACTCATGTTTTTTTTAAGACCAGTTGTTTTTTCATTAGTTATACCGGCTAACATATTCAAGTGTAAACGCAGTCTCTCAATGTCTAGGTTATTTTTGAAAATTCGATTTTTCAAAATTTGTTTCACCTCTGTTAAATAAAAGCAAAGCACTTTTGTTCAACTGCAATGATCTGTGTGAGTCCAGTTGATGTAAACAGCCCAATAATGCAAGATTGCACCATTTCACAAACCTCAATATAAATTGCCTTCGGGATTTTGAAAGCGTGCGGTGAGCTGGCTTCGTTGTTTTCATACTTTGGTATACGTCGATTCCGAGGAAGCGAAGGATCATCATTTTGTGAAGATTTTTCTTTTAAACACAATTCCCAAAAGTATTCAAAACTATCACGCCTCCCATTTAATATACAAATCAAACCCTCATATATTTTTTCCAGATCAGCAACACTTAGATGAGCTCGCCGCAGCGCTGCCCACCGGCAACAGATTTGACCCGTATGTTCGCGCAATGGGACAAATTCTAAGTGTGCTTGCAGCACTATAACACAATCATTATTCACACTACTCGTTTTCAGTTAACCTGCTTACTACCGTAATAATTATTTGTTTTAACTCATTACTGAATGTATTTTACAAGGTAAACTATCTTCAAACAAGGAAAATAAAAGATAAATTTATAAGTTTAGAAAACATAATATAACTAATACTTTCCTTGATTTATTGAGGGGGCTCGGGCC
>NC_072738.1:115927071-115972465 GCF_026930045.1 Uloborus diversus
GATAGAAATTAGTATTTTGTGTGGCCACTACGCACCGCAATACGAGCTGCTACACGACTTGGCATGGAGTGAAACAAAGTTTGAATATCTGCCTGCGGAAGAGTATTCTATATTGTTTGTATGCGCAACTAAAGTTCGTCTGTCAAAGCAACAGGACGAGGATCACGAGAGAGCACCGTCCAACGAAATCTCACACATCTTCAATCGGTGACATATCCTGGGAATATGCAGGCCAAGGAAGAAGCTGTACCTGCTGCGAATCAAGGTGGGATTTGACAGTCCTGGCGACATGTGGACAAGCATTATCTTGCTGGAATACAGCCCCTGGCAATTCTTGCAGGAGAGAAATAGCTTGGGGCTGTAATACTTCGTTTATGTATCGGGTACTTTTCAAATTGCCCACGATTTGTAGCATTTGTGATCGTTCATGATATGCTATGGCACCCCAAACCATAACTCTGGGTGTTTGTCCACTGTGGCGTTCGATAATGCACTCCGGAATGTGCCGTTCACCAGCATAGCGCCTGACATGAATTCGGAAACATTTTTTTCCAAATTAGCGAAATTCGTATACAAAATTTTAAGTTGACTAGTGTAAACAATGAAGTCGAGCACTGTTGTTTAAAAAAAACTATTTTCTTATGCAATATTTAGGTCTCCCGCATAGTATTGAAAAATGAGAATTTTTTTTTTATTTCAAGTTCAATTTTTCATTAGGAACAAATGAATTGCATCGAACGGCATTGAAAATACTTCTGACACTATTTCTGCTGGTTCTTATGTAATGTGATCTCCTGAGTCTAAATATGACCACCATTTTCCCTCATTACACATCACCTTTTGGAGCTTGCACCACACTACTATTTTTCTAGTTTTTGACAATTTTATTGCCATTTTATTTGGAGGGCAGCAGAGAAAAAATAGACTGTTAACATTCTTCTGTTATCTATAGAGTTGAAAAGTTCAAAAAGCATGAACATTTGTAGCAAGTTGGGGGACTCAGTAGGGTATCCTACCCCCCTCCCTCCCCAAATATCTAAAAAGTCATCAAAACGATCTTTTTTCTGGTTATTTTTCAGTGCTTTTCACTTATTTTTCTGTGTAAAACAAGATCATCTTGAAGGCCCCAAAACTCAATTTTAAACTGTCTTTAGGGCTGGGCGATATACCGATATACCGTCATACACTACCTTGCCATTCGTCACCGGACACCTCATACAAGTTACGTAAAGCGGGTTCACACAACATCAATAGCGTGTAGGGCCACCATTTGCTGCAATGACAGCTGCAACTCTTCGAGGAAGACTTTCCACCAAGTGACGATATGTTGCAATAGGAATCAGGCTCCATTCCTCCTTCAACATGGCGTAGAGCTCAGTCTTAATCCGGGGGCGGGTTGGCCTGGCTCTCAGCCGCCGCTTCAACACATCCCAAAGATGCTCGATGGGGTTAAGGTCTGGACTCTTGGCAGACCAATCAAGTTTCTCCACATCCATGTCTTCACTCCAGGTAGTAATAACACGTGAGGTATGGCATGGTGCATTGTCCTGTTGAAAGAGAAAAGGCCATTTCCGAAGTGTTGCCTCAAGGTAGGTAACGCATGGTTGTCCAGATCTGCTTGGTACCGCTCGGCATTCATGATTCCATCCACTGCAACAAGTGGACCAAGTCCATACCACGAAAAACACGACCACACCATTATCCTTTTCGAGGGGTGTCTAGTGACGAATGGCCAGGTAGTGTATATCGATATATATCTAATATCGCAAGATTTCTATCTGTCCGATATATTGTTTGAAAAGAAAATACAGGACTGAATTACGGAGAAATTAAAATACTGACTTGAAAATACATAATCTTTCATAGTTCTGTGTAATGGGTGAGTGTTTGAAATTTCAAGATATTTTCTGCATTCTTCAAACAGTTATTTAATTTTTAATCATAGTAAAATTGAAAAATTCACAAGGCCGCCGAAGGTAAATGTGGGCTCTTTTGTCAGTTTGGTCTCCGGATCACCTCCCCCTATAAAGGTTTCAAAACTTACACTACTACCATTCAGAACGGGGTCCTTCCAAGGACCCCCGCTCTCCTTCTGACAAAGCTGATATGGCCTCTCGTTTGCCCATAAAAGTGAACGTGTATTGGTTAAGAAAGCATTCTAATAGGGAGGGAGCGCAACTCATTTTTTCAGTTCTGAGCGTTACATTACTTTAATTCCGATGTTACATAACTTTAATTCCGAAATTAGAAGGAAAAATATTCCGATTCCGAGTCACAAATGACTACAACTGTATTTACGTCGAGGACTGTATACTAAGTGCCTTGCCTCCATTATTTTTTATACCGATAGATGGCAGCAGCATCACCGGATCGAACAGTTAATTAGAATTTAGAACTAGTCCAGGAGCTAATAGCTACCTGGTGCTAGCACCCCCAGAGGTATCGTTTCACTTGGAGAACATTGAGACGAAAAAATATTAACGCCTTTCATAACACATGGCGATCTGACGAAATCTTGCTTCGCGGGCAACCTCGAATAGAACGTAACTGAAACTTCCTAATTTCGCCAGACAAGCGGCGGAACTTCTGGGGTGCATGCGCGAAAATAGGGTTTTTATGTAAGTTCTACGCATTTACGGATTTGAAGCCGTAATTATCATAGCAAAGCGAATCCGAGCATACTTACGGTTTTACGTTACTTCGGTAGATCGTTGCAGCTCTTTTATTTGATATTTTTTGACTTCAGTTTAACAGTCGACATCAAATACCAGAATTGAAAAAGTGAAGAAAATTTTCGTTTTTCGGTTAAATTGCTTGTGAAATAATGACATTGGTGAGATAATTGATTTACCTAATAATATGGATTTTGGATTGGATCTGCTGAAGAAAAATTAATTGCATTTTTAAAATATGTGTGTATCGTTAAAAACTAGTTTTAAATGTATTATATATTTTAATTAACCAAATAACAATTTCATTAATGCAAATTCAGTTTACGTCAGATTTTTGCCAAATATGGCAGAGAGGTCCTTTGATGCTCAAGAATTGACATTGGGCAGTTTCCGTTTGCAATCGAAACCTTCGCCCCATCTCCCTCCCACCGGGGGTTTCCTTTTACGAATCCAGTTTTCGTCGGATCATTGCCAAACAGCGGTTCTTTGATGCTTAATAATTTTCATTGGGAGTTTTTCCCCTACCTATGAGGGAGGGGGTGAGGTCCGAAAACACCCCACAGAGGTTTTCCTTAGGCAATCCAGTTTACGTCGGATTTTTGCAAAATTTTGCACAGAGGTCCCTTGATACTCAAGAATTTACATATAGGGCTGTTTTCGTTCGCAACCTCCCCCTCCCACCGGGGGTTTCCTTTTACGAATCCTCAGTTTTCGTCGGATCTTTGCCAAATTTGGATCAGCGATTCTTTGATGGTCAGGAATTTTCATAGGACTTTTCGCCTACCTATGAGGGAAGGGGGGAGGGTGCGAATACACCCCACGAGGGGTTTTCCTTGTGCAAATTCAGTTTTCGTCGGATTTTTTTTCCAAACATGTCGCAGCGATCCTCTGATGTTCAGGAATTCCAATAAGTATTTTTTTCATCAAAATGGGGTGTATGGGGACCACCTTGAGGGTTTTCGCCAGAAAACCCAGAATGATTACGAAAAAATACATTGATGTCTAAATTTAAATTTTGAGTCATAAAATTGTTCTTTCTACACATTGACGGGAAATGTTTGTGATTTTTTTCCCCTTCTTTTTTAAACTTGATTGTTAAACGTGTGTCACTAGACGAAACTTTTATTTTCGAGGTAGACCGTGCAACGTCGGGTAATACAGCTAGCGACATATAAATTAAAGGTTATAGTTTATAGTTCTGTGTGCTTAATGGGTGTATGGTGTGATAGTGACCGAAATTTATAGCTGCATACTTTAAAGAGATTTATTATTAATATTTTACTTAATGTTACTCAACTAAGAAGTAAAAAGTCTTAAAGCAAGAGCTATTAAATGACTAAAAATAAACTATTTAAGACGTCAATACGAAATATAGTTCAAAGTACATTTAAATTATTGAGACGGCTCAAATTCAAAGATTTCAACAAAATATTGAAGTGAATTTTTAAAATGTTTTCGTTGCGAAGCACTTTGGTCATGCATTGAGCGATACCATTTGCACGCCTTCCCCCCTCCCCTTCAGGAAAGTTTTGAATTAGAGAAATATATGTATTTATTATATTTGGAAATTTGTTTTGCTGTTTTTCGATATAAAATGCTCTGAACTACCTTTGCACCCCCTCCCCCCCAAGAATATATCGAAATATCGAAAATATCTATATTTGGAGAGCGATATATCACGGTATTAAAATTCTGATATCGCCCAGTCCTAGCTGTCTTTAATCGTCTTAAGGGGATATTAAGATCCCACTGGATCCATGCTTGAAGGTATAATGATTCATGTCAATGTATGCCTGGAATAAAGATAGGTGTTACAATTGTTAAAATTTACAGTAAAAGCAAAAATTTAATACATATACCTCATCCCGCGGTTAGAGTAATCTTGAAAATCACAAATGCCTTCCTTACACTCGTTCATCGCAGCGGTTTTTATTACACTGAACATTATGATTTTCTTCCACACCAGTTGCTCAGTGTCATTTAACTGCACTTTAATGACATCTACTAGTGGATTCAGACAAAACCATTAAAACAGAATTTTGCATTTAACTTGACTTCCTTTCTATAAAAAGAACCCTGTTTTAGAAAAAAAATAAACGCATACATTTTCTCTGGGACACGCATTCATTTCTTAGAATGATTTATTATTGTTTGTAATGCCTTTAATGCTAGTAAACTAAAATCTCTCACCCCCCCCCCCCCCCTCCACACACACACATATCAGGGACGCAGATGGGGGAGGGAGACGGAGTTTAACTCCATGAACCTTTGGTTTTAACACTTACTACCAATCTAAGTATTGTAATGTATGAACAGTTAAAGACTAATACACCCCCCCCCCCCCTCTTCCCAACAAAGTTATTTCCGGCTGCATGCCACTAGCGCAGCCAGAATTTTCTCCTCGCATAAGGAAGAGTTAGTACGTAACATAACTAGTCAGAAGTTCTTCTAGAGAGATTTCAGCTACAAAAGACTTTATCTTAGAGCAGGAATAAATGGAGGGAGCAACTCCAATCATTGGCTTAGCAAAAGCTGACTCAAACATCCCAAGTCACGTGATTTATCAACGACGTATGGTTGGCATTTTCTGCCTGAAACATGCGAAAAAAACCTGATTTCTTCCAACGCTTTGCATTAAAATCTGTCACGTGACTTGGGGTTCGTTGGGCTTCACGAATAAAAGTCTTCACTCCCTCCATTATGTCTCTTCTCAATGGACTTTACATGCAAATATGACTATGCTAGGATAGGGAACAGGGCCGCAGAGAGCCAAGGCGGACCCTTTGTCAGTTATGTCGCCGACCCCTGCCGCCTCCCAAAAGAAGAAAAGAAAAGAAAAGGGGGAAAAGAAGGGAAAAAAGGGGGGGAGAGAAAAAAATCAAAACTCGAGAAAACAATTAACTCTATATTGAGTGCCACAACAGAAAAAAACCAGACGAGTAAATTTTACTTAATCTTTACGTTTTCCTTTGTTCAACGTTTTTTTCCCCCCTTTTTCTTCCGTCCTTTCTTTTTCTTTCTTTCTTTGCTTTTTTTTTTTTTTTTTCTTTGCTTTTTTTTTTTTTTGCTTCAGTGTCGCCGGGCCACCTACCCACCCTAGGCCCGGGCTAGTTTCCAACTAGGCTGACATGGCCTCTCGTCGGGCCTGATAGGGAACATTGCAAAAAGAAAAGAAAAAAAAAAGAGTTCTGAAAATTGACCTCCAAACACCTTTCTCCATGAGGATTTTCTGCAGATCCATAACTCAGCCATCCTAGTGTTGATACTAGGGCTAGTATTGACACTTAGGTGTCACATAGGTGTCAGAGAGAAAATGACCGGTTCCAACTCCGAAATTTTAAAGCTTACAACTCCGACTATTTTATCTCACAATTAGTCATTTGATTCTGGAACCGCACCCCTGGCAGAGTGCGAACTGCCACCGTGTGTGGTAGAGTGTATTGGGAAAATGGCCGATTCCGATTCCAACGCTTGGAATTTTTTAGCCTTCGACTCCCAAGGGCACCCACAAGGGGGGAAGGGGGGTTATGGTGCAAGTTGAGCCATCAAAATTGTTGGGTGTATTTTCTAAATTTTTTTAACTTCATTTATTTTAATTTATTCATTGATTTCTTTTTAAGTTAAATAATTCATTTTATTTTATTTTAATCTGTTTATGTTTTATTTCATTTTTTTAATTTAGTTTGTGTGTGTAAGTGTCATTGGCCTAGCACAGAGCTTTTAAAATAAAATAATAATTTTTATTATTATTAAAAATAAATAAATAAAAACATTTAAAAAATAATTAAAATTAAAATATTTTTTAAAAAAGTAATTAAATTAAAAATATTTTTTAAAAAAATAATTAAATTCAAGTTATTTTAAAAAATAAATTAAATGAAAAATATTTCTAAAATAATAATAAAATAAAAAAGAGAGCTAAAGATTAAAAAGGGAAATAGGGTTTCCGAAAAAATAATTGGGGGGGGGGTGAATTTTCGCTATTGAACTTGGAGGGGGGAGGGATGGGCACCTTTATCGACTCCCGTTCCGACAATCACAAAAATCTATCAGATGCCACGGCTACGACTCCGTTGCCTTGGTTAATAAAGATAATTTTTAACCACGAAGATCCGGAGCAATGATGTTATTTAAGCAATATTATTACTACTAGTCGACCCGTGCGGAACTCCGCACTGTGCTTCGAATCGCTTTATAAGGCATTTCTTTCTTTAAAATTTTCAAAGGAAGAACATTATGAAGAATAACCGAAAAAAAGTAAGCGCAGAAGAGAAGGCATGTAATTTAAAGACATCAATAACAAAACCTCGTTAAATACAACGTTGTGATAATTTGATCATCGCTCAACTGTTGGTCGTACATATTTTCAATGCAAACTTAAATACCATTAAAAGTGTGGCTGAGTAGTGACTCGTGAAAAAGCAATAATTGTGCATGTGAAAAAACAGGTTGTGGCAAATACAGTCCTGCCCATGTGAGCATCTGACGGGAAAAAAAGAAACATTAAAGAGATATTTATTGGCGCGGATTCGAATTGGCGCCATTCTAATTAACAGCCCGACACCACAACAAACCTAGCAACCTAGCAATGGCGCCTTCCTTTTCGAAAGTTATTCATTGAAGGAATGCGTAGTAAAAAACAGCAAAAAAGCTTTTTGCCAAAAAAAAAAATAATAATAATAAGATCATGCTTCTATGTTTTGTCATTACCCAGCATGATACGATTTAAAATTTTTCGTAAAGCATGGAATTTGATTAAAAAATGACGAAGATCTCACGTAGCGATTGAAACAAACATTCTAGAGAAGTAATAAATTAGATTGAAAATAAGTGTTTTTATCTTTGAATATTATGAAGAAAAACCGAAAAAAGTAAACGGAAAAAAGTAAGCGCACAAGAGAAGGCATGTAATTTGAAGACATCAGTAACAAAATCTCGTTAAATACAACGTTGTGATAATTTGATCATCGCTCCCCTTTTGGTTGTATGTATTTTCAATGCAAATATAAATATCAATAAAAGTGTGGCTGAGTGACACGTGAAAAATCAGTAATTTTGCGTGTGAAAAAACAGGTTGTGGCAAATACAGTCCAGCCCATGTGAGCATCTGACGGAAAAAGAAGAAACATTAAAGATATTTAGTGGCACGGATTCGAACTGGCGCCATTCTGATTAACAGTACGATGCTCCAACAAACCTAGCAACTGTGCCTTCCTTTTCGAATGCTATTCATTGAAGGAATGCGTAATAAAACACAGTAAAAAAGTTTTTCGCCGAAAAAAATATAATAAGATCATGCGTCTATCTTTTTTCATTAGCCAGCATGATACGATTTAAAATTATTCGTAAAACATGGAATTTGATTAAAGAATGAGGAAGACCTCACGTAGCGATTGAAACAAAAATTCTAGAGAAGTAATAAATTGGGTTGAAAAAATAAGTGTTTTTATTTTGAATATTCAACAATTTCCCATAATAGGCTTATTTAACCTGTACGGCTTAAAAGCCCGTACTTCTTTTTCTTTTAATCGAACACTTAAAATTCAAAACCAAAACCAGTTGAACTGATTCCGTTTTAAGTGTAATTTTTCGAACGTAGACAAAATGTTTTTTTTTTTTTTTTTTTTTTTTTTGAGCCGAAAGCAGAGGAGTAGAAAATGACTTCTTACTAATGAAGTTGATAATAATTTTAATGTTTTATATCGTATTCGAATGAATAATTAAAGATTTACTGGTTGAAACTCGTAGTTTTAATTTGGCGTAGTATTTTTTCATTTGTACAAAAGGTTGAAGACTGCTATTAGAAACATCTACATTTCAGCATACAATGAAAATGTTTCTCTGTACAAAAATGACTTCCATTAGGTAAATCTAATACTTTTTTTATGCTTATATTATGCTGAGTGATCTGAATGTAGTCAGAGCTTTAAAAAAAGGAAGAATACCCTTCGATTAACAGTCAACTTATCTTAATGATAACTGTAGCTTGCATAATGGAGTCGAAACACCAAGTAGCATTCCCATTTCATTTATTTTTTTTACGTGTGTATGTTATGAGTACATGTAATGCGTAATACTAATATAAATTTGATATTATGTCGAAGAGCCCAAGCTTGCCCGAAGTTCATATAGTTTATAGCCGAACGCTCTACTGAAAAAAACTTATCAATTTAACCAAACAACTAATTCCGGTGCTTTTAAACTTTATTAAAATATGAACACACACACACACAGTTTTTTTTTTTTTTTTGCCGAAAGCGACGTAAAAAATTGGAAAACTGCATTAGAACTTTGCAAAAAAAAAAAAAAAATGCATAAGAACTACAGGCTGCATCAAGGTTTTCAAACAGCAAGGGGTGTTTTCGAAAACTTGATTTTTCGACCGTAAGTCTATTTTTCATCATTAGCCAGCCTGATAAGTTTTAAAATGAGAAGGAAACAATATAGAAGATAAGATATTGAAGAGAAATGTTTTTATTGTTGAAAATTTTTACAATTCGTTACCGCAGGCAGCTTGAACCGTTATGACTTAGATGGCAGCACATGTTCATGATTTAACAGCACGGTTAAAATACAAAATAAATTGAACTATGCTCTATTTTAAGCGTAGCTTTTCGAATGTAGTAAAAATGTGATAAGCTTTTTTTTTTTTGCAAAAAGTAGAAAAAATATATATTTTACCCTTTAAATTGAGGTAGTATATTTTTTATTTGTACAAAGAGTCAAAAACTCATTAGAAGAATATATATTTCAATATATGATTTATTATTTTTTTCTGAACAAAAAACAATTCTATTATAGTCTGAAATCTTAAACCTGTTACTTATATTTTCGCTTACATTATGCTTTAATTTTCTTACCAGAGCCAAAGCTTTAAAAAAAAAAAAAAAAAAAAAAAACGTACAATTCAGAAGCAATTTATCACAAAGTCGCATCAAGTTTTCATAACAGCAAGTAGCATTTCCTTCTCATTTATTCTATTCCCTCATATTTGTTATTCACTTCATTAAGTGTTCATGCAATGCGCGATATTTTTCTAGTTTTTTGATGCAGATTGTCCGGAAGTAGGCCCGAACGCTCATTCTCCTGGTTACGAGGAGAACGCGCTGCCAATCAAGCTATTCAGCTCTGTTAGTCATAGTGCAAGTTAAAGTTATAAGTTTAACCGAAAACCTCATTCTGGTTCTTTAAAACTGGTTTTTCGGCTGAAAAAAACAATTTTTAGACCGTGGGTCTATTTTTCGTCAGTAGCCAGCACCATAAGCTTTAAAATAAAGTGTAAATCAAAGAAATCGATCAAGAATTGAGGAAAATCTGGCGTAGAAACCAAAAACAGGCTACAGAAATAATATATAAGGATTTTCAGTGACAAAAGTTTCCTAATAACAAATTACGTGAGGTATTGCCTGATGAGTTAACCTACAAAAGTTTCTATCAATGCAACCCTCTGCTACATTAAAGCATCATTTTAAGGCATGAAGAAATAATGAGCTAAAAATATGATTGAGAACTGTGCCAGTCAATTTGGCAACTTTTCGCAGACACCTCGATGAGGATAATATGGACTTTACTTTTGTAGCCAAAGATAAATTTACATTCGGGTTTTTTTAAGGATTAAGACATTTTCATTATACATGTATATGTTTCCAAACATAATTTAAGTGTTCTTCTAATAATTAATGAACTTTTCTTACAGTTGTGTAAGAGCATAATGAAATCATTCACACATTTGAGAAGTCAGCAGAAAAACATGAGGTTCTTTTAATTTATTATTGTTCTTGCAATATAGAAATTGACTTACTTAATTCGAATTTCAAAAAAGACCAAGGCTGTAAAATCTCCGGGAAAAATGTTACAGGCATTTTAAAGCCTAGTGAAACAGTAGTTTCATATCGGAAAATAATTGTTTGTGCGATTTCATTTTAAATTAGCGTAAATAAAACCATTCAGAAGGTTGCCATTTTTTTTCTCGACTATGATTATTGTTTTTTTTTTTTTTTTTTTCAGATAAAATTTTTTCCTTTTAATTCTTATTTGGAGATTTGTCTTCTTTTTTTTTGTACAACGGAAAATAATCAAAGATTTTACTTGTATTAATGTAGGGTTGTGTTTGATATTTTCTGGAATTTTTGATTTGCCATTTTCTTTCTAAGAATGATTATTGTGACGGGAAATTTAAGGGATTTTTTTTCCCTCTAATTGAAGCCCGATTGTTGATCACGCGTCACTTGACAAAGCTTTTATTTTCGAGGTAGACCGTGCAAAGCCGGGCAATGCAGCTAGTATATAAATAAAACAAAGAATATATATATATATATATATATACATATATATATATATATATATATATATATATATATATATATATATATATATATACATATATATATATATATATATATATATATATATATATGTGTGTGTGTGTGTGTGTGTGTGTGTGTGTTCCCTATACAATTCCACAGTTTACATCGGATCTCGATCAAATTTGGCAGGGAGTTACTTTGGCACCCGAGAAGGAACGTTAGCCAAAAAAAAGAACCGAACCGTTCGAATTTTAATTTTAACACCCGAAAACGGCGTTTTTCTACAATATGAGGGCGAAAATATGCTCGCAAAAATTAGAATGTAAAATCTATAGAAACCCCTGGTTTTTCTGCATCAGATAATATTTGTTCCAATGTTTCAAGGTAATTAGAACGTGAATTATATCTGTTTTCAACTAATTTCACGCTAAATATAGGTAAGCATTCAATTAGAAATTCATTGTTGATCACGGTCATTGTTGAACAGTACTTTTATTAAAATGTGTAGCGTGAAGAAAATCATTGAGAAGAAATATCTATTGCAATATCTTTTTCTCGAATATGAACAAATAAAATTCTGGCTTTTGTTTTGAGGCTCTTCCTGCAATCGGGA
The DNA here is from genome assembly GCF_026930045.1 of Uloborus diversus. Lineage (NCBI taxonomy): Eukaryota > Metazoa > Arthropoda > Arachnida > Araneae > Uloboridae > Uloborus > Uloborus diversus. Next base: position 115,938,663 of record NC_072738.1, read on the forward strand.
AATTTGAAAAAAATTCCCTTTTTGCTAACTTTTCCGCAATCTGTCGAGAAATTTTGCAGTTTTTTTTTTTTTTTTTTTTTTGTTCAAACCTGATTGTGGACCACGCGTCACTTGAGCTAACTTTTATTTGTGCAAAGCCGGCCGACACAGATAGTAAAAAATAAACAAGACAGTGGAATTAGTTCTCACTGAGATATACGATATTAGAAATGAAAAATACCGGCATAGCGGATATAAAAAAACGAATATACGACGTCATTTGGATACGTGCCATCCGATTTACCATTTCAACAGCTTTCCGCAAGCTGAGCATTACTTCTCATCAGACATAGTAACAAACAGAAGAAAAAGTGGGTAGTGAGGTAATTCATGATTTTCTATGCTGATAAGTAAAGGAGTTTTGAACTGTTATTATTACAAAAGTGTTAGAATCTGTTCAATGATGGAGCCTAGAGAGGACGAATCCAATTTGGAATGGTGCTCTTATTAAGAAATGTGCACACACGTTAGAAAACGGGTTGGAAGATACGAACAGGAGTTATTATTAAAGTATGAACATCCAGATTAGAAAAGGTGCTATAAATGAAATATTTGGGCACAAAAAAAAAGCACTCCCCCGTTAATTTCTTAAATTTATTCTCCCTAAAATGCAGCGCTATGTTACATTCGAGGCAGTGAGAAGCAAAGGGATGCAAGTGGACTATTTTAAGTTTCGAGTAAAACGCGTTCAAAGATCAGATCCTAGGTAGCTTCCATTATTTTTTTTCTAAATCATGCTGTAAAGCAGTACCTACCAGGGCTACTAGTACAATCTCTTGCCCCAAGACAGAGGAGATGTTCACCTACCATTTGTACTGGTTATCTCCAAATTTTTAATTTTGCCACTTGCATCCCTTGGCAATTTCAGTGCAATCGTTGATTTTAGAATGCAAACAACTCCCCCCCACACACACACAGCGATGGCGCGCCCCTCAAGTGTTACGGAGTATCCTTCCCTTCCAGAATAAAATCCCTCCAAAAAAAAAAAAAAAAACAGAAAGAAAAAAAATACCAATTGAAAAAACTGCCTTAAAAATTCCAATGACGGCAATCTGCACCATGGAACTCCTCCCCCCTCTCATGTGCAACCCAGTTAATTAGCATTTCTGTCTGTTAGAGTTTACTATTTTACTATTACAGAGTGCAGTTTCTGCGCTCTGAGTAATTTTTTTAAGAAAAACATATTTTTATTTTTTATTTTTTAAGAGGATAATTTCGTCCCCCTTCCCTTTGCCCGCAAACCCGACGCGCGAAATGCTGGGACTTTTTACCCCTTCTTGCTAGTAGAGCAAGAAGTAATTTGCAACAGAATTAAACTTTTTTTTTTTTTCTGGATGTTTGGGTTTGGCCATTTTTTTGACCTAATTTTACTGTACTTTATGGGGTTTTTTCCTTCGGTCAAAAGTACTACTTTTAGTCACTGAAACTGATAGAATAAGCAAAAAATAAATAAATAAATAAATAAATAAAATAAAAATGAAAAACGTGAAGCCAGAAAAGAACTTTTATTTTCCCAACTGTTATCTTTTATTAATCTTCTTAACTGTCCGATTTTGGAAATAAGGCATGGTTTTTTATGACGTTACAAGTGATGTACTTTGGCGCGCTACTCCATTGCCGTGCTAAATGTTTACGCTTTGTTATCAATCGCGTTTCCAGGTTATGATAATTTAAGCTGTGCGCTAATGCCATCAGTGAATGGCATTCCATCGCTTTTGATGCCATGTGCAGAAGCGTAAAAATTGAATTTTAATCTGCGCACCGATTAAAATAGTTGTTAAAAAACTAGATTTTTTCAAATTATTAAAAAAAAAATGGTTAAAACCTGCATTTTTAAACATGCTCTTTCAGAAAAAAAAAATAATTTATTAAAAACGATCCCATTGCCGAAATATCCTCTTTCATTCATTTATTTTGAGATTAACAGACAAAAAACAAAATTGGAATGAATTATTACTATTTGGTTCTGCGTGTACTTATAACAATTGTATGTTTCCAGCTATGCCGTAAACATGAGTATAAGGGTTGAAATAAAAATGTTGGAAATAGTTAAATTCCTACAAGTTTTCTCAAACATCCTTATATATTATTTCTGTAGCCTGTTTTTGGTTTCTACGCCAAATTTCCCTCAATTCTTGATCGATTTCTTTGATTTACGGCTAATTTTATAGCTTATGGTGCTGGCTACTGACGAAAAATAGACCCAAGGTCTAAAAATTGTTTCTTTTAGCCGAAAAATCTGTTTTAAAGAACCAGAATAAGGTTTTCGTTAAACTTATAACTTTAATTTGCGCTAGGACCGACAGAGCTGAGTAGCTTGATCGGCAGAGCGTTCTCTTCGTAACCAGGAGATTACGTGTTCGGGCCCACGTCCGGACAATCTGCAACAAAAAAATTAGAGAAATATCGTGCATTACATGAACACTGAATTAAATCAATAACATCTATGAGGGAATGGAATAAATGAGAAGGAAATGCTCCTTGCTGATATGAAAACATTCAGTGATTTTGTGCTAAATTACTTCGGAATTGTACGTTTTTTTTTTTTTTTCTTTTTTAAAGCTTTGGCTCTGGTAAGAAAATTAAAGCATAATGTAAGCGAAAATATAAGTAACAGGTTTAAGATTTCAGACTACAATATAGAATTATTTTTTGTTCAGAAAAAAATAATAAATCGTATATTGAAATATATATTCTTCTAATGAGTTTTTAACTCTTTGTACAAATAAAAAAATTACTACCTCAATTTGAAGGGTAAAATATATATTTTTTCTTCTTTTTGCAAAAAAAAAAAAAAAAAAATAGCTTATCACATTTTTACTACATTCGAAAAGCTATGCTTAAAATAGAGCATACTTCAATTTATTTTGTATTTTAACCGTGCTGTTAAATGATGAACGCGTGCTGCTATCTAAGTTATAACGGTTCAAGCAGCCTGCGGTAACGAATTGTAAAAATTTTCAAAAACAAAAACATTTCTCTTCAATATCTTATCTTATAAATTATTCCCTTCTCATTTTAAAACTTATCAGGCTGACTAATGACGAAAAATAGACTTACGGTCGAAAAATCAAGTTTTCGAAAACGCACCTTGCTGTTTGAAAACCTTGATGCAGCCTGTGGTTCTTATGCATTTTTTTTTTTTTTTTTTTTTTTTTGCAAAGTTCTAATGCAGTTTTCCAATTTTTTACGTCGCTTTCGGCAAAAAAAAAAATAGCCTGTGTGTGTGTGTGTGTTCATATTTTAATCCTTATATATTATTTCTGTAGCCTGTTTTTGGTTTCTACGCCAGATTTTCCTCAATTCTTGATCGATTTCTTTCATTTACACCTTATTTTAAAGCTTATGGCGCTGGCTACTGACGAAAAATAGACCCACGTTCTAAAAATTGTTTTTTTTTTCAGTCGAAAAACCTGTTTTAAAGAACCAGAATGAGGTTTTCGGTTAAACTTATAACCTTAACTTGCACTATAACCGACAGAGCTGAATAGCTTGATCGGCAGAGCGTTTTCCTCGTAACCTGGAGAATGAGTGTTCGGGCCAACGTCCGGACAATCTGCATCAAAAAATTGGAGAAATATCGCGCATTGCATGAACACGTAAGTAAGTCAATAACAAGTATGAGGGAATAGAATAAATGAGAAGGAAACGCTCCTTGCTGTTATGAAAACTTGATGTGACTTTGTGCCAAATTACTTCGGAATTGTACGTTTTTTTTTTCTTTTTTAAAGATTTGGCTCTGGTAAGAAAATTAAAGCATAATGTAAGCGAAAATATAAGTAACAGGTTTAAGATTTCAGACTACAATATAGAATTATTTTTTGTTCAGAAAAAAATAACAAAACGTATATTAAAATATATATTCTTCTAATGAGTTTTTGACTCTTTGTACAAATAAAAAAAATACTACCTCAATTTGAAGGGTAAAATATATATTTTTTCTTTTTTTTGCAAAAAAAAAAAAAAAAAATAGCTTATCACATTTTTACTACATTCGAAAAGCTACGCTTAAAATAGAGCATAGTTCAATTTATTTTGTATTTTAACCGTGCTGTTAAATGATGAACGCATGCTGCCATCTAAGTTATGACGGTTCAAGCAGCCTGCGGTAACGAATTGTAAAAATTTTCAAAAATAAAAACATTTCTCTTCAATATCTTATCTTATAAATTATTCCCTTCTCATTTTAAAACTTATCAGGCTGACTAATGACGAAAAATTGACTTACGGTCGAAAAATCAAGTTTTCGAAAACGCACCTTGCTGTTTGAAAACCTTGATGCAGCCTGTAGTTCTTATGCATTTTTTTTTTTTTTTTTTTGCAAAGTTCTAATGCAGTTTTCCAATTTTTTACGTCGCTTTCGGCAAAAAAAAAAAAAAAGCCTGTGTGTGTGTGTGTTCATATTTTAATAAAGCTTAAAAGCACTGGAATTAGTTGTTAGGGTAAATTGATAAGTTTTTTCGGTAGAGCGTTCGAATATAAACTATCTGAACTTCGGGCAAGCTTGGGCTGTCCGAAATAATATCAAATGTATATTAGTATTACGCATTACATGTACTCATAACATACAAACGTAATAAAATAAATGCAGTGGGAATGCTACTTGGTGTTTCTACACCTTTATGCAAGCTACAGTTATTATTCAGATAAGTTGACTGTTAATCGAAGGGTGATCTTCCCTTTTTTTAAGCTCTGACTACATCCAGATCACTCAGCATACTATTAGCATAAAAAGTATTAGATTTACCTATAGGAAATCCTTTTTGTGCAGAAAAACATTTTCATTGTATGCTGAAATGTAGATGTTTCTAATAGCAGTGTTCAACCTTTTGTACAAATGAAAAAATACTGCGCCAAATTAAAACTACGAGTTTCACCCAGTAAACCTTTAATTTTTTATTCGCGCAAATACGATATAAAGCATGAAAATTATTATCAACTTCATTAGCAAGAAATCATTTTCTACTCCTCTGCTTTCTGCTGAAAAAAAAAAAAAAAAAAAACATTTTGTCTACGTTCGAAAAATTACACTTAAAAAACGGACTCAGTTCAACTGCGCTTACTTTTTTTTCGTTTCTTCTTCATATTGTTCTTCCTTTGAAATTTTTAAAAAGCGAAATGCCTAATGAAACGATTCGAAGCATAGTGCGGAGTTCCGCACGGGTCTACTAGTTCATTAACCTACTACAGAAAAGGAGGCTATGATTTCGTCTTTCGGCTTTTTATGTATGTTTTCGTATTATTCCAAGACTACTGGACCGATTTAAAAAATTCTTTTTTTTTTATTTTTTGGAAGGGTATACTTCTAAAATGGTCAGATGGTAATTTGGTATAGATCTAATAAGGGGTCCCGGATTTTTTTTTTTTTTTTTAAATATTTTAGTTGTTAAACATATTTAGTGTTCAATTCAATCCAAGGGGAATTGAATACAGAACACCCCTCCTCCGATAATTTAATTTATATTCTTTAATTATATGTTGTAACTGGTGTCTGATTTCTCAAGTTTGACCAGTATTCTAGATTTACTATTTCTAAATGCCGCCAGTTTAATTTGAAATTAGGGTTATACTAATTAGCAGGCTTCAAAAAAAGGAGCAGGTTCTGAACTCGTCGGATATTTTTCTTTGTACGATGTTCCATAAATACTCGAAGACACCTGTACCCAGGAGCGTGCACAGGGGGGGGGGACACCTGTTGGCTCGGGCCTGAGAATGAAGGAGGCCCAATATTTTTAAAACTAGGAATGAACTATAGGGGTAAGCAATATGGAGAAGGGCCCGGAAAAGTCATTTGTGACTGGCCCCAACATTTCTGTGCACGCCCCTGCCTGTACCGATTAGGATATTCTTTTTTTTTTAACTGTAGGATCCGGTGATTTAATGGTAATCAAGTTCAGGTTTGATGAAATTGAGTTAACTCTTCAAATATCATACCCTCAGATTTAAAGCGATTTGAATTTTGTTAATTTAGTATATCGTCTTACTTAGTGAACCAGTTTTTATGCTTTTTTTGTTTAGTGGTGGTTTTGTTTAGGGGTGGTCTAACTTAGGTTCCAAATCTTTGATTTATCCTATTTGTTCTTTTGAGAAAAGTTATGGGTAAAAAACAATAAATTTCAAGTAATTTCCCTCACAAGCAATTAAATGTAAAATCCATTGTTAAAAATGCCATAAAACAAAGGTATGTGTTTTCTTTACCCATAGTAAAAGAAAGTACTATAAATCATTATTATTAAGAGATGATGAATATTTTTAATCAAGGATTCTCTGAAGCAAACATAAAATTCATTCTAGCGAAATTTTTTATCTTCATCAATATTGGGGGCATTTGAAGATCCATGCAACTTTTATCACGAGTTACATGACAGTATTGTTGTAAAACATAAATTACAATTTACAATTTTACAGTTTACAATGTTACAATTTACAATGTTACAATTTAAAATTTACAACTTTAAGACTTGCAATTTACCGTTTATTTGTAGTTTGGGAAACAGTAAACATTTAAATGGTTCTAACTAAATACTGAATCCAGCCTACTTTTCATTAGAAATGAGATGTATCAATTGTTGCATTTCTGCTAATGCTCGATCATCGTGAAGTTTAGTTAAAAGTTTGAAGGGTTCTAAATCAGAGAGAACGAGCTATTACTTTACTTCAAATCTTGACTCTGCTGAAAGCTACGTATATTCGTCCTTTCGCAAAGTTCTTTTTCCCTAAATCTGTAACAGCTTTATCGAGGGTTGTATGATACGTTTTACAATTTAAATGTTAAATTTTAAAATTTACAATTTTTAACTTAAAGTGATTTCAGTTGTTTTTTCAGTGACTTGTGCATTTGCTTTTGGAAAGCAAACTTTGATAAAGTCCAACTAATGATGAAGACAAAATTTTTTGTACATAGTTGCGCATTTGAAAAAGCCTTTCTTCACAGTCGTCGGAAGTCTCCGAGACGCTGTGGTCTATTTCTTTCTCTATCGTGCTCATCTTACTTGTTTTCAGACTCATGAGCTCGACGCTTTCTTACTCGAGATGCGTGTAAGAAGACCTCAACATCATGTACCACATACTCTATCCTACGAACTTATTTTATATTTACACCACTAAAGGTGTTATGTGGGTTACAAGTGCGAACTGATATTTTCATTGTTTAGCATATTTACTGCAGTGATTGTTTAAATCTATTACTCATACTATGATAAATTTTATTATATTAACATGGATTTGAATGCCTAAAGTTAATGTCAACTAAGTAAATAACAGTTATAGTGTTTTCATTGTGTTTATATTGTCATATGGATACTTGATCCATGCATGGACGACCATATGCAAAGTTGCAAGGGGGGCTCAAATATTTTCCCCGTGGTTTAGCTGGATATTTTCCCCGTAGAAACTGATTTTAGGACAGATTAGAGTCATTAAAATTTGACATTTTTAATAACTTATTCATTAATGGCTGGAGAAGAAATGTTTTTACATTTTTGCAGAGAAAAAAGGATTAAAAGCAAGGAAGTTCTAATTTCAAAGGGGGGGCTCGAGCCCCCCTCCTTGCCCCCCTATATGGGCGCAATTGGATTCATGGGATTATGTATCCCTCAAAACGAAGGGATCAAGTATCCCTAATAAGCGATTTTTACAAACATAATTGTTCTATTATTAACAATCAGTGGCAATTAACTAACAATATGTCTCAATTATTAAACACTGTCTACACTTTAACATTACACTTCGATATTTTTTTTAAGTTGTATACAGTGCTGGCCAAATTATTAGACTAAAGAGTTTTTTTTTTTTTTTTTGTACACTATTTGTACTAAAATACTTTTTTTTTTTTTTTTTTTTTTTTTTTTTTTGCTGTTGAAATACAGTACATACTGCACACTGATTATTACGTTATTTTAGCATAATTTAATGTTTGCAGGTGGCAGCACTATCTGCTTTGATTATGTTCTTGTTTATCTACCTACCAGGAACATAACCTCAATCAGCTTAAACAGTTCACTAGTTCTTTTTATTAGTGTGTTCTGTCATATTTAAAGTTAATTTTAGGTAATTAGTGAGTATGTGTATGTGAGTATATTTCTTACCTCCTTTTTTAAAAAGTTAGGAAATGGTGTAAACCTTGTGAAAAGTATGCATTAAAATGCTCATCAAGAACAAGGAAATGCACACTAAATATTAGATAATTGTTTCACTGTTCGTTAATGTGTCTATAGTTATGTAATCAATAAAGAATTTGCTTTTAAAACAGTCTTGGTCTAATAATTTGGCCAGCACTGTATAACGGATAATGTAAACTTCAGAATGCTTTCCTAAAAAAAAGTTGATCTTTTTGCTTAATGTTAAAATTTTAGTTAACCGAAAATTATAAGATAATTTCATAGCACATAAGACAAGGTGTATGTCGAGGAAAACTAGCGTACAAGAAAGCACAATTTAGTGTTACATTGCTTAAAGTCGTGTCGGCTGCTTGTGTCAAAAAACTGGCCACATTTCCATTCAGGGCAGAAGGAGCAGGTTTCTGCATGCTTGCTTAGTTTCACAAGCTTGTTTCTTTAAAAAAACCTTTTTCTCAGCTAGAGTCAAAGACACCCCCTATTTTTTTTATACTTACTAATAGTATTATGCTGTAAAAGTTTTAACCTCTTACTCAAATTTTAAGAGGGTGCTCAATGACTTCTTAATTCAACATTAGCCGTAGCACAGAAAATGCCACAAATTTAGAAACAATTAATTTCCCCAGCTGTTTTTTAGTAAATAATTATATTATTGCAATGTATATGCATATTACTAGTGTGTATTATAATATGTAGCAATGTTTTTTCAGTTCAATGTATTTTTAACCCTCCCACCCCATACTTATGAAGTTTGGGAGAGGGGGTTGAACACCCGCTTTCAGTTGAAATAGGAAGCTAAAATTCTTCCAGTATATTACTATCCACATCTAAATTTTGAGGAGTGTCCTGTTATCTAGATGAAACTTTTTTCATGTATTTTTGAACCAACCTATTGCTCATACTCATGAGCAATAGTGACTAAAACAATGAGAAATTTTCCACTTTATTTTGAGCTTCAATTATTTTTCTTCAGTAACTCAACAACAATTGATGTACATGATTCGGATTAGCACATTTCACATTTTCAGTGCAGCTTTTACTTACTAAAACAATAAACAAAAGCTTAAACAAAAAATTAACGCATCATAAATAAAATGGCAACCGCAACTTACTGAAAGGGCTTTTTTCTGCCTTGACCGATATTGGTTAGGAGCCAAGTCTCGCAATGAATTGTGCAAACATTGGCAATGTGTCCTCCCAACACGAAAAAGAGATCAGTGCTCCCAATTCTCATTTACTTTTGTCATCATCTCGTTCTCTGAACACGATTCGTATTCATATATAATGCAATTTTTATTTTTATTTTGTACTATATATAATGTGTAAGTTGAGTCTGAGTTCTAAGTAAAGATTATTTTATGTGTCTAGTCGAATTATCTTAAGGATGCATTTGCCAAAGTATCTTTGAACTGAGTCATGAAGAAGAGTACGGAACTATGACAATCTAACTTTTTTTTAAAAAAAATCAACGTCATTTACTACGTCACTGTTTACGTTAAAAATAGCGTTAGTACAATAGACCCTCGTTTTACGTGGGGGTTACGTTCCACGGAAATGCTATGTAAATCGAAACCGGGTAAGTTGAGACCTAATAGTAGTGTTAAAATAGGGGTTTGATTCGGTATAACAAAATACTTCATTCTAGTGATGACTAATTGTATAATAAATTTAATGTGCACTTCGACTTTTATGCACAACGTGCATAAAGAAAACATAAATTAATTTCGTGTTCTGTTTATAAAGAGGAGCTGGCTATGGTAGACTTTTGGCAGTCATTAAGAATTTTTCTCTGTAACATCTTTGCAGAGCATTAACGCATCCATGATCACTTGCGTCATTTTCATGATAGAATCTTCCTTCACTAACAAATCAGAAAGATCATTTCTATTGTCTAGGAATGGCTCAAAATTTTCAGTGTGAACGTCTTTGGTTGTGCGTCACCAACGTCGGTATCCTCGTTGGTTTTCACCTCCTTTGTCACTCCTAAAAGCTCTTCTTCCAGTGAGTTCTGAACTGTGCGAGTTTAATAACTTTACTTCTGGAAAGAGCTCTAAAACCAATCGCATAAAATGTCTCCCGTGGCCCAAGCTCGATTATTAGAACGCCAAAATGCAGTTGATTACGCGTAATCTGCAATCTTTAGGAGTAAGGATTTTGAAAGAGGGGAACATTTTATCTGTTTGCATTGCCGCATCCGCGTAAAACCGAAACTCATCCGCGTAAAACAAAATAAAGGTGTCGAATCTTAAACCGCGTATAATCAAAACCGCGTAAAATAAACCTGCGTAAAACGAGGGTCTACTGTAGTTTTTATGCTATTTCCGGATTATTTTGTTGGGTAATTTTAAAGCTGCAGGGAAAATTTTTAAAATATGGATTTTTTTTCGAACAATTAACAGTGCTTATTGATTTTGCAATACTGTATCTTACCTTTTTTCTCTTTTATTGTCTTTGCGGTACGCCAATATTGACCATGTGTTTCATGGTGACTTGGCCAATGAAATTTATCAGATGGAATTTTATATTTCCGTCTTCTTTTCTTCAAGAAAAAATAATATCCCCCGGGTATTAGGAGGGGAAACTTCCAATGTATTTGCCCCTCCTTATGCTTCCATAACAACTGCATAATAACTAAGCCAGGGGTGCCCGTCTAGGGAGGAGGGAGACATGACGCAGAGTGCGCCACTGAAATTTTTAGGGGGTCGTTTTGAGGGGTATTTTTTCTTTGGGGGGAGGGGGCTTTTGCTCTTTGGGGGTCTTCGCGTTATTTAGGGGGTGCACTCTTGCTTCTAGGGAGACACTCCTGACTAAGCTGACCTTATGTATCGGTGAGGAGAAAAAAAGGACAGTGAAAAACAAAAGTAATAAATGAGATGATGGAATTTTGATTCCGACCAACAAAAGTAATATGAAACAAAATATATGCACATAAAATGTTTTGAATGATATTTTTATATTTTGAGAGACTTAGCAAGCAAAGAATAAATTTCTTTGTATCCAAATATTTAATTGATACTTTATGCAGGGTTGCCCACCTAAGGAGGCTCATGGCGCAGATTGCGCCATTGAAATTTTTAGGAAGGGTATTTTAAGGGGTATTTTTCTCATTTTTCGGATGGGGTTCCTGCTTTTGGGAGGGTCTCCGTGATATTGAGGGCGGGTGCGCCCTTGCCCTTAGAGTGGTGGTTCCCAACCTTTTTCCCTTCGTGACCCCCTTTTCACCAACTAAACATCCCGCGACCCCTTATGTTTCTCTATATGTGTGTGCATCTGCGCTGACCTGGCGTATATTTAAAATAATAGCTCAAAGTGCTTGAAATATTTTATTTAAGTTTAATGTTTTTTAAATTTAATTTTATTTAAGCTTAATGTTTTTTTTTCTACAATAATTGCAAAAAAGAAAACAAAAAAAAAAGGTAATCTCGATAATGTTAAACATATATTTCTGTATTGTCAGTAAGTTACCGCCCAACAGCCAGGGCTAAGGCAGAAATACATGAAATACACTGCCAGCTCAGTCATTCCAGCCGAAGACTTCAGTTTCGTGCTTATTAGCACTCATCAGCCTGGCATAGGAAGTGACTGAGCTGGAGGTGGAAAATCCCTTAAGGAAGCCAAGAGTGCCATGCAAACTGGTAGCTAATATAAAATTAGCACAGACCAGACGAGTGACCGAAGCAATTGTTCTGTTCAACTCGAAGATTGAAGGCAGGGCATGGTATTGTCAGTAAGTTACCGCCCTACAGCCAGGGCTAAAGCAGAAATACATGAAATACACCGCCAGCTCAGTCATTCCAGCCGAGGACTGCAGTTTCATGCTTATTAGCACTCATCTGCCTGGTATAGGAAGTGACTGATCTGGAGGTAGAAAACCTCTTAAGGAAGCCAAGAGTGCCAAACAAAGAGTGCGCATCAGGATTGTGTTTGCGACCATATGCTCCTCGTGGCTCTTGCTTGCTATTGTGTGTCTGACCTACATGTGGATTGTTGAAAAAAGTTCTGTAAAACTTGAAAAAGAAACTGTAATGCTTTTTTTTTTTTTTGGTCGTTCAAAATGTGTGGTGCTTAGGGGCCATTCATGAATTACGTAAGGGTCCCGAGGGGGAGGGAGGTGGAAAAATCTCTACAAAAACCATAACTTTGGGGAGGGGTGTCAAACCCATTCCTACGTAAGATTTTCCAAGTCGATATTTTGTAGCAGAAATCACTCGGTCAAGTGGTTTGGCAGAAATCATATATCATTTGCGTCTGGAAGGTGAAAAAGCAGCTGTTTTTTATACGTTTTTCAAAGAATGAATGGTGTAAATTATTTTAAAAAAAGAATCGCACTATGTATGATATGTTTTATTTTGAATTTATATCGTATCATAAACAAAAGAAAATATCGAAAAATATTCCGCCTAAATACCAACTTTTTAATAAATATTTCTTTACAGAAAAAGGTTTTTAAATTTTTTTAAAAAACGATTACAGTGATGTAAGATTAGTTATTTTATTATTTTGAAAAACGAAATGGAATCTTACGTAAGAATGGAGAGGGGGGATTTTACATACTGTTACATGGAGTGGGGGGTCAAAAATCGCTAAAATCATCCTTACGTAATTAATGAACAGTTCCTTAGTTTACAAAACTGCTGCAAGCGCACCAAAAGAGCAAAAGAGCGCATTCGAACGAGTCGTAGAGTGCATTCGAAAAAGCAACAGAGCGCATTCGAAGGAAGAGTACATAGCCTTCGAAACAGCGGCAAACCTCATTCAAAATTACTGCGCTTTCAAAAGAGCAAGAGTGCATTCGAAAGAGCGACATTAACAAGAACAACAACAGAGTAAGAGAGTATTCAGAAGACAAGAGAGCATTCTAAAGAACAAGAGAACGTTCGAAAGAGCAAGAGAGTGCAATCGAACAAGCAAGAGAGCGCAATAGAAAAAGCAACAGAGCGCTTTCAAAAGGGGCAAAACAGCACATCTAAAAAAGGTACAGAGGGCACTCAAGAGGACAATACAGCACATTTGAAAGGACAACAGAAACCTACGCCCCTCCAAAAAATGTTGATGTCCTATTAGCAGAGACGGTTTAAACACATCGAAAATGTCGAATTACAAGCGGCCGTTACGGTTATATAGAAGGGAATACAAGAATACAGATGATAAATGTTTGACATACAGAGTGTCCCCAAAAAAATGTATACCCTCTTTGAATATTATAATTGTCACAATTTTCGTCAATTTTTTAAAATGTGATGATTCAAAGTAATAGCAGAAGTTAGATTTAACTTTGAGTTAAGAAAATTCATTTTCAAATGCTACTGGAAAACAGAGAACATGATGGAAGTACAAAAGCAGGTTTAGAAAGGAGTTCCAACGAGATGTGTCGGGGCGTCCGTGGGTCTGTAGTTTGCTCCGTATACCGAAGATCATGGGTTCGATTCCAACCGGCGTAGAGAGGAGTATTTGTACCAAAAACCTGGCCAAAAGTCGAAAATGGAAAGTAGGGTCAATCTCCCTCTTTCATACGTTTTCCGACAACTAATTATTTATCCTTATATATTATTTCTGTAGCCTGTTTTTGGTTTCTACGCCAAATTTCCCTCAATTCTTGGTCGATTTCTTTGATTTACGGCTTATTTTATAGCTTATGGCTCTGGCTACTGACGAAAAATAGACCCAAGGTCTGAAAATTGTTTCTTTTAGCCGAAAAACCTGTTTTAAAGAACTAGAATAAGGTTTTCGGTCAAACTTATTACTTTAATTTGCGCTATGACCGACAGAGCTGAGTAGCTTGATCGGCAGAGCGTTGTCTTCGTAACCAGGAGATTACGTGTTCGGGCCCACGTCCGAACAATCTGCAACAAAAAAATTAGAGAAATATCGCGTATTACATGAACACCGAAGTAAATGTTAAACAACTGTGAGGGAATAGATTAAATGAGAAGGTATTGCTCCTTGCTGATATGAAAACATTCAGTGATTTTGTGCTAAATGACTTCGCAATTGCACGTGTTTTTTTTTTAAGCTTTGGCTCTGGAAAGAAAATTAAAGCATAATGTAAGCGAAAATATAAGTAACAGGTTTAAGATTTAGGACTAAAATAGAATTGTTTTTTGTTCAGAAAAAAAATAATAAATCGTATATTGAAATATATATTCTTCTAATGAGTTTTTGACTCTTTGAACAAATAAATAAAATACTACCTCAATTTGAAGGGTAATATATATATTTTTTCTTCTTTTTGCTAAAAAACAAATAGCTTATCACATTTTTACTACATTCGAATGCATAGTTCAATTTATTTTGTATTTTAACCGTGCTATTAAATGATGAACACGTGCTGCCATCTAAGTTATAACGGTTTAGGCAGCCTGCGATAACAAATTTTAAAAATTTTCAAAAATAAAAACATTTTTCTTCAATATCTTATCCTTATATATTATTTCTGTAGCCTGTTTTTGGTTTCTACGCAAAATTTCCCTCAATTCTTGGTCGATTTCTTTGATTTACGGCTTATTTTATAGCTTATGGTTCTGGCTACTGACGAAAAATAGACCCAAGGTCTGAAAATTGTTTCTTTTAGCCGAAAAACCTGTTTTAAAGAACCAGAATAAGGTTTTCGGTCAAACTTATAACTTTAATTTGCGCTATGACCGACAGAGCTGAGTAGCTTGATCGGCAGAGCGTTGTCTTCTTAACCAGGAGATTACGTGTTCGGGCCCACGTCCGAACAATCTGCAATAAAAAAATTAGAGAAATATCGCGTGTTACATGAACACTGAATTAAATGATAAACAACTATGTGGGAATGGATTAAATGAGAAGGAAATGCTCCTTGCTGATATGAAAACATTCAGTGATTTTGTGCTAAATGACTTCGAAATTGCACGTGTTTTTTTTTTTTTTTTTTTTGAAGCTTTGGCTCTGGAAAGAAAATTAAAGCATAATGTAAGCGAAAGTATAAGTAACAGGTTCAAGATTTAGGACTAAAATAGAATTGTTTTTTGTTCAGAAAAAAAAATAATAAATCGTATATTGAAATATATATTCTTCTAATGAGTTTTTCACTCTTTGTACAAATAAATAAAATACTACCTCAATTTGAAGGGTAAAATATATATTTTTTCTTCTTTTTGCTAAAAAACAAATAGCTTATCACATTTTTACTACATTCGAATGCATAGTTCAATTTATTTTGTATTTTAACCGTGCTGTTAAATGATGAACACGTGCTGCCATCTAAGTTATAACGGTTTAGGCAGCCTGCGATAACAAATTGTAAAAATTTTCAAAAATAAAAACATTTTTCTTCAATATCTTATCCTTATATATTATTTCTGTAGCCTGTTTTTGGTTTCTACGCCAAATTTCCCTCAATTCTTGGTCGATTTCTTTGATTTACGGCTTATTTTATAGCTTATGGTTCTGGCTACTGACGAAAAATAGACCCAAGGTCTGAAAATTGTTTTTTTTTAGCCGAAAACCCTGTTTTAAAGAACCAGAATAAGGTTTTCGGTCAAACTTATAACTTTAATTTGCGCTATGACCGACAGAGCTGAGTAGCTTGATCGGCAGAGCGTTGTCTTCGTAACCAGGAGATTTCGTGTTCGGGCCCACGTCCGAACAATCTGCAATAAAAAAATTAGAGAAATATCGCGTGTTACATGAACACTGAATTAAATGATAAACAACTATGTGGGAATGGATTAAATGAGAAGGAAATGCTCCTTGCTGATATGAAAACGTTCAGTGATTTTGTGCTAAATGACTTCGAAATTGCACGTTTTTTTTTTTTTTTTTTTTTTTTTTTTTTTTTTTTTTTTTTTTTTTTTTTTTTGAAGCTTTGGCTCTGGAAAGAAAATTAAAGCATAATGTAAGCGAAAGTATAAGTAACAGGTTCAAGATTTAGGACTAAAATAGAATTGTTTTTTGTTCAGAAAAAAAATAATAAATCGTATATTGAAATACATATTCTTCTAATGAGTTTTTCACTCTTTGTACAAATAAATAAAATACTACCTCAATTTGAAGGGTAAAATATATATTTTTTCTTCTTTTTGCTAAAAAACAAATATCTTATCACATTTTTACTATATTCGAATGCATAGTTCAATTTATTTTGTATTTTAACCGTGCTGTTAAATGATGAACACGTGCTGCCATCTAAGTTATAACGGTTTAAGCAGCCTGCGATAACAAAGTGTAAAAATTTTCAAAAATAAAAACGTTTTTCTTCAATATCTTATCTTATATATTAATCCCCTCTCATTTTAAAACTTATCAGGCTGGCCAATGACGAAAAAAAAGACTTGCGGTCGAAAATTCAAGTTTTCGAAATCGCCTCTTGCTGTTTCAAAACCTTGATGCTGCCTGTAGTTCTTATGCATTTTTTAAAGCAAAATTCTAATGCAGTTTTCCATTTTTTACGTCGCTTTCGGCAAAAAAAAAAAAAAAAAAGCCTGTGTGTGTGTGTTCATATTTTAATAAAGCTTAACAGCACTGGACTTAGTTGTTCGGTTTAATTGATAAGTTTTTTTCGGTAGAGCGTTCGGCTATAAACTATCTGAACTTCGGGCAAGCTTGGGCTGTCTGACATAATATCAAATTTATATTAGTATTACGCATTACATGTGCTCATAACATACACACCTAATAAAATGAATGCAGTGGGAATGCTACTTGGTGTTTCGACTCCTTTATGCAGGCTACAGTTATCATTCGGATAAGTTGATTGTTAATCGAACTGTGTTCTTTGACTACATCCAGACCACTCAACATAATGTAAGCATAAAAAAGCATCAGATTTACCTAAAGAAATCCTTTTTGTGCAGAAAAACATTTTTATTGTATGCTAAAATGTAGATGTTTCTAATAGCAGTGTTCGACCTTTTGTACAAATGAAAAAATACTACGCCCGATTAAAACTACGAGTTTCACTCAGTAAACCTTTAATTTTTTATTCGCGCGAATACGATATAAAGCATTAAAAGTATTATCAACTTCATTAGCAAGAAATTATTTTCTTCTCCTCTGCTTTCTGCTGAAAAAAAAATGCATTTTGTCTACGTTCGAAAAATTACACTTAAGAACGGACTCAGTTCAACTGGTTTCGGATTTGAATTTTAAGTGTTCGATTAAAAGAGAAACATGTGAGGGCATTTAAGCCGTAACGGTTAAAGCAACCTTCTATGTGAAATAGTTTAATATTCAAAGATAAAAACACTTATTTTCAATCAAATTTATTACTTCTCTAGAATGTTTGTTTCAATCGCTACGTGAGATCTTCGTCATTCTTTAATCAAATTCCATGCTTTGCGAATAATTTTAAATCGTATCATGCTGGTTAATGACAAAACACAGATGCATGATCTTATTATTATTATTATTATTATTATTTTGGCAAAAAGCTTTTTTGCTGATTTTTACTACGCATTCCTTCAATGAATAGCTTTCGAAAAGGAAGGCGCAATTGCTAGGTTTGTTGGGGTGTCGGGCTGTTAGTCAGAATGGCGCCAATTCGAATACGTGCCAATAAATATCTCTTTAATGTTTCTTTTTTTCCCCGTCAGATGCTGACATGTGCAGGACTGTATTTGCCCCAACCTGTTTTTTCACATGCACAATTATTGCTTTTTCACGAGTCACCACTCAGCCACACTTTTAATGACATTTATGTTTGCATTGAAAATATGTACGATTAAAAGGGGAGCTATGATCAAATTATCACAACGTTGTATTTAACGAGGTTTTGTTACTGATGTCTTTAAATTACATGCCTTCTCTTCTGCGCTTACTTTTTTTTCGGTTCTTCGTCATAATGTTCTTCCTTTGAAATTCTTAAAGAGCGAAATGCCTTATGAAACGATTTGAAGCACAGTGCGGAGTTCCGCACGGGTCGACTAGTTACGTCATATTCTATGTCTCATGAAACCTCTCCACCTTCATTAAGCACCATACGAGGGCTTTAAACTCAGCCATTGTTGAATCTGCACTGCTGTTTTCGTGGAAGCTGCATTTGTGGTCAAATTCTATCAGCTGTATCAGGTACTGTTTTGGGAATTATAAAATAACTCTAATAGAGATGGAAGACGAAGGTATATACTTTACTATGATATACATTCAGTATAACTTTTACTTCAGGAAATATTTTTTCGAAGCACTTTAAACAACTATAAAAACGCTGCTCGATTTTCTGAATTTTTTTTTTTTTTTTTTTTTTTTTTTTTTTTTTGTGTATGTGTTCCGGGCATTTTCAGGCTACAATTCGGGCATCAAAATGAAGTTCAGTGTTCCCTTAAAATAGATTTGAAAGAAAATTTACCCCATTTTTACTCTCCTGAGTCTAAATGCGGTTTAAACTTAACGATGTACATTTGCTTTTTTTCTTTTGGGTTTGCACGTAGTCTCATTTCTTTTCAGGATCATCAAGGAAATTTAAAGAAATGACAAAAAAGTCTTTAAATGTCATAATGCAAAAGTGTCCATCCAAGAAAATAGATGAAAATACTACAAAGATCTTGCAGAAATTAACAAATGTCCAGAAAGTGAGCTTATTGAGTTAAAACACTCTTTAAGTCATTTTAAGACCGGTTTCAAGAAAAAATGGGCTACTGCTAAGTGTATGGAGGGTCGTTTTTTAAAAAAGAATGAGCATATTAAATAATACCTTATATTGCTGCTCTGTGAATTTCCTTTTGAAAACTGACATAAAATAATTTTGGCCAGGTTTTTGAATCAAATACTCCACTGTGCGGGCCCTGGGTTTTATTTCATATTTTTGCGCAGTAAATATTTCTTGTGTTGTCTTACCTGTTAATAAATAAAGAAGTCCAACTTCTCGGGGAAATGACACCAGAGTGGCGTTCCCATAGTGTATATCTCCATTCTCAAATATTTTTTAGACATATAGCGTATACCCTCAAGTTTCAAAAATTTTCATATTATGGCATATTATGAATATGATAGCATATACATATTGTGCATAGTTGATTACTGGGAGTATACACTCAGAAAATTTGATGGGAACATCACTGAATGACACCCCCAATCTTTCCGCAGTGTTTATTAACAACGGACACTTTAACAACAACGAGATATACCAATAAAGCTCACAACAATTTGTTTGGTCAATACGTTTAAGGAAGAAGGAACTGTTAAAAATTTCTATGTGAGCCATTTCGGATGACGACGATCATCCAGAGTCTCACACGGAAACGAAAAGTCACTGAAATGCTCCTACAATCTCCTTGAAAATCTGTTCGGTATTTTCAAGATTTGCCACAGCTCGGAGAAACCCTAAGTTCGGCACTGCGACGGGCCCCAAAACCAATAAGAGTCTGTCTATAAATTGTCACACATTATTTCAACACATTTGACTCCCCTTCCCCCTTTGTCACAAAGTGTCATACTCCACCCTGACCCCCCCCCCCCCCCACCCCTCTCGTCATATTTCACGCTATTTTTCATAATTAAATATTTTTTTAAAAAATGCACGAAGTCACATTTTATGTTACCCCCTACCTTCTTCCCACTTGCCACACAGTCACAGAACTCCCCTCCCCCCTCAAAGCGTGACATCATTTGTGGACAACTCCTAAACCGACAACTGCCAAAGGGTTAAGACTGCTTTAAACCGCATTTGCTATAAATTTTTTAAACTCTTTATCTTGATATCTTGGATACTGTGCAAATCATTTTTCTTCGGTAATTGCGAAAGCTCTTGTGTCATTTTTTGAAGTTTATGCCATAACAAAGGGCAATTGTTTAACTTTTATCTTCCGTGTTTCTTTTATCTTCCGTGATTGTAAATACCGAAAGTGCTTCGTATGCTAAATATGGGACTTTTCCTGTCATATTTAAAGGTTTTTATACTACCTGCTTTTCATACCGCTCGTCCTTTTATAAATATAGTGTTTTAATCTTCGTGAATATCACGCAGTATTCTTCGATTTCTTTTCCTTAGAGTTGTGCAAAATAAAAAGTAAACGAGCTGATGTGTGCATCACATGACTTCCTTTTACTCCAATTTAATGTCATTTCCCCACTATTGGCAGTTTTAATTTGATTCAATTGTTTACTCTCTAAATATCACCAACAGTGGCCAAATTGAAACCAAATTTAAAATTAAAAAAGAAAAATCGCCAAATTTGTCGCCAAGCTGGCTACAAAACTTGGCGACCAAAAGACTGGCGATATATCGCCAAGTGTCCGACAAATTATAACACCACTTGAGTTTACATCGAAATTAACAAAGATTTCCCCCCAAAAAGGGGCCAAAGACCCCTTCAGGAACATCCGAATGCAACCAAAAGGTAAGGTGCACAACTAGGCCCCATAAGGAGTCCACGAACCAAATTTAAACTTTCTAGGACATACTGTTTTTGAGTTATGCGAGATACATACACACATACGCACATACGTACGTACATACAGACGTCACGAGAAAACTCGTTGTAATTAACTCGGGGATCGTCAAAATGGATATTTCGGGTGACTGTACGTTCCTAGGCATATATCCACGTGTGGTCGAGTCGAAAAAAGAAACTCAACATTCATTCGGGGGTGAGAAAAATGGAAATTAAGGTCGATTTTTGAGTGAAAATTTTTTCACGAATACAATACTTCCTTTTTTGTAACAGGAAGTAAAAAACTTAATTCGTCCATATGAGAGATCAGGGGAGATCACTATGACCTCCCAAAAAATTCCTTTTTCGGCAAATTTTGTCTGACAATTCGGCAAAATGATCATTATTCGAAAAAAATCGTAGTTCTATTCGGCAAAATTACCATTATTCGGAAGAAATTGGAGCTCTATTTTCAAAACTATCATCACTCGGCAAAATTTGGAGCTCTATTCGGC
Organism: Uloborus diversus; assembly: GCF_026930045.1. NCBI lineage: Eukaryota > Metazoa > Arthropoda > Arachnida > Araneae > Uloboridae > Uloborus > Uloborus diversus. The sequence goes on from NC_072738.1 coordinate 115,959,666, forward strand.
AATTTGAGAATTTTCGCCCTCCCAAAAATTTAAGTTCGGTGTGCCCACAAGTTTGTAGTCCCGCAAAATGAAGGAAACTTTAACTTACTTTCAATGTTTTTTTATCATTAAACTGACGAGATAATAACTTCAAGAGAACTTTGAATCTGTCTTTCGCCGGTTAAACGTTACGCAAATAAATTGAACGTGGAAAATATACACGTAAATTTATTTTGTTCGAATTATTTGTGCAAGGAATAATGTGCAAATCATTTCGTTCGAGTGATTAAGGAATATTTCAGTCCGCAGCCACACAGTATTGATGTCTCTAAACTCTGTTCACGGAATACAGAGATCGAAAGTAAAAAAAAAAAAGGTTTCTAGAAGGTTTGCCACAGGGCCAATTTTGAGGATTTTCTCTTGAATAAAAAACCAATTTAGGACTCGCAATCATCGTCTGCTTCGCACCAATTTGTTTTTCTCCACGCCAAGCACGTGATTGAGGTCGGAGGTCGCCAACTGGCGCAATTCTTTGCTTACTTAGATCTAGTGTATCTTTCTTTGAATGGAGTTTAACACTGTAGTTAGTGAAAAATGTCGGAGGGAGAGGGAATCTCCCAAGGTTTTCGTTTTTTTTTTTTTTTTTTGGTTTAAAAAAAATTAAAAAATGCAATGTAAATAGGTTTCGAATCTGGTTCTTTTCTTTTGGCATATCCCACAAAACCTTATGGTGAGTTCCCCAAAATATTTTTGCCCAAGTACAGAAATTAACACTACATCAATCTGACTACAACATTTTTCTTTGGAGCAATTCATTCGGTATATTTTGATCCCTCCCCCTCATATACACACAATTAAAATCCTAGTGCAGCTTCGCATCGAACAGAGCCCAGGTGCCTCCATCTAGTGGGAAAACTGGGCGTCAAAATTCTCTTGGAAATGGCATCCACCGATAGCGGTGCTACATGAAGGACATAACATCCCTATGTCCTTGGATCGTACTAGGTCTAGAATAGGTTAGGTAGTGCCTCTAATGGAGCCCCATTAGAAAGACTTTTTCAAAAATGGATAAAAATCATATTTAGTAGTCTTATCAGTAAATGAGCACTGAGGCACCATTTCATCTTCAGACACTCAGTATTTTCCTAATTGCAGGATACTCAAATAAATAATAATAGTCGATGATCGAGTAACCTGCGCGTTTCAACAATAAAACTCGCGCCACGGCATGATAGTTATAAAATATGTTATGGTAATGTTTAATAGGCAGGAAAAGGCTTTATCGTGACAAAGCTGAACTCGACCCGGTAACTTAACTGTTTTACTGGTAAGACAGTGATTTTAGGGGAATGAAAAATGGTGAAAAAAGTGGTTGAAAATTAACGCTATCTGCTGGAGTTTAGGGTTAATTCGCAAGAGTTAGGGTTAAAATTTCAAATATCAAATCATCACGAAACAGGCGCAATAGCTTCGTTCAAATGTAGAAGAGTAGAAGCAATTTTCACCCGTCATACCTTGACGGACGACTTTCTAGTTATAAAATTAACAGTGAAATGTGCAGCACACTCACAAGAGTCCAGTAAATGAGTACATCTAACCAGTGGACAAACGAAAATTCTCTAGTTATTTTCTTTTTGGCATCATATACATATATACATAGAGGGAAGTTAACTGCGCTGTCAGTTCATTTTTACTTTCTTCTTATATCTAATATATTGAAAAAAGTATTGGATTCGTGAAATTTTTGAAATTCGAATTTTGACGGATTCGAACGTTTTGAGGTGTGCTGAGTCCATTTTGACCATTTTTGGAAAATGTCTGTCTGTGTGTATGTGTGTGTGTGTGTGTGTGTGTGTGTGTGTGTGTGTGTGTGTGTGTGTGTGTGTGTGTCACGTACGTGTGTGACCAGTTTTTTTGTGGCCGCTCTACATCAAAAACTCCCGCATGAAATCGAACGAAATTTGTTACACATATGTGCCCCTATGCGAACTTGTGCCCATTGGTTTTTGGCGCGAATTCCTCCAAGGGGGGTGGAGCAATGGGACGTTTCCTGAGTTATGCGTGCCTGCTACTACCCAAGACATAACTGGCGGAATCAAACAAAATTTGGTCCATAACAGGTGCAGGTGCTGATTCAATTTTGGTGTCAATATCTCAAACGGGGGTTGAGCTATAAAACGTTTTTGTCGTCAATTGTGACTGCTGCATCCCAAGAAATAATGAACGGAATCAAACAAAAACTTATCAACAAGTAGCCCTTAGAGGGTATAAGAGCTGATTATATTTTGGCGTCAACAGCTGAAAAGGGGATGGCACAATCGAACGTTCACGTTCTTTTTTCTTTCACTGTGAGTGCTCAAGAAATGAAATTTGGAATAAATGTGAATCCATATGTAAACAGACGTTGGTTCAAATTTGGCGCCAATCGCTCCATGAAGGGCAGATTTTTTTTGAGTAATCACGATTGCTTATTGCTTTCATTTGACTGTTTTGATGTGCTATCATTTTATTTTCCCGCCAGCACCCTCTGCAGCATCACCGTCGACCGGCTCCTCACGATGCTGCTCCTATAGCGAAACCCGTCTCCAGGTTGCATCCATGTCCTACACTTACACGCATACATACACACGCATACACAAACACATACACACAAGCATACATACAGACACATACACACACACCTACACACAACTACCCACACACTCATGCCTGCACACAGACACAAACACATATGCCTACACAGACATACACATTCCCCCCCCCCTACCACAAACACTCATACACACAACTACCCACACACTCATACCTGCACACAGACACAGACAAACACGCCTACATACACACACACACACACTCGTGATTGCGAAAAACATAATTTGAGTTTCAGATGTCAAAATTCAAATAATTTTTAATTTTTTGAGCAATCACTATTGCTTATTGTTCTCACTTGACTGTTTTTGACGTTCCTTTGATTTTTCCCACCGTCACCCTCCGCACCATCACCGTCGACGGGCTCCTCACGATGCTGCACCTATAGCGAAAGCCGTCTCCAGGTTGCATCCATGTCCTACACACACGCGCATGCATGCACAACTACACACACACACACAAACACATACACCTACACACACAAACACATACACCTACACACACAAACATACACACATACAAACACATACACACACGCATGCATACAGACACCCACACATACACACACAAAAACATACACACACATACACACAACTACCCACATATTCATGCCTGCACTCAGACACAAACACATATGCCTACACACACATACACATATCCCCCCCCACAGACACAAACACACATGCCTACACACACATACACATAACCGTACACACAAACACATACCCCCCCCCCCCCCCGCACAAACACACACGCCTACATACACACACTCGTGATTGCGAGAAACATAATTTGAATTCAAGATGTCAAAATTTAATTTTTTTTTTTTTTGTGAATAAAAGTAGCTTTATAATTGCAACAATTCGCAACTCCAACGAACTATAGGGGGCACTGAAGTCACTGTCTAATGGCGGAATTGAAAACTAAAACAAACGCACATGGTAACGAAGAAAATGCTAAAAGTGTTGTGATTTTTGTTCGTACGTATGATTTTTTCGCTTTATTCTTTTTAAATTAATTTTCAAAGTCTTGTGGATATTCTGGCCCACGTAGAAAGAAATGAGAATTCAAGAAGCATTACTAAACGTCAAACATTAATGCAAAGTACGTAGTTCGTAGTTCTAAGCAGCCATTTTCACGATGTTGAATTCGATATTTATCAATTCTTGATAAAACTAAATAATAATTGTGGCCTGACAAGAATAACAATTAATGCTAGAAAATTTAATATGACATTACAAATTATTACCAAAAGAAGATGATACTTCTTTGCTTTGCTTTGGCTAGCGCTTGTTTTCCATTTGTAGCTGAGTTATTTCTCTTGAATTCCCGAATCGGTTAATTTAAAAATTTTCTGTTTCGATTTTTCTAATTTCTGAGTTACGATTTAATTGTGTCATGTTATGCAAATCATCAACAAAATTCTCACGGATATATGGTGGTAGTTTTCTTTTCAGTTGATTGACAATTATTTCTTTTTACTTATCGAATTCTGTAATCTTACTACCATTTTATTCCACTCATGATAAAAATTGAAAATGGTTTAACTAAAAACGCGAAATCTCGCCAAGGCTACTTTGCTCGCACAATGCCAAAATTATAACCCTAAACAAATTTGGCGATACCTTTCAGCTGAGAATAAAAGGAATAAAGTAAATTCTTTCTCGGTTATTCATTTTGTTCTACGATAATATATTCAAGAAAATATTTTGCATACTGTCCATTCCAACTAAATGCTGCTGTAAAATATGGTAAGTTTAATTAATTTAAGATTAAAAAAACTCCCATATTCTTACAAATTCATACAAAACAATAAAATTTTTTACCTTGTAGAACGTTATCCAAGTTTGTTAATCCAGAATTTTCGCTTTCACCTATTATTAAGGAAATAATGAAAACTAACATTATTTTGAGGAGCTCGAGAATACTACTAAGGGACGAATTAATTTCTGTAGCTGAAAGCAAACTAAGACACATCGATTGCGTTAATAAATACTCAGAACAAACTGCCTGTGTTTACGTCAACAGACACACATGGAACGCAACGTGGCAAAGTTTTAGTTGCATTCGCAGTTTTATAAATCACCGCAAGGTAGCGTATTCGAGCGCTGGAGTTCCGAATAAGAAAGATAAATCGTAATAGACTGTCGTCTGCGTGTTTCGCGTGATTTTAATTGCTGGGAATGACCAGAAAATCGCGATAATTTAAACTTTTTAACTGTTGCCATCTTGTGTTTGTTAACAAATAAATGTTTGTAATTATTTTAAGCATGACTTTTAAAATAATTTTCAATTTTCATTCTTTGCTTTGCTTTTGAGATTAATCGGGGATTGGGGTCGTCGTGAAGTTTTGGCGTGTGTAGTTTTGTTTTTGTTAAGTATATTGCTTCTTCGTCAAGCATGGGGAAGGATCAGAATTATAAGAAAGATATAGAAGAAAGTTTCGTGATGACCACAGCATACTAGTTAAGAAAAAGCTTGGAACCTCTAGATTTTTAATGAAAACGTACTGTTTATTCACTGGGGTGTGTTCATTCAATGGTCGGCGTAGAAAAAAAGGTATGCGTAAAAATAAATTAAAAGTGACTAAAGACAGGGTAAATAAAGTATACAAAAGAAATCTTCCAGACACTTGGAGGTGGAGGAAGTAGACGTCTGCTGTCATAGCAACAAGCTTTCTCGTTTTCCAAAAACATATTTAATATTCACAGAATCAATGCATAACAACCAAACGCTCATTCCACTGGACTTGAATGGGATTAATGAGGCCATTAATACACACCATTATTTCGAAGGAAATACAGTAAAACCTGTAAAGTTGACCACCCTTGTAAGTTGACCACCTGTCTATGTTGACCACTTTTGTCAGGAACGGAATTAGTCCTATCTCATATAATGAAGGAAAACCTCTGTAACTTGACCACCTCTCTATCTCGACCACCTGTCTATCTTGACCACTAATGTACGCCAAATTTGGTTTGGAGTATTGTAAAAAATCCTTTGTAAGTTGACCACTTGGTTTATTTTCTTAAACTTTTTTCAGCAAATTCATTTATTTTATTATCTATTTATTTATTTATTATTATTATTATTATTTTCTTTTTGATAGCTTTCCAAGAATGTTTTTAATGCTTTGATGACGGAATAGCATTTTACTAACTAAACTGCAGCATAAAACTTATGCTGCTCTGTATTCTCCAAATTTGTTTTTCATTTGTTGTTCTATTTGAGATAGCTTGTTGTACTCTATTCAATGAAAATAGGTGTCAGTAGAAAAGGTCAAAGTCTTTTCTTTCAGTTGCAATATGTTATGCCAACATAGGAATTGTACTACAAAGAGCAGGCCCGTATCTATACATTTTGGGCCCCCCTGCTACAAAATATGTAGAGGCCCTCCCTAGTGGCCAGCAGTGTCTATTTGTAAAGTAAATAAATCTTAGTGCTATTTTTTTCTATTTTTTCTTCAATTTCTAGGGCCAATTTAAGGTCACGGGCCCCTCGCACTGCGGATACGCTAATCTGGGCCTGCTAATGAGTAAAGTTACATATTTCTGGTGCAAGGGATTAAGAGATAGAACATTTTAATTGTGCCTTTATGAACTGGGAGAGTCGAGCATGTTGCTCTTTGTGCTATAAGTTTTACATAAAAAGGCTTCAAAAAGAAAGTTAGTTGAACTTGAGATTAATAAAAAGTATGAAATATTAAAATTGATTTAAAATGGAGAAAGCCAGAGAAAATTAACTAGCACATATGGAATTTCTAAAACTACAGTGTCTATTATTATTAAAAACAAGGAAAAAGTAAAAAAATTATTTGGATAGTATTTTTAATAATTGTTTCACTTTCAATGATGCTAAATAATGAAAGTGAGTTGAACAGAAAGAGTAAGGGTGAATTACTCAAAAAATGAATACATGGTGCAAGAAATAACAAAAAAAAATCAAAGTTGACCACCTGTCTAAGTTGACCGCCAAAGTTCTGCACCACGAGTGGTCAACTTACACAGGTTTCACTGTACTACATTTTGTTGCTTGCCAACTTTCAAATGTAGATGGCGCAGAATTTCACTCGGTTTTAAAGGGGGGGGGGGGAATAAAGGTCCCTCTCTAAACAGCTTCACACAGAGGGAAGTAATTAGGCGTTAATAGCTGTCACGGGAACCACCGAACCCCTCTCCCTTCAGGCAAATGCAAAGACGAAGACCGGTTTGCTCTTTCAACATTTCTCTAGAGGAGCAAATGGTCAAATTTTAGCTTCGGAGCGATTTTTGTGATGCAGTCATAGGAATTAGTTTTTCTGAAAGGTATTGACACCAGGGCCCAATTTCAAAATAGGCAGAGTAGGCAGCTGCCTAGGGCGGCAAATTTTTCAGGGGCGGCAAATTTTGCTTTAACCACACATTTTTTTAATTCTTTTTTTGGTCTTAAAAGTAAAATATTAGTATTTTTTCATTTTTCGAAGATATTTTTTCTCATCATTTAATAATTATTACTTTCACACATCTTATGAAAATCAAATGTTTTTCAATAATGGTAATTAATCAGCGTAAAATAGTAAGTGAAGACGAAAAGCAGGTGTTAATTTCAGAAAGTGTCGTTGCGTTTATCCAGAAGTCGCAACAAGATTCGAGTTTGACTATGATTTTAGAGCTATACTTAGGTTTATTCAGGGCTGGTTTCTTGAGTGACTGACGTTTATTTTCTTTTTTACATTATTAATATTTAAAAATTGTTTTCTGTTAATATTAAGTCTCGGAGGTAAATAAAAATGAATGACGAGTGAAAAAGGCTGACTGCTTTTAAATAAAGGAAACATGCTAAATGGAAACATGTTAATAAACTTTATAAAAACCGAAAAACAAAAAAGAGTCATCAAAATTTTTTTAAACATGATATGTTTTTTTTTTTTTTTTCAAATGGGCAGTTTTCAAAAGCGGAAACTTTTGCAAAGTAATCCAGCTACAATTTACTAATGAAGTACCATTGAACAGTGAGGAGTGGTAAGAACACAAGAGAGTGAACGTAATAACAGAGTAAATTATTCAAATCGTTGATTCGTAGATTGAAAAAAAAAATAATAGAATAAAGATGCTGCTATAAATAAAGATGACAACTGATAAAATGGTTAACGCACAAGACATTGAAGTTCAGTGCGTATCAAAGATTCAACGATATAGATATTAAATAATTAAGCTAGGTTTGATTAAAACACAGTTTTGATCAAAAGAGCACGTAAAAGTAACTTTTTTTCAAAAAGTATCAGAATTCATTCGGAATGTAATCGTGTTTTTTTTTTTAGTTCTAAATTCAAAATGTCTTTTTGAGCAAACAATGAAACAACAAAAAAGTTTTTTTCTCTGAAAATAAAGATGCTGTCTTATGAGAAACATACTAACATGCTTAGCATTCGAGAAAAATCTCGGTTACTCTTTATCTCCCCGTTTTCTATCATTATATTTTCCCTTATAGGTTTAACTCAAGTCTGTATCATTTTTCAGTAATTCATGTACGTTGTCATTACAAGGAAATGTTTTAAAACTTCAAAGAATGATAGAAAACATGTTTTATAAAGCTATAGGGCCCTGAAAAAAAAAAAAAAACTATGCTCTATTAATTGATAATTGCAAATAAATATACATATTGTAAATATTATTTAAATTGTTTTTATGTGAATCGCTTGATAACTTCCCAGCAGTAGGGGAGACCGGGGTAAGTTGTTACATTCGAATTTAAAACTAACCGCCTGTAGAAACTGACTTTCCTTGCACTACTAGATGATAGCACTCACCCATCGGCACAGGGGTACCCATCCCCCCCAAGCTCAATGGCGCAAATTCCCCCCCCCCCAAAAAAAAAGTTTCTCGCTTTTGAATCTGGTGAAATATAACAGTTTTTAGAGTGTTTAATTTCCAGTCACATTCATGGGGGGGAGGGGGGGGGAGTGCTAACAAATAGCATTTTGAACTGAAATATTGTTTGGATTGTTGACCCACCTTGCCTTCCCAAATTTTACAACATGCACCTTGAGTAAACAAGTTTTGGGTACCCCTGAATTTTGTTACAACTTTTTTTTTTTTTTTCCAAACGCATGAACAATTACAGGAAGAGTTCATTCAACTTTCTGGCTTGGGATGGAAACATTACTAGATTTACACAATATGAATCTATGCAATATGAATGTGATTTTATTGTCCCTTAAATAGGGGGTCCGGGGGAACATTGTAGTTTTAAAATCAGTTTTAGACGATCTCTGGTGATGTTAGGGGAATAAAAGGTTTGTTCTGCCCTTCCCGGAAATTTTTCAATATTGAAACTTTAAAAACGCAATTGTAGATAGTCTAACGTTGTTTGAAAAAGGGCTTTCCTTTGTTTTCAAAATTGTAGTTCTAAAAACACAGTTTTAGACTATCTGTGATAATGTTAGGGAAAGGAGATCCAAGGGCTCAACCCAGGAAAATTTTCAAAATTAAAGTTTTAAAAATGCTATCTATGGTTGGGGGAAAAGCAGTTTTCTGAAATTGAAGCTCTAAAATCGCAATTGTAGCCGACCTTTGTAACGTTGAGAAAAAGAGTTTTCAGAAGCTCTTCCGGAATTTTCTCGAAATTGAAGCCCCAAAAATCAAATTTAACACGATTTTTTAATAATGTTGACGAGAATGGAGGGGGGGGGGGGGAGAGGGGTGCTCCATTTAAATATTCGAACTTGTAACTTTGAAAACGCAGTTTTGATAGATCTTGATAATATTAGTGGGAATTGAATTTCGGTGCCATTCCCCCGGCAAATGTTTGAAATTGATACACCAAAAACGCAATTCTAGGCTTGTCTTTGATCGTGTTAAGAAAAGAGGGGGTAATCAGGGGATCTCTACTAAAAAAAATTCAAAATTGCAGTACTACAACAGCAGTTTTAGATGACTCTTAATGACAAAGAGGGTGCTATTCTGGCGCTACGGTGAGGGGCGCTCTCCTGGAAGTTTTTCAAAAATCCAAAATTTATTCTCAAAAATTGATTCAGTTATTCAGTACACATCGAAAATCAGAACTCAGGAATTTTCATGAATCAAGTATCCTTCCTTTTATACATATCAGATATAGAAGAAAGTAAATATGATTTTCGAAAAATAATTTGAACACTTTAAGAACAGATTGTTCTACCTCCATCAGCGAAAACCAACATCACTGAAAGTTTTAATAAAAATCATCTAATGATAAATTGAAACAATCAGTTTAAAAATGGTAGAGAAGATGGTAGTAAAGTGAAATGAAAAATTCTTCATATGCTTGAACTCGTTAATGAAGACAATACATTAATTATCGATTGGAGGGATAAAAAAATACGTTATTCGCAAAATTCAAAACTAGTTCTTAACGATTGTCGAGGTGCAAATGAATCAATGGAAGACTGGAGCGTACTGCTCAGAATTATCACAAACAGTAAATAATTTTTGACCTCTCTCTCTTTCATCATTTTTAAAACACGCATTCAACATGCAAAATTATGCTACTTCCAGAAAATGTATAAAAAAAATTGAAAATAAATCAAATCATCTGATCCAGCTTTGAAACGGACATCAACTCCATGCCGTCTGTGATGTCCCCTTCATTGAAAAAGAGACACGGTCATTAAGTTTTGGAAAGAATCGTCGGTAGGCCGTCGCTAGGTCAAAAAACTGGGGAGGGGGGGGGGGGAGTACGATTTCGGCGGTCCGTTAATTATTTCAAACGCATGTTCCAATATGCAGGGAGAGAGAAGATTTGGCTTATGGTTTAGCTGGGATAGTCGTATTACTAGACCTTAGTACTAGTACTATAAATTTAATTGTAAGGATAATATTCAATCAGAATTAAGGGGTGTCGGAGGGCTACCTTCTTGCATTATTTTGAAATTGAAGACATAAAAACGCAGTTTTAGATTATATTTTAAGTTTGGGAGGATGGGGGAGAGGAGGTCCAAGATAGCCTCTCCCGATAATTTTTCCAAATTTAAGTTCTCAACACAATCGTACGTTATATTTAATTATGTTCAGAAGAGGGGGTACGGGGCTCACCCCCGGGAATTTTAAAGATTGTTATTTGAAAAACACAGTTTTAGACGACCTATGGTGATGTTAAGGGAGGAAGAGACTCTTGGTCATCGTTCTATAATTTTTCAAAATGCAAACTTCAAGCACGCATTCCCATTTGTGAATTATTCGTGATTGTGACACGTAAAGGGGAGTCTGGGGGCTCTCTCCCGAAAAAAATCTGAAAATTTTTAGTTCGAAAAATGCAATTTTAGATGATCTATGGTGATCAGTGGCATAGCTACACTTTCTGCCGCCCGGGGCGATTTATTTTATATCCGATGAACCGTTTTTTTTTTTATTGAAGTGAATGAATTACGAGCAGCATTTAATTATCAATTCCAGTTTAGTGAAACATTTTCTGCTCTTCAAATTGTATGTGAAACAATTGTCAATATTAAGTATGTCCCATTTCATAATTATGATATTTTTCTATTTACTGTGTATTCGATGAACCGTCTTTTTTTATTATTGAAGTGAATAAATCTCGTGTATTATTTTGTTTTATTTTCTGGTTAAATGTAACATTTTCCCCTTTGTATGATATGTATATATTTATCTTGAGAGGTGTGAAAAGATGCATCACACGGTGTAATGCATATTTACTGCATAAACTACACAGTGCATTGTGTACAATCCCTTAGAGGTTAATTCTAAAAAGAACTAACTTACGTAGTGCATGGTTCGAAGGAATCCCATTGCTAGTTTCAATGTGTGAATTTTAGGATGAAAAATCAGCCGATAAAAGTGGTAAACTGCAGCGGTGCCCACAGGGGGGGGGGGGGGGATTATGACGCAAGTTGTGCCCATCGAAATTTTTGGGGGGGATTTTTTTTCCTGAAGGTTTTTTTTTTCTTTAGAACATGAATTTTTTTTAATTTTAGAAAGAAAAAATATTCAAACTCATTCAACAAGAAATAAATGCATTTATAATACTTTTTCCGCGTACGCTTCAGGGCCATCACCGTAGCCCCCCCCCTCTCCCCCCCCCCCCCCACCCCCCCCCGTTTATCAGAAGCGCGACCGACAATTTCATTTTAGGGATGCAACTAATGAAGAAAAAGGAAAACTCTTCGTTGTTTTAAAAAATTAAAATAGTAATTATAAATGAACAATTGAAATAATGCACTATAGTTGTACTGTAAACTGTACAATTAATCCAGGAATCATATTTAACTTTAAAAGACGCAGATGGTGATGATTTATGTGATATTTATTATGTGATTTCATAACGTTTCCATTCTTCCTGGTTTCTTAAATTTACAATACAAGAACAGCTTCCATTTTCATAATTTTTGCATTTTGCTTAGAAAACTACTCTGTGAACTTTTACGGATTTCCTTTTCTTGCTTTTTAATTGCATTGCAGATATGGAAAATTCATGGCATTCACAACAACAAAATACAGACCGACAAAATTAAAAAATTGCGAAATGCCTCAGTGAAAAGCTGAAATTAGCTAAGGAATGCATTAAACCACTTTTCGATGGGGAGTCGATTCCGTGGGCCCCCGGGAAACATCGTTATCAGACTCTGAAGAAAGGAGGAGCTCGCAAGTGGCCAGGCAAGTGAGTCCTGGGGCAAGTGGCTCGCGTTGGGAAAAAGGGGAGAAAGCTGAAGTGATTTATGGTAGAGTTAATTAGGAAAAGTTGGAGATACTCGTATTTTTCAGATTTCTTACTTTAGCGACACCTGCATGAGAAGATTGGAACTAAATGCCCGAAAATTGGACAAGTTTCTAAAACATCCACACTTTAAAATATAAAAATTGATGAAAATGAAATTTAAAAATAATCATTAAGACCCTCAAAGTCTTATGAACCATCGATAACTGCTTTTTTTCCAATATTATTACAGGATTTGTAGTAGGACGCAAAGTTGTTCAGTTTTTAGTGCGTGTATGGTTGCTATTCTGAAACCGTCGCCAAGCGAGATTTTCATTTAAACTTAATTTAAATTGAAAAAACGCAAAATTTTTCTACTATATTATCTCAATCCATTCTAGACTGAAAATCACGTCGTATGCAACAAAGATCGGGAGGCTATTTGCTGTTGACTTTGATTACGGGAGTAGATTGATTTTCCCTTGGCGCCAATCTCTTGGGACAAC
>NC_072738.1:115972565-116131308 GCF_026930045.1 Uloborus diversus
CCCTTCGATTAACAGTCAACTTATCTTAATGATAACTGTAGCTTGCATAATGGAGTCGAAACACCAAGTAGCATTCCCATTTCATTTATTTTTTTTTACGTGTGTATGTTATGAGTACATGTAATGCGTAATACTAATATAAATTTGATATTATGTCGAAGAGCCCAAGCTTGCCCGAAGTTCATATAGTTTATAGCCGAACGCTCTACTGAAAAAAACTTATCAATTTAACCAAACAACTAATTCCGGTGCTTTTAAACTTTATTAAAATATGAACACACACACACACAGTTTTTTTTTTTTTTTTTTTTTTTTTTTGCCGAAAGCGACGTAAAAAATTGGAAAACTGCATTAGAACTTTGCAAAAAAAAAAAAAAAAAAAAAATGCATAAGAACTACAGGCTGCATCAAGGTTTTCAAACAGCAAGGGGTGTTTTCGAAAACTTGATTTTTCGACCGTAAGTCTATTTTTCATCATTAGCCAGCCTGATAAGTTTTAAAATGAGAAGGAAACAATATAGAAGATAAGATATTGAAGAGAAATGTTTTTATTGTTGAAAATTTTTACAATTCGTTACCGCAGGCAGCTTGAACCGTTATGACTTAGATGGCAGCACATGTTCATGATTTAACAGCACGGTTAAAATACAAAATAAATTGAACTATGCTCTATTTTAAGCGTAGCTTTTCGAATGTAGTAAAAATGTGATAAGCTTTTTTTTTTTTGCAAAAAGTAGAAAAAATATATATTTTACCCTTTAAATTGAGGTAGTATATTTTTTATTTGTACAAAGAGTCAAAAACTCATTAGAAGAATATATATTTCAATATATGATTTATTATTTTTTTCTGAACAAAAAACAATTCTATTATAGTCTGAAATCTTAAACCTGTTACTTATATTTTCGCTTACATTATGCTTTAATTTTCTTACCAGAGCCAAAGCTTTAAAAAAAAAAAAAACGTACAATTCAGAAGCAATTTATCACAAAGTCGCATCAAGTTTTCATAACAGCAAGTAGCATTTCCTTCTCATTTATTCTATTCCCTCATATTTGTTATTCACTTCATTAAGTGTTCATGCAATGCGCGATATTTTTCTAGTTTTTTTATGCAGATTGTCCGGAAGTAGGCCCGAACGCTCATACTCCTGGTTACGAGGAGAACGCGCTGCCAATCAAGCTATTCAGCTCTGTTAGTCATAGTGCAAGTTAAAGTTATAAGTTTAACCGAAAACCTCATTCTGGTTCTTTAAAACTGGTTTTTTCGGCTGAAAAAAACAATTTTTAGACCGTGGGTCTATTTTTCGTCAGTAGCCAGCACCATAAGCTTTAAAATAAAGTGTAAATCAAAGAAATCGATCAAGAATTGAGGAAAATCTGGCGTAGAAACCAAAAACAGGCTACAGAAATAATATATAAGGATTGTTGATTCAAGTTTGTCCTAAATGTCAAGAACAACTGTAAAAAAATGCTTTAAAAACAATTCACAGCAACTCTTCGCTTGTTTTAACAAATAACAAGAAGAACACGCGCGTGTGTGGCCATAAACGAAGACAGAATATGGATTGGAGTTAATCATTTCACCTACGCCTACGCCATAGCGATTCATGTACCTCAAAGTATTTAAAAAAAAAAAGGTATTATTGCCTCCATTCCAAGTGTAAAGGAATGTGCTTGCATGTTTAACCACGACGCTTTTCTGTCCCTTATAACTAAAATAATTTTCTTTTTTCTTCCATTTTAATTATTTAATTATTTTTACTTCAAGTCTGGAGCAGAGTAAAAAAGGATTTTTATTTTTTCAACTGTCTAAGTACCATATAACTAACACAAGACAAATCCCGATATCTTTAATGAGGGCGGGGGGGGGGGGGGAGTGTTATCAGTATAATATTTTCCCGATTGAATATTGGTTAGACAACGTTTGACTGTTTTTGACATTTCATACAGCTACGCATAATTTTTGAACGCGTTTACATTTTTCTCAAAATAATGTGAAAATGTCAATAGTTAAACAAATACTATAAAAGCGAGCCGTAATTTTTGCGAAAATGAAGACAGAATGAATATCACGGGCAGAAAATTTCGCTAGTTTTACGTGAACAGAAACAAAAGTTAAAAATTCCATCACGAAAAATACTTTGTGAAGCTTTAATTTTCGCGAAAATTAAAGCTTTTTTTTAAAAAAAAAGCAAACAATTATGTAAATATTGAAATGAAAATGTATCAGAAATTATTTGTGCTGCTAAGTTATTATTTAAGAAGTAAACCATTTTTCTTTGCAATGAAACAAATTGCGAAAAAAAAAAAAAAAAAACATTTGAGGTATCGAAAAATAGTTATTTGTAACTTCGAAACATGTGCACTTGAAAATATTCTTCTCTGTTAATTTAAAACTACTTCAATACGATTCAAATAAGCACAAGTCATAAACATGATTTAGACTAAGTATGTAAAACTTAGTGACAAAAAGAGTAAGAACTGAAAATGGAAACAATATTATAGATGTAATTATTAAACCACATATTAAATATTGCTTATGGAAATATAACGAATGCGCTACAAATATTCTCAGCATGGTTACGATTTAATTATCTGAGATACGACGTAGTTAACAGCAGTTTGACTGTGAAATTTTGAACCTCGATAAAGGAAAAATATCATATTTTTGATAATCTTCTTCAATTCCGGATACATTATTCAAGACCGGCATCAATCCGGATATTTGCTTGAAACCCGGGACTCTCCGAAAAACCCCGAGCTTCTGGAAACCAGGGCCACCGAGAGCCAAGCCCTTGTTAGTTTGGTCACCGAGGCCCCCCCCCCCCCTCTCCCCATAAAACTTGTCAAATTTATACTACTACGATTCTGAGTCGCGCCCCTTCAAGAGACGGGCCCCTAATTTCCGACTAGACTGACTTGCCCCCTCGTCGACCTTGCTAATAACGCAACAAAATAGAAACTAATTAGTTAGAAAAATCGCCAAAATTTACTAAAAACAACACTTCTTCTTTCGATTAACCAGTTTTATTCATTACTTCCCTAGTATCAGGATTGAATTTGGATGGAAGCTCACAGAAGCTCTCAGCTCTAGTTCTTTTTTTTCCCCCGTATGAATTTTTACTTTTAGACAGAGTTGATTCTTTTCACATATGAAATTAAATTCAGAGTCAATTTTTTAATACTAGAAATTATACCCTGGTTAGTAAGTAATAACACAATTCATTTTCTTTTGAAAGAACTTGTTATACACACACAGAAATAAGCATAAATATAATTAAACGTTTTGAAATATGCTTGAGTGGCATTCGATAAGAAAGTTAAATTGGCATTTTAAAGTATGTTTATTTGCGGTTATCTTCTTTCAAGGCTTTCCGTAGTGGTGAACGCCCTTGAACTTCCTGACACCATTTAAGAAGGAAAAAAAAAAATGAAGATGCATTTTTATTAATGAGAAGGAGAAGAAGAAAAAATGCTAATCCTTCCGGACTTTTTTTCTTTGCAATGTTTTCATGTCCATTAATAGTTTTAATCTTGGTCGAAGTTGTTTTGGTTTGGCTTCAGTTTCTCAATCGTCATTTCATAAACATGGAGTAAATAAAGTGGCTTTTTTAATTTCATCGAAATTTAGATCAGTTGATTGAATACCTAACAAAATATTTTCCGGAAAATAAAATCCTTACCTTCGAACTTCTTTTGGAGCAATAAAGAAATAATTTCAATAAACGAAAATATTAAAATGGGATAATAATGGAACACGCCCGTCATATTGAGGGGTCACGCATTGTTCTTGTAGAAAACAGCATGCCTAACTTTTTATCCGAAGTCACAAGCCAATCGGACACAAGACTGGTTTACTTACTGGTAGTCATCCAGGCTCTTTAATTTGAATGCCAGTCAACAGATTAAATGCTTCAAATCCAGACCTTTAAATCCCCGTGGTCTGGTTGCTTTCAAGATGACAACAGGTTTCAATTTTGTGTCAGCTGCGCTGATTCTAAACAAAATTGAGGCAGTGAGAAGCAAAGGAATGCAAAGATATTTCAAGTTATGAGTAAAACGCGTTTAAAGTTGTAGATTGTGCTATCATTGATTTTTCCCCCTAAATAATGTTGTATAGCAGCACCTACCTGGACTACTAGTACTATCTCTTGCACCAAAACAGAGGAGAGGTTCACCTACCATTTGTAATGGTTATCTCCAATTTTTTAATTTTGGCACTTACCTCCCGTTGCTTCTCACTACCTCAATTGTTAAGTGTCATTCGAAGACATCACCATAGCAGCTTTCTGTCTGTCAAGACCAAGTTTTTTCCAGCAGAGCTCTACAAAAGAAGTGGGTTTCATCAACTTTTTATGTAACAAACCTTATAACGTTTAATTATTTTATTCTCGAAATTTAATTTTTTATTCCTGAAATAATTTGTCCTCAAAAAAAAAGAAAAAAAATGAATCCCAAAATAGTGTCTGTGTCCACATTTTAGGGTGTGCGTACTGGAGAGATTCCTAATACATATTATAAATTAGACTAGGTTCAATGCCCGGGGAATCAAAAACTGTCCTTATAAGAGGAGTGTCCGTTAGCTGGGGTTTTACTCAGGGCGAATACAGGAATACAGACTGGGGGGGAGGCATGCTGAAAAATATGGAGTTTGGGTGACAAAAATTTCTGGAAATATTTGATTGTCAATAAAGGGCATCAAATCAGCGAGGAATAAGGCGCCTAGTAAGGAAAAACTTTGAAAATTAATATCAGAAGTAATAAAAGGAAGCATTATTTCAAATATTTACTGAAACAAATAAATAATAAATCAAAAAGAAAATGGAAAACATTTACATTTTATTCATAATTTTAAAGCAGTGTGTAATAATATATTTGCATGATATTCTACATCCGCACCTATTGGTTGCAATTATTCAACTACTAGAAAATCGTCCGTCAAGGTATGGCAGTGGAAATTGCGTCTACATTTGAACGAAGCAATTGCCTGTTTGGCGATATTTTCATAGTTGAAATTTTAACCCTAACGCCAGTGGATTATACCTAAACTCCAGTAGATAGCGTTCATTCTTGGCCACTTTTTCGCTTCTTCATTCTCCTAAAACAGCACAGTCTTACCAGTAAAACAGTCAAGTTACCGGATCCAGCTCAGCTTTGTCAAAATAAAGCATTTCCCTGCATATAAAACATTACCAAAAAATATTGTCAAATTATCATGCCGTGGCGCGAGTTTCATTGTTGATGATGTCAGGAGTGTTACTCGATCAGTGAATTCACTATTGTACTTTTGGGGACGATCGCATACAACAATAATGGATGAACAGTATTGTCGACTGGTTGGAGCGGGGGGGGGGGCGTCATGAACCCCATGCTCCCCCCCCCTTGTATCCGCCCCTGTTTTTGATGTTTATGCTACTCTCGTGTCGTCAATTTTCAGTTATTGAACTGAATGCTTACATTCAGCATATGGCTACTAAATAGTAATTATGTTGCACATTGAAGAAAATCTAATTAAAAAGGTAAAGATGAAAAGAAATTTTCTCATTTTGCGCAATTTGTTGTTTAAAAATAACTCTGAATGAATGCAAACAAACTCTCATAAAAAAGTACACACGAAATTTTATCTGAAACGTAAGTGTCTTTTATGTGTTTCAATGGCAAGAGAAAGCAATGAAACGGTCTAAATTTATGAGATGTTATCCTTTTATAAAACAACTTCCACAACTTAAGCAAACAATTTGACACAATATTTACGATTTAGCAAATTCAAGAATCATTCCACGGTTACGCTCAGTTGCTCCGTAAGAACATAAACATTTTGTTTACGTTTTATTGTCGTCAGAAGTAAAAGAAAATTTGCTGACAGTATTGTTAAACTTGTTTCTCGAACGTTTAGGCACGTAATATATGGCATCATGAACATATGTTAGGGCTTTCGTGTTTCACGGACAAATTACATCAGAAAATTATCGCTGCCGATTTTTTTCTCCCCCTTCAGATTCATAATAAATGGGGATTCCAGAAATTCTGTGTCTGGTTTTCTTTTATTTCTGACATGTTTTTGAGATAAAAATATATCTTCTCATCACATATGTTTTTTCCCACTCAGTGACGCAGGACGAGGAACAAATGTTAAATCCCAAAGTTACGTCTTGCAATATTTTCAACTGTTGCAGTCAGGAGCGCCCGATGGAAGGAAGGTCACAGGAGGTCACTGTGACCTTTCAAAATTTCCTTATAGGAGTTTTTTATTCAGCAAAATTATCAGCATTCAACAAAATTTGGAGTTCCTTTTTCCAAAATTTGGAGTTCCACTCTCAAAAATTTGGAGTTCCATTTGCCAAAATTATTATTATTCTGCAAAATTTAAAGTTCCATTCTCCCAAACTTGGAGTTGCACTTTCTCCAAAATTTGGAATTTAATTCCATTTGGAAAAATTTTCA
Source organism: Uloborus diversus (assembly GCF_026930045.1). NCBI lineage: Eukaryota > Metazoa > Arthropoda > Arachnida > Araneae > Uloboridae > Uloborus > Uloborus diversus. Next base: position 115,979,012 of record NC_072738.1, read on the forward strand.
CTGTGCGGCGAAGTTTGGAGGGGTCCACTCGGCAACATTATCATCATTCCGCAAAATTTAGAGTTCCATTCGGCAAAATTTGGAGCTCCATTCTCCCAAACTTGAAGTTGCACTTTTTCTAAAATTTTGAATTCCATTCCATTTGGAAAAATTATCATTATGCGGCGAAGTTTGGAGGTCCATTTGGGAAAATTATGATCATTCGGCAAAATTTGTAGACAAATTGAGATTTTCGGTAAATTGGGATTGTTCCCCAGGTCAAAAATTTAAGTTCGGGTCACCCATGGTTGCAGGCATTGGAAAAAAAAAAAGAAAAAAAGAAAAGGCATAGTTTGCTCTCTCAAATTTGAAACTAAAATAATTTTGCGATTCTTGCCTACATTAGTAACTCCATGGCTTAATTTCTAACAAAATGAGTACAGCAGCCCTATGGTCCTAAAAGCTTATTTTCATACGAAAAAAGCCTGTAATTCATCTAATTTGTTTTTAATTGCCCTCTAAAATGAAAAGAAGTGCAGGAGCTCAGCATCCGTGAGCTCCCATTCAAATTAAGCTCTGAGAAAGGACGGATCCAGAAATTGTTCAAGGAGGGCGCGGTTGTTTTTGAGCAATGACGATTACTTATTGCTTTCATTTGACTGTTTTTGGCTTCCTATCATTTTATTTTCCCACCGCCACATTCCGCACCATCACCGTCGACCGGCTCCTCACGATGCTGCTCCTATATAATAGCGAAAGCCGTCTCCAGGTTGCATCCATGTCCTACACACACGCGCATACATACACAACTACACACGCACACATACACACACATACACCTACACACATACACATACACACAAAAAAAAATACCCACACATTCATGCCTGCACACAGACACAAACACATATGCCTACACACACACACACACATACCCCCTACACAAAAGCACGCATACGCCCCACACACAAACACACACGCCTATATACACACACTCGTGATTGCGAAAAACATAATTTGAATTCAAGATGTCAAAATTCAAATTAATTTTTTTTTTAACTCACTTCTTTCTACGCATCTGATTTACACATACTGGGGGAGGAGCGGGCTGACACATCATTTTTATTTAACACAACTGAATCGATTATTGCAGAAAGGGCATAAGTCACATTTTTTTTAAAAATTGAGTTAGCTATGGTTTTCCCATATTTGTATGTAGAGACATCGACAGGTGTATCAGGGAAGTCAATCCTTGCACAACAAAGCACTTTATTTAGGGGTCATATTTTTCGTTTAGTGCAGCCCTTTCTGCTCTAAACGCGAAGGACGAAATAGTAAGACGCAAAGGCAAGATCATAGAAGAACTAGATTTCTTTAGCGCAGGAGTTCCCAACTTGTGGGTAGCGAAGCCGAAGGGGGTCGCGAAGCAGTTTTTAGGGGCTCGCGATATTATCCCGAGACTTAAAAAATGTATCATTGTGTAGTTTAAAAATAAAAATACATGGTGGGAAATAGCATCATTTATAGCATCATAGCATCAATATTTGAGGGTGGTGACAAATTCAGGAGTACAGCTACGGGGATGCAGCAACTCCCCCTCTCTTCCCCTCTCATTCCGAAGTTCCTGATGATCCCCCCCCCCCCCCCATATCCTTCAAGATTACCTAAAACTTTTGTTTAGGGACTTCAATCTCTAAAAATTCCTGCAGAAGAGTACCGAATTCATTTCTCTCTAATATCATTCAAAATCGTGTCAAATTTCGATTTTGGAACTTTAATTTCGAATAATTTCTGTGAGAGATTCTCTAAATTCCAACTCTTATACTGAAAGATGGCCTGCAGTTGCGTTTTCAGCACTTCTTAACTTTGAAAAATTGTGGGAAGAGGCCTGAACCCCATTTCATCTCCTAACTTTATCAAAAATACCCAAGCTATAGGTTTCTATGAATTTAATTTCAAAAAAAAAGAAGGCAGCGCAGTGCCGACTCTCCCCCTGTACATAAATAAAGATCGTAAAAAATTTCGTTTTTATTGCTTGAATTTCAAAAAAATTCTTGGGGAGGATCTTTGAACATTTCCTTTTATCATAAGAAATAACCTACTATTCTGTTTTTTTTTTTTTTCCCCCGACATAAAATTTCGAAAAATTTCCTGAGGAATAAATACCCCCAATCCTCTCTCCCCCCACACCATTAAAACTCGTCTACAATTTCGTTTTTGGAACTTTAATCTTTTCCTAACGTTTACAAAGATGGTCTATAATTGCATTTTTAGAACCTCAAATTTAAAAATTTTCCGGGCAGAGATCGCCCGAATATATTTTCTTCTCTTCACTCCAGCAAAGATGGTCTACAACAGAACTTATTTTGGACATTTCATTTTCATTTTTGAAAAGTTAGAGAGCATCTCCGATCCTCCTTCCCCCTCCCTATCATCGAAATCGTCGATAACTTCATTTTAAGCACTTCAATTTCATAAAATTTTAAAGACAGAATATCTGAGCTTGAACCATTTATAAAAGTTCCAGAACCTCTCCTCCTATAAAAATTACCAGAGATCGTGTACACTGCAATTTCTGAATTACAATTTTAAAATTTTCTGGGGAAGGACCTCCGCGAATGTTATACCTACGACTCTACAGTTGGGGCAAACCTAGCCTGACAGCACTGTGAAGACGCTGCCAGGTTAGGTTTGCCCCAACTATAGGTTCATGTTGTTAGTTCTCTTTCTCCGCTTACATAACTCAGTTATATTACTTTGACTGTGCAGATGCTAATAATGACTTCCAGCCCCCCTCCAACCAAAAATCTATTAAACTAAAATATAGAGATTCATCCAAGGAGGTACTCAAACCTATTCCTTTCCTTTTAAATTGAAAAAGGAGGTCTAAAATTGCTTTTTAGAGCTTCAATTTAGTAGTGATTCCGGGGATTGTTGGGGAACCACCTCTCTCTAATATGATCGAAGGCCGTCGAAAAGTGCTCTTTTTTTGGAACTTCAGTTTCGAAAAATTACCGGAGAACAGTCACTGAACCCATTGCTTCCTTAACTAACATTATCTCAGATGTCTACAATCGCGTCTTAAATTTTGAAGAATACCCGGGGAAGTCCTCCAAACTCCTCTTCCTAAGATTACCAAAGATCATCTAAAATTGCTTGCTGGAAACTTCTATTCCAAAAAGATTCAAACGCCATTATTTTCCTTAACGTCGTCAAAGATGGCCTGCATTGCGATTTAGAACTTCAATTAGGAAAAATTGCCGGTTCAGGGTCTCTGAAGGGAGGGGCAATGGCCCCCATCGCCGCTCCCTTGTATCCGTCCTTGGCTTTGAGTAACTTCAAGAAACGAGAAGTTTAGGTTTAAACAGTGTATTATTAGTGTACTTCGAACTTTATTTGCCCGCGGAACCCGTTTTCGTTCTCGATGAATCTCGAAAACTCGACCACTCTGACCGGACGAAAAAGATCTGTGCAAAAAAATCTGCTGCACATACACTTCAAAAAACCATGCATTTTCAAATTTGGTCAATTTTCGGCTTACATTATGCCGAATTTTCGGGAATCTACTGTACGAGAATTCGAATTTTGTGACTGAGGAAGAGGATTCGTATCGGTAGAAGGAGTGGCTTTCTCTCCATCTGAGTAGCCAGTTTCATGCCTAACTTGTAAGTCCACGGGGCACAGAGGAAAATTGTTTTTGTATTTTTTATTTCCCGTGCATCCACAGAAACTGGTCAATTTTCCGTGTGCTAATTAACACTTAAAATCATTAATTGACTGTCTTTAACGAAGTGGAATGAGGTAAACGTTCACAGGGGCAGCCCCGATGGGAGGTCACGGGAAAATGTCCCAAAAATGTTCCTGTTCGGCAAGTTTAGTCTGATGATTCGGCAAAATAATCATCAGTCGGCAAAATTTGGAGTCTTATTTGAAAAAATTATCACAATTCTGTGAAATTTGGAGTTTTATTTGGCAAATCGAGAATTTCTGCCCAGCAGCATACCTACGGGGTCTGGCGCCCCTGGCGAACTTAAGGAATTGCACCTCCGCTCCCCCCCCCCCACAAGGGTCGCCCCGATGGCTAGTCACCACAGGTCACTGTGACTTCCCCCAAAAAAAAAAACATTTAACTAATTGATGCATCAAATTAGGAGACAGTATTGCAACTTTAATATTCTTATTTTCTTTTTTTTTAAATTGTTTTCAATGAGGCCCAATGTTTCTTCGCAGTAAATGTTATGTATGTATGTACGTATTGTATATGTGTGCATGCTCGAATTTTATCATTCGGTAAAATTGGGATTTCATTCGACTAATTGAGAATTTTCCCTTTCCCAAAAATTTTAGTAGTCCCCCCACCATTTCATATAAATTCAATAAAACATATTTGCAATTCGTTAATGAATATAAATAATGTACGTTCTTTAACCAAATGAGAAAAAACATTTTTCAGTTCCGTTCATAGCAATGTATTTATTACTTTTTTTCTAAATAGCTTTAACTTTCAATAGATTTGTTTCAAATCACTAGGAGAATGTAAAATAAACATAATTTATACAGTTACTAAAAAAAAGAAAGAAACCTTATTTTTTTTTTTTTTATAAGTATCAAAGCATTTAGAAAATTATAATTAGGAAAGCAAAGCAAAAAGAAAAGCACTGCTAATCTGAAATTGACTAAAAATCACGACCATTTACATGCAGGCAAAATAAAAATACTATAATGCTAATCCAGACCTCTCAATATTTTGTTCAAATAAGACTTTTTATGCTTAAATTATTTATTGTCATAAGATCGAATACTTAGCCTAAGAAAAATTATACATTTCTAACTTTACATGACAAAATTCAAAATGTCGCCCACGCCCCAGAAAAAATTGGAATCAACCAGCATAGAACGCCCTCCACCACCGCTCCCTGGTGTACAAATTGTGTGTAAATGGAATAAACGGAATAAAATTTCACGCTACCAGGAAAATTCCTTTTTTTTTTCTTTTGAGAATTAGGAATTGTTTTATATTTTCCTCTAGCTCTTTTTCTTGCAAGTTATTTTTTTTTTTTTAATTTGTATTTTCCTGCATAAAAGCGTTTTTCTACTTGTATGATTAATTTTTTACAAATTTTCAAAAAAAAAAAAATCTTTTTTTTTTAATTTGTCGAAATGCCGCCCCCCTGGCGAGAGCCACTCCTGCCAACACCTTGGTACGCTACTGTTTCCGCCCTCCTAAAAATGTAAGTTCGTGGCGGCCTTGACGTTCATAGCAGACGATCAATTCTCACTGTTGCAGCAGCACTGAGAAGAAAAAAAAAATGTATAATAAACTCGTGTTTATTATGAGCATAAGCACACGATAATTGAAAACATCAGTTTGAAGTGGCTCATCTGAAGATAAAGAAGAGATAACGTGACTTCGACAAATTGAAATGACGTCTGCTACTAGTCGAATAAACACGAATTTCACTATCGTCCTCTCATCTGTACCTATCTGTAACCCCAGAAGCCGGATTTGAAAGATAAATATAAGATCGTTTCTCTTTGAGTGGCCTCATTTTCTCATGGGAAATTAAATATCGAATAAACACTTCAAAACGATTTTTATTTAGACGCTATACGTAAAAAAATTATGTTATCTAAAGAATGGGAGCCAGTAGTGTGCGGTTTGTGAGAATTCGAGTGGCTCATGAAAAACTTCTTGCAAAACAGTTGCTTAATTTTAATGTTTAGTATGATCAATAATTAACAGGGGTGCCCACAGAAGGGGATTATGGCGCAAATTGCGCCATCAATTTTTTTTTGAGGGGGGATTTTTTATTTTTTATTTATTTATTTAAATTTATTTATTAATTTATTTTCAATTTAATTAATTTTATTTTATTTTATTATGTTTATATTATATTTCGTTAATTTATTTAGATTGTGTATGCGTGTGTGTGTATGTGGTATATCATTAGCGTTGCACGGAACTTTTCTAATAAAAGAATACTAATAATAATGATCAAAATAAATAAATAAATAAATGAAAAATATTTTTAAAAAATAAATAAAGTATAAAAAGAGAACTAAAAGATAAACGAGCTGATGTGTGCATCACATGACTTCATTTTACTCCACTTTAACGTCATTTCTCCATTATTGGCAATTTTAATGTGATTCAATTGTTTACTCTCTAAATATCACCAACAGTTGACAAATTGAAACCAAATTTTAAAAAAAAAGAAAGAAAAAAATTTGTCTCCAAGTTGACGACAAAACTTGGCGAAAAAGGACTGGTGATATATCACCAAGTGTCCGCCAAATTATAACACCACTTGAGTTTACATCGAAATTAACAATGATTTCCCCCAAAAAAGAGGCAAAAGACCTCTTTAGAAACACCCGTAAGCAAACAAAAGAGCAGGTGCACAACTAGACCACCCTAGGAGTCTATGTACCAAATTTCAACTTTCTAGGATATACCGTTCTTGAGTTAGGCGACATACATACGCACATACGCACAAACGTACATACAGACGTCACGAGAAAACTCGTTGTAATTAACTCGAGAATCGTCAAAATGGATATTTCGCGTGTCTATACGTTCTTAGGCACTTATCCACGTGTGGTCGATTCGAAAAAAAACTCAGCATTCATTCAGGGGTGAGCTAAATGGAAATTAAAGCCTATTTTTGGGTGAAAGATTTTCGCGAATACAATACTTCCTCTTTTGTAAAAGGAAGTAAAAAGGAAAAGAGGATTGAGATTTTTTGGGGGGGGGAGGGGAATTTGCGCCATTGAACTTGGGGGGAAGGACACCCGTGTCAATTAAGGTAAATGGTGTCAAACCGCCAGGTCCAGACTAGCGCACCGGGCAACCAATCACGTGGTCGACGTCCTAGCGAAGGAAAATAACTTGAAAAACGAGCTGATGTGTTCATCACATGACTTCCTTTTACTTCAATTTAATGTCATTTCTCCATTATTGGCAATTTTAATGTGATTCAATTGTTTACTCTCTAAATATCACCAACAGTTGACAAATTGAAACCAAATTTTAAAAAAAAAAGAAAGAAAAAATTTGTCGCCAAGTTGGCGACAAAACTTGGCGACCAAAGGACTGGTGATATATTGCCAAGTGTCCAACAAATAGTATACAAATTCAGTTTACATCGAAATTAATAATGATTTCCCCCTAAAAAGGGGCAAAAGACCCCCTTAGGAAGATCCGAATGCAACCAAAAGGGAAGGTGCACAACTAGATCCCACTAGGAGTCTACGTACTAAATTTCAATTTTTTAGAACATACCGTTTTTGAGTTATGTGAGATAAATACACACACGCACATACATACATACATACATACATACGGACGTCACGAGAAAATTTCGTTGTAATTAACTCGGGAGTCGTCAAAATGGATATTGTGGGTGTCTGTACGTTCCTAGGCATATATCCACGTGTGATCGGGTCGAAAAAAAAAAAAAAACATTGGGGGGGGGGGTGAAAAATTTAAATTAAGACCGATTTTTGAGTGAAAATTTTTTTGCGAATACAATTCTCCCTTTTTTGTAAAAGGAAGTAAAAATAGCTCGTAAAAAATTTTTCTTTTTCTTTTTAACCTTTTGCGAAAATAAATTATTATACACGAACGTAAAATTATTAAACTTCATAGCCAAAAAATCTCTGAGGAGAGTTTTCATTTCTACCCTTAGAGCAGGAATTTGTAAATGGAGGGAGCAAGCCCAATCATTGACTTATCAAAAACTAAAGCAAAGACCCCAAGTCACGTGACTCAACAGCGACGAATGGTTGGTTGGAATGGTTCTTTCGACTCTGCATCCCTGGTTGTATGCACACATGTCCAACACCAATCACAGCTTGCATGCAGTGCTACAAATCAAAACGCCGAACGCCGTGATTACGAAGTGAAGAAATGTACCAACATAAGAACTGATGAAGAGGATGCTATCAAAAATAAATTCTAACACAAAAAGACACATCCCAAAAAAGTAAATTATGACTTGCTAACCTTATCCGAAATAATAATCTCTCACACGTGTTATGAATGAAGATTCGTTAAAAAATACGATTAAAAAGTTAAGGGGGATACCTAAAGCATCACCTTATGACGACAGAAAGAATTCAAGTGCGTGTTTTCTTCGCTTTGAGCATCAATAATCTCCATTAATCATTTAAAAATGAAATATTACTTGATAATATAGGAGTAAAGAATCTCAATAGATTCAAAATAAAACATCACTCAACGGTTAAAGTGAAGACTCTCAATTAATCTACTAAAAATCTATTTTTACATGATAATGGATGAAAGTAAAGAATCTGAATAAATCAATTCAAAATGGAATATTTTAGTCGGATGGATGGCGTGGTGGTTAGGCGTTGACCTTTTACGCCTTTAGTCCCGGGTTCTGACTCGCGGTCCACGTGTCCAGTCGGTGAATTTTTAGGATGCATAAAATTGGCGGTGCCCATGTCGTTAGATTATGTAAACGATCCCTTGGGTATTCGTTTGGCTTTAAATATACTCGGAAAAATTGAAAAATCCTGAACGCAGTTTCGCATCGAAGAGAGTCCAAGTGCTGCCATCTGGTGGGACACTGGGCGTCATAATTCACTTTGCCATTAATATCTGCGCTTTTATGGAGGCACATGAAAGTCTGTGTGCCGTATCGGGGGACTGAACAAAATCTGCAAAGTCTCTAGCAATCGCAGTCCCTTTAGAAAGGGGAAAGAAATATGTTTTATTAAATAAGTTAACTGCAAAAATATACCTGTTATAGCAAAACAAATTAAGCCAGAGTTCTCTTCAAGATAAGCGGTAAATTAACTTGACTGTGATGAAAAACTTAATTGCTGTTTTCTGAAACTAATTCTTGAGAAAATAAAAGAAAAAAAAATAATAAGTCATGAAAAGGGAGATTTTGACAGTGCTCAACGGCTCAAATAAAAAAAAAATAGATAAACGGTGGACCACAGTGTTTACTAACACCGTAGTGGCTTGATGTTTCGTTACAACCTGTAAGACTCTTTCGAATTTGGAAAAACTGACTAATTACAAAAATGGGATCATTAATTTCAACAGCAAAAGACATACACGCCTCATGACGACTCCGAGATAATGAATAACTGCATCCCGAGGGGGGGGGGGGTGGAGCTCATTTTTCCTAATCGATTTTTACGCAGTTGCAACAGAAATTTTCTGTAAGGACATTCAAAGTCACTCTGACAATAGAAACTTAATGATACATTCGACAGTGTTGCCAAAAGAGTCGGCAGGATTTTGTTCCGAGCAACAAAGGAGAGGAGGAGATTTCCCCTCGAGATTTGATGATTGGGTATTATTTGATGTTTTCAGATTTGAATACGAATTTTTTTTTTACCTTTTTCTTCCATTCGCATTTCATCCTCTTCCAAGTGCGCAGACTTTTCGTTTCATGATGGGCAAGAATTAAAACTTATCTTTTTCTGTCGCGTCATAATCAGGGGCGCCCCTGATTATGGCGCGACAATTTTTCATGTGGGGGGGAGGGGTCTTTTTTTCGGAATTAAAGACTAAAAATAACAATTTTGGATCCTTGCTTGTGTGTTCATGCATATAATTTTGCTGTCTCGTTTTTTTTTAATTTTTTTTTTATTTTAATTTTTTTTTGGGGAGGTAAAAAAAAAATCCCTGAGCAGGTGTCACCTCCCCTGGTCTACCGCTGGCTACGGCCCCAGAAGCCCCTCTCTACTCAGAACGAAAGCCCCCTCATAAAATGAAATAAAAAACGCTCTCAAATTAACTACCTCAAAAATTTAATTGCTCAATATCAGCCTACACTGTTAAAAAAATTTCCTGAAAATAACGGAGAAAGTACCGGCAGCAAAGTTGCCGTAAATATTATGTTTACGTTCAATGACTTTCCGTGATTTAACAGAAGTTCCATTTCTTATTTCTCCGTAGTTGTAGTTTTCCGTTTATAAATTTCTCGTGACTGAACGAAAATTCCATTTCTTATTTTTCCGTTCATTTACGATCTTTCTGTGTTTTAACAGAATTTACGTTCCTTATTTTTTCATTGCGATATTTTTTCCATTTCTCACTTTCCCGTATTTAAGTAAAAAGATTTTATTTTCAAAAAATATTTAAAACGTTATGTCAAGTATTGACTTTTCGTTTAATTAAAAATTTAGTTCTTTAAAATGATATATAATACAGATATAGTTAACTGTTCTAAAATTATTATTTTTTTTTATTTGCGTTTGTTACTCAAAGATTTTTTAAATTAACATCTGGAGAGAGAACTTACCTAACATATCAAGCATCCATTTGCTGACCAAAACTTTTTATATCAACTTCAGATGAGTCAAATTAATCAAATAGTACTAGCAGAAAAATTGATGGATTTGAATAGGACACCAATTATCCCTGCTGATACTGTTCGATATTCCCTTCGTCGTACATTGTCTGGGGTGGCATGGAAAAACATACATGAAAAATATGATATTTTTATTTGCAGAATATGTCAAATAAAATGCTATTAAAATAGGTTGACGTTAATAATAATATACCTGGTAGAGAGTACCGCATATCTATTGTGTTTAAAAACAGAATCATTGACATGCACGTGAAGAATTTTTGGTTCAGATGCTACATCCCCCCCCCCCCCCCCCCAATGATATCCAAATTTTTCACTCATTGGAATCGCAACACAGATTTTTAGTACATAATCATTATTACTTAAGCATATATCAATATCAATCAGTTCGTTTTACCCGAACTGTTTTTCCAAGAAACTTGCAATAATCTCAAATAAGTTGTTGGATAAGATCTTAATAAATTAAATTAAGTACTTATTGTTGCCAAAACTTTCAATGTATATATCAAAGATCAACAATACACCTTTATTTAGAGATTTAAAATAGTTACTTTAAGTATTCCAAACTGTGAAGCGAATCCCCCCCCCCCAAAAAACTGAGTGATTTTTCCTATCTTGCTCGCACACCACGATCATCTCCGGTATAGATACGAAATGGCATTTAGCGTATTAATGACTTTCAAGAATGCGTAAGAGCAATAAAAAATAACTCTATAATAGTTGTATAAATTCTAAATAAACTATCATCGGAATTCTATCAAATGCATATTAACAAGGAAAATACATTTGTATATTAACATGTACAAAGATATTCAACAACACTTACATATGACCAGCGGTGCTAAATGCATCTGGATACAGCTAATCCAATAGGCTTTATTTTAAATTGATAACACGAGATCCTTAAACTATTCTCACTGCTAGAGCACACAATATGACTAACGAATAGAATTGTTCAAAGTATTGAGCAAAATATTAAAACCACAAAAATATTCTAATACTGACTCAGTAAAACCCACATCAAATCAGCAGGGCGATCCAAACACATCTGCCAGTCTAAAAATGGCGCGAACATTTTTCCAAACCTATAAAGCTCAAAGGCGTATAAACAATTTCGACATACGAGTATATTACTCTCCAGCCCATGAAATAGCAAGCTATCTATTTTGTCTACAGCATCTGAGTTGTTATTCTAAATATGCTTTTAATTAGCAAAATGTAACAGTGCGATTAATAAGCACTATCAATAAGTGATGTTTATCATGACTTGAAGACTAATCGGAGCAAAGTACAGCACAGCGGCAATCCTAGAAATGGAAAAATTCCGTTTTCGTCGGGATGTTTACGTTTTTGTAAGGAAAAAATACATTTTGAAGCATTACGGAAATATTCTGTTAAAATCAGTCAGAAAACTACCTGAATTTTCAGTTTTTTTTAACAGTGTAGTCAGAAACTAGGGGACCGGGCCTCGGGGGGTGGGGGGGGGAGGTGATGGCGACGCTGACGCAAAAAAAAAGGAAAAAAACAGACGAAAGAAAAAAAAAGAAAGGAAGAAAGAAAGGGGGGGGACTCCGATTAAGAGAAAACGTAAGTATTAAGTGAAATTTACTCTTTTGGTATTTACTGTTGTGGCACTTAAAGTAAAGTGAATTGTTTTCTAGTTAGCAGTTTTGATCTGCTGCTCCCCTTTTTTACCCATTCCCTTATTTTCTCCCCCCCCTCACCCTTCTTTTCTTCGCGTTTTCCCCTTTTTCTCCCCCCCCCTTTTTCTTCTTTTCCCCCTTTTATTTTCCTTTTTTTCCCCTTCTTTGGGGGCGGGAGGGACCCGGCGACATAACTGCCAAGGTCTTGGCTCTCTGCGGCCCTGGGCATAGGACAGACTGCGACATTGAAAAATTTCGAGGGTGTTTTCAGCCTGATTACCACACAGTCCGATTAAGCCAGAGCCTGGGGATTTGCAAGGGGTTCTCATGAACATAAGATGAACATAAGCGTCCCGAAAGCGATTTTTAAAAATTACAAGGTCAAAAATTCATTCAGATGAGCCCTCAAACCTATAAATCAGCCACTGCATTCTGCCATAGAGCCTTCAGGAGATTCCAAATTACTGTTGGCTTTGGTGGGCCTTAACACCAGGGGTACCAACCTGGGGGGGAAGGGGTCATGTAGCAGACTGCGCCATTGAAATTTTGGGGGGAGGGGGATTGAGGGGTATTTTTCGCAAGAGGGATCTTCGCAATATTTAGGGGGGGTGCGCCATTGCTCTTATTAGGGGCAGGCGGGCACTCTGTTTGAATTTTTTTTTTTTTTTCAATTTGATGGCTTTTTCTTTTTTTGGGGGGGGGGTGCAGGCAGTCATTAAAGGGGATCAGGAAGGGGAAATTGACCACTAGGGGGTTAGAGTAGGCAAGGGGGACAAAGCCAGGGTTTGAGAATTAATGAGTTTTATCTTCTAAAATGTGGGCGTAATGTTGCTATATTTCAAAGTAATGTGAATTCAGTTTTTCTCCTTTGACCCCCTGGAAAAATTAACGGACCTAGGGAGGCAGGGGGGACCTCTTCGTGAGATGGGCACCTTTGGCGACATGAACTGCTCCCCCCCCCCCCCCACCCCGCCGCGAGCACATCTCTACCTCTGATAATAATTAATCTCCCATGTAACCTGGGGAAAAGATTCAAATATATTCTGGTCCGCGAGATTTATTTTAGTATAAGATGCGGTCCTCGGGTTAAAAGAAAAATTTAACACCACTGCAGTTGCACATTTTTGCTTTCGTTTCATTTTTATTATATTTTTATTTGCAGCAATAACCTAACAAGAAGTAAATTGAATAATTTCATACAAGAAAAATAATGAATAACAAATGTGTAAAAATATTCCTTAAGTAAATGCTGCAATATTTTTTTTTTAACTTTGTGCTTCCGTATTACGTCCAGTTGATAGGAAAATATCAATAACAAATTAGTAACCCTTCTCGCCGATAGATGGCAGGACACGTCCACGAATTAAAAGGAAAAGTACTGTTTTCTTAGCTTCGCTGTTCTAAATATTATTTAATGCTTATTGTCATCAGCTGTCTGCAGCAGTTCAATGCTGGCGAGTGAATGTGGTATGAGTGCGTTGAGTAAACGGCAAAAATCAAGACGCCGGCTAGCTGCATATAGTTTTTTATCTAATATTTCCTTGGATGGAACTCACAGGGATACAAAACTCGGTATATATAACTTGAGCTTGCAAACTGATTTCGGAAAGTGCAATGTTGCAGTACAGAAACTTAATACAGTAGCAGCCAGTACAAAAAACGCTGTATTGAGAACTCAAGATGGAAATGATCGGCTTAATCGAATCGCCGTTAGCGAAGAGAAATTACAGGTTTATCCTGGTCAACACACCGGAAGCAGTCCCAGGGAAAGGTAAGTGTTATTGTTTTACTTCTGTCTCGTTGTTGTCATGCGTGGAAATTAGTAATGCAAAAGCCGTCTGTGTTTTATTGTGTCTGTAAAGAAATTAAGTACATTTCCCGAAAGAATTATTGATCAGATCTGTGATGACAGCTTTTCAAAAAGTTTAAATGTATCAAATGTTTTAAAATAAAAATTCCCAAAGATTTTAACTGTTGCCTGTATTATTTTTTTTAAATTAATTATCGTCTGTTGTTTCGTTCTTGTTCATAAAATGTGCTCTGTGTGTTTTGTTGTTCCTTGTAAAGATAGGCACTTAAATTGACACAAATTCGATTTATAAAATTTTGAAGTATTGTATTACAGATTCTTGAATTTCAAGCTGTTTAACTTGAAGTTCAATAGTAAAATTGATTTTTAATTACAATGTCCTTTCCCTAAATTTTAGGACTGCTATTGAAATATTTTGTACAATTTTTATTAATAAAATGTTGCTTTTATTGTAGATATTTCTTACACTTTAGGATATGTATCTGTTTAAGATATTTGGATATTAAAAACTGGACAGTTATTGAAATTAACTATAGTTCATATAGTTTTACTAATTTGACCTTTTTTTTCCTCTTATTATTTTTTAAACTTTCCCTCTTTTTTCACCAATAACTTATCAACGAACAAATCATTTAAATTAAATCAAACAAAGTTGCTATCTTTTTGAGTCATTGTTTGAGTTAAAAAAGCTTAAATATTTTTTTTAATTGTCTTTGAATATGTTTTATTGAATACTTTAAAAGGCTTTCATTTCGTTTTGTTACAAGTATTAACATGATTTATAAAATAATCAAATATAGCTCTTTGGCTGCGAACATTATTTTGAAGGGAACTTTCAAAACGAATGTGTTTGTTTAGAATGATTTCCAATTTTGAATTTCCAAAGTCATAAAAGGGTATATTACCGAAAACCGAACAACATCATGTCTGGGAAGAATAACAAATGAACTAATTTTTAATTGCAAATGTACTAAACTGAATTTTTTTTTCAACATTCCACAAATTAAATGAAAACTGTACTAAATTATCAGATGACTAAATAACTTTGAGTAGCATTTTACAGGTATACACGGACAACAGAGATGTAAACAAACCTTTGTTTTGTGGAGGATTTTACCAACACAAAACAAGCCTGAAATCAATATGAGCTTTAAAATTCGATTTCATTTGAATATTCTATTTGGTTTTTGTTACAATAGGTTATTTCAATGCGAGGATGCTACTGCATTAATCTGATCAAATGTGAAACATGACAAACTTCTTAAATGAAGAAAAAAATTGATACGTACATGACTTCACCCCTGTTAATTATTTGATATTATTTTAATAACAGGGTTCGTTCGGGTCATGGAAATCCTGGAAAGTCATGGAAAATTGAAATTTCCAGTAAAAGTCATGGAATTTATTTCAAGTCATGGAAAAATGTCCTGGACAGATATAAAATAACATTAACTAATGGAGCATTACAAATATTGAGCCTGAGTGATAGCACAAAAGTTATTAAAAGTGGAAAATTGAACGATCCCAAAATCAAATCTGAATTTTTAAAAATCTTTGTATCCACTTCTGTTGCCCACTCAAAAAAGCATCCGAGTCAAAAAAGCATCATCCATTTGCATCCGAGTTCGATTCCAGTACTCGTAAGAACTTCGTTGTTAAATTTATCAGAGTTTACCTTAATTTGTTGAAGGTTTTATAAAGTAAAGATCTTTAGTCAGGCGATAGAATACAGAAAAAGGGGAATTCTAACACTCTAAAGTAGTACTACAGTAGTGCCCAACATTCGGCCCACAAAACTAATCCATGGACCCACTGCTACATTCAATGTCAAGAATCGAACATGTTCTGGAATTTCTGAATCTATTAATTTATATGCATTTAAAAATGTGAACATAAGTAAACAAAACAAGTACTTTTGAATCAGAAGATTGATTCATTATTGAATGGTTTTTTTCAAAAAATATCTGGTTTAGAAACATAAATAACTAAATTATGGGGCTTTACTTTAAAGAACCAAAATACTGTCAAATTATGTGAATGATTAAATGCGCTGTTGACACTGAAATGCAACTTTTGAAGCAAATTTATTGAAACTTAATGATGACTCATTCAACCTTTGCCTCATTCATTATCATTCTGCTTGTTTATATATAAAAAAAAAAGACATTTAAGCATCATAATTTTAGTTTCACTGAATTATTACTTTACTTAAATTTAAACGATGAAGACAAATAAGATTAGTTTAGTTTTTTAAGTGTACACTTATATTTTTTCCATTACGAGTAAGTGTTTCAATGAGGCTGTGGCATTCCTGTAGGCGTTTTGCTAAAGCTCATTTCCAAAAATTAGCAAGTTTGAGATTAAGTAGTGTTATTCTCTTCGTAAACAAGGTCATGAAAATTTTTATTGAAGTCATGAAAAAGTCTTGGAAAAGTCATGGAATTTTTTCATCCAAATAGAGTATGAACCCTGTAATAACTAAAAAAATGGATGCGTATTATACACTCTGTACACACTTTCGAAGTAATACATCTTATATTCATATTTTTTGACGATGGTAAAAATATATTAAATAAGAATTTGGCTATTTCAAATTTAAAGAATTGTGACGTTTTTGGCAGCGCCAGGTATTCAAAATCTGAAGGAAATGCTGTTTTGTCTTGTAAGAAATGATGTTCACTACAACAAAAATAAATAAGTAACTATAAATAATTACACTGAGTTAAAACAATTCGTCAACAGTAATAACTTTATTTTTTAAAAGAAATTGAAAAAAAAAAGAAAGAAAGAAAGAATTTTAAAAAGTGAAACAAAGATCCTAATGAGAAACTTGTTTTTGAATAGTTTCAAAAACTTTTGGACAGGATTTGAACCCTAAAAACCCACCCCTTAAATACAGCCATAACCGACAGTACAAGTAACAGTAGTGTGCACAGACTTTGGTGCGCAATAAAATAACATTGTTTTAATCTATTTAATTATTTACTTAATCAAGAGATCCTATTTTAAAGTTTTTCCAAAGGTTTTCATGTTACTCTCCTGGTTTAGGAACGTGTTCAATGTAAATACAGGTAAAAAGAAGGAATTTTAAATCTGCTATATGACAATATTCTTTATCAGGGTTGGATCCATGGTCGTGCACAGAAATTTTGGGGTCCGTCACAAATGACTTTTCCGGGCCCCCCTCCATATTGTTTACTCCTATATTTCATTCCTAGTTTTAAACATATTGTGCCCCCTTCAGGCTCTGGCCCGGTCCAACAGTTGTCCCTTCTCCCCTTCTGTGCATGCCCCTGGTCAGATCTTTAACTTTTGGGCCCTCCTGCAATAATTCAGCAAGGCCCTAGCTGCCTACTGGAAAATTTTATTTTATTATGGTTTTCCTCTAAATTTAATGAATATAAGCAGTTAATATTTTTGTTGATTAAATTTTCAGTTTGTTTCTTATTGTTTATTTTTCTTAAAAATGAATGTTGTTTAAGTTTTTCTTAAGGAAAAGTCAAAAATGACAAAGCTTTTCCTCTCTTTCGATAAAAAGTCCATGCAGCAAAAAGCATTTCTAAAAAATGAAATTATTTTAAATTTAGTCAAGGGGCTGTCTCTTTTACTTAAATGAGTTTTTTTTCCTTGAGATGGTGATATGTTTAGAGTGTGGCATGTTCTAATGGTTAAAATATCGATTACTATCGAAAATAAATAAATACCAATCTACTATTAAAGGAATAGTAACAAAAACAATAATTTAATGCAAAAATTAATATAACATTGTCTTTGATAAAGATTCAAAGTCTTTCATTTCTTCTTTTACTTATTTACTAACTCAAGAGATAAAATTTGTAGAAGTAAATGTTGCAAACCAGTTCTACCCATCAAGGCCTGATTACGGCACAGGCCTACTAGGCCTGGGCCTGGGGCCCTCTCTCCTCTCTTCCTAAGGGGCTCCAAATTACTTAAAGAATTATGCAAAGCATTACAACTATACAAAAAATACATACATTTTTAAAATAATAGCCTTCAGAGGACCTCCAAATTATTGTGGGCCTTGGGCCTCACTTTTAGTTAGTCGAGCCTTGCTTTGCTACCCATGGAAGTAATTCCTGGGGCTTAGTTAAAAAGTAGAAGGAGGTTAAAAGAGCACCATCCCCCTTTGACTACACCACTCCACTCTGATTCTAAAAGACATTTTTTGTACAGTAAAAGCAAGGACTATTTTGTGCCACAATTTGTAGTGTCAAAATTGTTGAAAGAGACCAATGAATTATTTTCAAAAGGTGCTTTAGATTTAAATGCATTTATCTTTGTCTCTCCAACTGTCTTTAAAAAATATTAAATTTGACACATGTGAGTAAAGTTTTATTGCAACTTGTTTAGCTTTTAGTTTTGTTTATCCACTCCCCCCACACATGGGAATTTAGGATTATTATTGCAATACAATTAGGCCTGGCTTGAAAAAAAGCCTGAGATGAAAAAAAAATGCGATTAAAATTAATTTTTATGTGCCCATATTGACAAAAAGGAGGAGGCCTGCAACCTGTTCTGACAAGGGAGCCTTCAATG
Organism: Uloborus diversus; assembly: GCF_026930045.1. Classification (NCBI taxonomy): domain Eukaryota; kingdom Metazoa; phylum Arthropoda; class Arachnida; order Araneae; family Uloboridae; genus Uloborus; species Uloborus diversus. The sequence continues at coordinate 115,997,353 of NC_072738.1, forward strand.
AATGCAGGGTCAAAGTTTTGTCATCCTTATGAATTTCCTGAAAAATTCATCTAAAAGATTGCTTTCCTTCCCAATTCCTGACATTCTATGCACTTTAAAAAAAATTCCGAAACGTTACTGGTTATTTCCGTGGAACGTCTCGGGGTTTCACACGTTTTCACCTATTTCCCCGTAAAAACAAGTATCTTCACAAAAAAGTTTCCTGAATCGCTACAAGTTGCACGCGTGCAGACTTTTCACTGATGTGGAAAATATTTTTAGCAGCCAGTTTAAAGATCGAATGAGCGTATTTATTAAGTGTACCGGTCTGAAGATGCTTACGGTCTGTCCAGTTTGACTAAGCTCCCAATGGGAGCGAAAAAGTCAATGGATAGCTACAGCTTTGCAAGGCAGGAATTGCAGGCAAGAGATATGCTTGGTTCCTTCTTGCATAGCTTTGGTCGAGGTCAGTCTGCTTTTTATGGTGCCTTGGTAAATCAGGAAGTTTCTAATCAATCACACTAAACCTACTTAATTTTCATAGAAGGTTCTAGAGACAGGACTGGCTTTAACACGGGAGATTTCGCACTTCTTCAAAAAGTTTCAAGGTTAATTTCAGAAAGGTTACTGACTTTTAGCGGAAAACGTTCCTGATTTTTCCAAGATATGTTACTGAAAGAAATTGGGCACATCAGCTGCCTATTATTTTCCAGGAACGTTTCTGAATCGTTTTTACAGTGTGAGAGCTGATGTTTGTCCATTGTTTCTACTTTCTAGTCACTCTGTTGACTTTATATTATTTGAAAAGTTCTGTGGTGACATAAGGACGGGGTGAGTTAGATCGAATCTTCTATACGAAACCGGGTGATAGAAGAACCCAAGTGGACAACAGAACCACCAATTATCGTGTCCAACCCTTAACTGTAACCGAGTTATGGTAGATATAAGGAAAATGAGTAAAAAAATTCTGAGAAAATGACCGATTTCTAAAATTCCTGTAGAACCTACGCATAAAATAAGTACATATTTAGAAAGAGCAGAGTAAATCCTACAAACTGATTTTTTTCCTCATCAAGATAGTCGCATTTTACAGCGAGCTACAAGCTTTGAAGCATTGCACACACTCAGAATTGAAATGGTGCCATAGTTTTCAATCGACATTTTCAAAAACAACGGTATGAGCTACAATCGGGAAAATCTACCAAAAACTGACCCATTTCACTAGCTTTCAGATGATACAAGAACAAATCATATTAAGCTTCAAATTCAGTAGAAATTCAGGCTTTTGTTTGAAACAGTGTAAAAATGCGTTGATAAAGGAAAACCAGCGAATGTCGCACTTTTCTGTTTTGAATTTTGTGTTTCACGTAAGCATGTTGCTTAAGAAAATGATATTTTTATAACAGAATATTAGTTTTAACATTTTATTAAGTGAAAAAAAAAAAAAAAAAAGATAATAATAAGTAAAAATAAAAGAAGTATTACTTTCCCGTGCTTTTACAAAGGGAAAACCAATAACAAAAAAAGTTACTCTTACATCACAATGAGTACATTGAATCAATCTTCAAAACTTACAATAGATGTTGAATTTGGTTGCCGCCACACCTGATACATGGCCCTTGCCTTTTTGCGAACGGAAATGACCGTTGCTCCGATTAAAATTTCATTTTTTAGTTTCACTATTGTTCCATAAAGTCGGTTGCTCAATTCCTGCAAACTGGCAGGGAGCCCACGGACGAAGGATTATGGCGCAAGTTGCGCCATCGAAATTTTTGCGGATTTTTTTAAATTTTTTTAAAATTTTATTTTTTTATTATTTAATTTTAATTTTGAATTAATTTATTTTACTCTGTTTACATTTTATTTCATTTACTTATTTAGTTTGTATGTGTGTGTGTATGTTATTGGCGTAGCACTGAACTTTTCTAATAAAATAACAATTAAAAACAAATAAATAAATAAAAAATATTTTTAAAAAATAAATAAAATATTATTAAAAAATAACTTTAAAAAAGAGATTAAAAAAAAAAGAGGATTGAGAAAAATTGGGGGGGGGGGAGATGTGCGCCATTGAACTTGGGGAGGGGGCACCCCTGCAAACAGGCTACTTCTGCGTTGTAAAATTCTTGTTTTAAGAATCCCCAAACGAAGAAGTCCACTGGATTACAATTTGGTGGTCAAGGTGGTTAAGGAATGAGGACCGCATATACGAACAACCCATTGGGGCACTGTAAAAAAATTCCGAAACGTTACTGGTTATTTCCGTGGACTGTTTCGGGATTTCAGAGGTTTTCACCTATTTCCCCGCAAAATCAAGTATTTTCGCAAAAAAGTTTCCTGAATTGCTAAAAGATGCACGAATGCAGACTTTGTACTGGTGTAAAAAATATTTTTTGCTACCAGTTTAAAGATTGAACGCGCGTGTTTATTAAATGTATTGGCTTTAGCTTGATTACGGCCCATCTGGATTGACTAAGCTCCCAATGGGAGCAAATAAGTCACTGGATAGCTGCAGCTTGTGAGGTAGGAATTGCGGGCAAGGTCCATGCTCAGTTCTTGCTTGCAATTTTCCCGCAGCTTAAGCCTTGAATGCCCTGGAGCATTCTTAGTAAATTAGGAAGGCTCTAATCAAATACACTAAACCAATTTCATTTGTCTAGAAAGATCACGACTGGCTTTAACAGGGGAGATTTCCCAATATTTCAGAAAGGTTACTGACTTTTATCGGAAAACGTTCCTGGTTTTTGTACGATATGTTACTGGTAGAAATTGGGCACATCAGCTGCCTATTATTTTTCAGGAACGTTTCTGAATCGTTTTTACAGTGGGATACTGTTTAGTGAGAAAATCTCGCACGGCATTTGAAGAATGTGTAGGGGCTCTATCGTGTTGTAATATGATTTCCGCTCTCTCCGAAACAGGAAAGGGTCCTGGCTCACGGTTCTGCCGTTGTTGAGGAGTATGTTCTGGACCGAGTAGTGGAAAACCCAAGTGTAAATACACGCACGATTGTTACACAGAAGGTGGACTTTCACAAAATGAAGTTATGAAAACGTTGCACCAAAACAAGTATCACATTTACCATTTCACACTACTACAGGAATTGCGCAATTCAGATTCAGGAAAGCAGGTAGCATTTTGCAGATGACTACTAGCCCGAGACATTGAAGAACACCATTTTCTAAGAAATATACTGTGCACAGATGAGTCGTTGTTCACTAGAGTGGGCATCATAAATTTGCGTAACTGGCGTCAATATGCTGAGCATAATCCTGTTTTAACCCGAAGCTCATCATTCTGAACTCGATTCAGCTTAAATGTTTGGTTTGACACAATCGAAGAACATTTGATTGTTCCGTATGTATTTCGAAGTAGCCTAACAGGAAACACATATTTAGAGTTCATTGAACATCATTTGCCTGGCTTACATGATGCTATTCCTGTTCTAGAGAGAACGAAATTAATTTTCCAACGCGATGGAGCCCCTACACATTCTTCAAATGCCGTTCAAGATTTTCTGACTGAACAGTATCCCCAATGGGTTGGTAGTACGGTCCTCATTCCTTGGACACCTAGACCACCAGATCTGACTCCAGTGGACTTCTTTGTTTCGGGATTCTTAAAACAAGAATTTTACAACGCAGAAGTGGCCAGTTTGCAGAAATTGAGCAACCGGCTTGATGGAACAGTAGTGAAACTAAGAAATGAAATTTCACTTAGAGCAACGGTCGTTTCTGTTTGCAAAAAAGCAAAGGCATGTATCAGGTGTGGCGGCAACCAAATTCAGCATCTTTGTTGTAGATTTTGAAGATTGATTCAATGCACTCATTGATGTTAGTGTATCTTTTTTCCCCTTTGTAAAAAGCATGGGAAAGTAATGCTTCTTGTATTTCTACTTATTGTTATCTCTTTTGTTTTTTCACTTAATAAAATGTTAAAACTATTATTCTGATATAAAAATATCATTTTCTTAAACAAAGAAAGCAACATGCTTACGTGAAACACGAAATTTAAAACAGAAATGTGCGACTCTTTGCTGAATTTCTGCTGGACTTGAAGCCCAATGTAATTTGGTTGTATCCAGGGCTGTGGTGTCGGAGTCTGACTGATTTTGAGGTCTCGGAGTCGTTCGAAAACATGCCGACTCCCACTCCGGGTTTCTTTTTTTTTTTTTTCTTTAACTTTCACTGACTCTCCTTGCAATCTTTAAAAAACTGACTGCCAATTTATTTGATTACATGTATAAAAGCATACTATAATAAGAAAATAACTGTCATTGTGGTAACCAGCTTTGTTTGATTCTTTATCGAACTTTCTGTAAACTACGCCGCAGTCTCCTAGTTTGCTTATTTTCTAACTTGATTTAACTGATATTAACTGTCAGCAAATAGTTTTTTCGCCTAACATTTTCTAAGTAGTAATCACTTTCATATAAAAGTAATAATATATTTTTTACCCTCGATCTCGGTTATAAAATAGTAAAAAGAATGTATCGTTTGAGCAAGTTGGGAAACTTCTGACGTTGCTTGGTAAATTCAAAGAAGTGTTGTTACGAAAGAAAGCGCGAATCCAAAAAATCCAATAAAATATAAATGTTTTTTTTTTTTTAATTTAAAGACTTTATCCAAGAGAGCTTGGTTATCACTAAAAAGTACAAAATAAAATCACAACATGATTTATTGGTTACAACAATCAGTAATTGTAGTTAATCATAAATTCTTCATAGTGAGGTTAATTCTAAAGCTGCGAATCCCCAAAGCAGAATGCTTTGTGATGTTCTGCAACGTAAAATCATTTGACTAAAATTGTTCTGCAAGTACTTTAAGCATAGTTCACGTAGAAACGAGACCTTTTCACAAATCAGGCAGGATCCCGAAATCATTGTTTCATACAGGAGTATGAAAGGAACGTTTTATTTATTTGTTTAGTACTCAGTCTTCAGGCAAAGATTTAACTTTTGCCCTTCCCCCTCCCCCTGCAAAAAACCAGGAAATGACGCATCAAATTCAACATTTTACGCGAGCTTTCTGCCGAATCAATGTAATTTTAGATTTTTTTCTCATTTGAAGAAATATACAGAAATTGTATCTTTCATTGAAGATCTTTGTAATAAATCTGCAGTTTCTGCAGATTTTGTACAGAATTTCTGCTTTTTGAGTTTTCCTTTCACATTTGAACAGAATTGTTCTGCGACGAACTTCGCAAATTTAGTACCATTCTGCTTTGGGGCTGCCAATAAAACTAAAATTAAAATTGAGCCAAGAAATGTAGATATAGTAAAAAGCTATTCGTACAAAGCTGTATACAGCCGCATTTTGTGTAAAATTTGCTCCAGACGTACATGTACCCACCTCTCCTCGCAATATAGTGCAAAGTTTTCGTTGAAATTTTTAAGATGAAATCTAAGATTTACCATTGGGCATTTTTTTTAGAAATAAAGTATTTCAATTTTTATGGACTCTGAAATTATGTTGAGGTGTCACCCACCAGATGGGCGTCACCCGGAAGGGGGGACGCCCCCTCTCAAAAAAAGTTTTTTCACCTAGCAAAAAAGTTTTTTTTTTTTTTCCTCTTAAGTTACAGTTTGAAAATTTAAAAGCACGGGATTTTATCCACATCTATTAGTTGAACATTAAAGAGAAACAAATTAATCTTTTTCAATTTTTCAAAAAATGGGCTTTTTAAGTAATCTCACTTTAGAAATTGCAACTATTGGATGATTTGATTTTCAAATTCAACTTCTAACGTTGTATGCATCTTAGGTTTACAGTAGAATACATCAAGAAAATTTCATAAAAAGGAATTAGTATTTCAATCTTCGTTTAGGGGTTTTCCCCCTTTCCATGGGGGGGGGGGGAGATTTGAAAAAAAAAATAATAAATTAAAAAAGCCGGAGTCGGACGTTTCAAAATCCAGGAGTCGGAGTCGGCCATTTTTCTTTCCGACTGGTTGTATCATCTGAAAGCTAGTGAAATGGGCCAGTTTTTGGTTAGATTTGCCTGATTGTAGCTCATACGGTTGTTTTGGAAAAAGTCGATTGAAAACTTAGGCACCATTTCGGTTCTGAGTGTGTCCAATGTTTCAAAGCTTGTAGCTCGCTGTAAAATGCGACTATCTTGATGGGGGGAAAAATCACTTCGTAGGATTTACTCTGCTCTTTCTAAATATGTACTTATTTTATGTGTAGGTTCTTTAGGAATTTCAGAAATCGGTCGTTTTCTCTGAATTTTGTTTTTTTACTCATTTTCTTTATATCTACATCTACCATGACGGGGTTACAGTTAAGGATTCGACACGCTAATGGGTGGTTCTATGCTCCGCTTGGGCTCTTTTATCACCTCCTTTCGTATGGCAGATTCGATCAAACTCACCCTGTATATGACTGATAATTTTATTAGTAGCCTAACTCAATCTGGCTGAAGTAAAGATTGCAGAATTCTAGATTCTGTTATCAGGTCTAAAAATTGGAACTTAAAGATCCTTTCCAAAAATGTCCATTTCCAACGGCAATGTTTCACCCCTCCCCCTCTTCGAATGATAAAGAGCACTGACCCCAAGAACGCGATCCTTCCAAAAAAGAAACCAATCAATTCTTCTAAAATACACCCTCCTAAACATTTCAACGCCGTAGTTTGTGCTAGGACTCTCCCCCTCCCCTACTACCCATGGCAAGAAAGAGAAACAGTTAAGGAAAAGCTTCTGAAAGAGGGCCCTCAAAGTGCTGAGGGTCCAAGAAGAGCAAAAAATACATACTGATTTTATCCAAAAAACAACAAAAATCAACCCCTGCTTATATATAAATATAAATTTCTCATGATCATGTCACTTATTTACTATACCGTTCATAGCACAACTGTTGTCCTTTGCAGAAAAAATTACATACACACAAAGGAGTATCCATTCTTCGCAAAAGAAAAACGAACCCCTCCCCCCCCCCCCCCAAAAAAAAAAAAAAAAAAAAAAACACGTACACACAGAGATCTCCCTCTCAAAAAAAATCGAACCTCCCATAATGAGAGAAATACCTCTTAACCCACCTACCCTTGAAATTTCAATGGCTCAGTCTGCACCATAGCCCCCCCCCCCCCCAGGTAGAGACCCTTGTGTTGTTTACTTTTGACCGGTGATTCTCATCATATGGCTGACACCCTTCTCGGGGAAATTTACTGTCTGTTTTCCTTACCAGCTGAGACCGTCTGCCAAATTTGCGCATGCGTCAGGTCTGGTGTGATTTTATCAAAATAGGGAGTGGAACCAGGACGTAAAAGGTGCAAAATGAGTGTTCATTGGTTCTTCTAAAGTAGCGTCGAAAAAGAGATATGAAGTGTGCAAACGGAAAGTGCCCATTCTTAACCTATCGCCCCACAGTGGAGTATTTGACTGAAAATCCTGGCCAAAACTAGTTGGAAATTTTCACTCATCTGAAGGCAACTCCCTTCTGTGTGTTTGTGCGCTGTACGCCGAAGCTATTCCACTTAAAGACACGAAACTTTGTATACAAGTTGTCTGAAAGCCTGATGTTACAATTTGAAGCTTGATTTTTTAAAATTTGAATTAGAAAATGAAATATTTAATGTTTTATCCACGGTCTAGACTTTTGCATGTTTACGACCGTAAAAACGATCCTAGTGAACGTAGAAAAAAAACCTATGCAACACAAGATAGGAAAAATAATTTTCTTCGAAAATATGATTTGTTTGAAGTTCTAACGCAATTAACCGAATTTCTAGGATTTTACAAAGAGAGGTCACTTTTTCGACTTTTTTCAATTATTCAATCAATGTGAACTAAAATTCCTGCATCCGGTATTCTAATAATGGTATGGCTCTGAAACTTTTTAAGGAAATAATATAAACACCTGATCTTCATTTAAAGCAAAAACGGTGAAGTTATGTTGTTTCACTGATTTATAATGAATTTTTTTTCAATGAGTTGAAATAAAAATTTTTCAATAATTTTCACTCGATCCGAAATGGTTGCAGCACTTGGCTGCTTGCCAAAAACGCTTTAACAAGTGATAAGTAAACATGTTTAATGCGAAGATATGGCTATTTTTCCCCATCATTTTCGTCGAAGATGTGTAATTAAGAAGATAAAAAAATAAATAAAAATAAAAACGGTTAAAAAATCCTAGTGTTCTTTACAAAACACTAATTTGAAACAAAAAAAAAAAATCAATGTTATTCTTTTCGTTCAGTTTCGATCATTAAAACCCTGAGTTAATCATGCACAAAAGAAATTGAAGACAAGGGTTTCGGGGTTACAAAGAACCTTTTTTCTATTGTGAAAAAAAAAGAAAAATTAACTAGGAAGTTAAAACTGTAAAAACACTCGAAAATGGATATTCAAAAGCTCTTTGTTTTTGAATTTTATATGTTGTACATATAGCCGTACCTTGGGTCGATCCTTAGTTTTACATAGCGTGATGTGTCCCGCTAAAAATTGTGTGAACAAAAACTTGGAACTAAAATTTAATACAACTTCAATTTCACAATGAGTTGGTAAGATGTCTTAAATGTGGATAGTTCGCTAGCATTAGGAGAAAATTACAAATATACTACGTATAAGGGGGGAAAGACCCCCCCCCTCCCCCGGCACATTATTTGCAACGATAATCTGAAAAAATATAAATATTTATTTATCTTATTTAAAATCTTTCTCAATTTTAAGGAAGAGAAAATTTTCTTAGCGAGATCACAAAATTATTTAATTTATTGCCTCATTAACGTACATGAGAAAATTAACATAATTAAACGCAAACACATGCTTTAGGGGTGCAATGAATTCCTTTAACGAAGCATAAAGCTAAGCATTTTCGAAATTAATTCAATGATTCTCATTCCATAGCTTAAACTTGTATACATTCATGAAGCGGTTCCTCGTAACCCTGAAACTCGTGTCTGAAATTCTATTGATGTTTGTGCGCTTAAATATGTTGTTTTTTCATTCAGTAGTACTTTTGATAACTTTTTACAAATTTATTAAATCTTTGTTGGTAATTTCAGTTTAAAATCATGACTTGTCACAAAACGATTGGATTATGCACTTAAAAAAAAAAATCATTAAAAAAAAGGGCAGTTGTAGGCGGAAGATTTTTTTTGCAGAAATTAGCACTAGAGACTTTGCCAAATACGATGTAACTTTCAAAACAGCTCGACCGAGCCCGACACCCATTTAAAAAGCTTTCTCTAGTTATAAATTAAGGCGAAAAGCCTTTAAAAATCTTCCGTACCAAGTTTTCTTTATTTTTTTTTTACAAAAAGAAAATAAAAATATTTACTTTAATTTATAATTAACACAAAGCCCTGACATTTCTTTATCCCGTAAAATTTATTTGGGTCAATTCCATTCATTTATAAAGCCACAAAAAAACTACATTGAAACGTAATAATTAAGCTAAAACGTGACAAAAAAAGCGAAAATTCTTATAGAAATCTCATCTTTTACCGAGTCTATGAGCAATTGTACGTGACTCAGGTTTCCAAAACAGGTGCCGATCGATGCACCAGTTAATCAACTATCATAGAATACATTTTCATAAAAATTGGGTAAATTTTTAATTTTGGACTTTTGGCCAGGATTTTCAGTCAAATACTCCACTGTGCGCCCCTTTTTAAAATGGAATCTATCCCGAGTGCTAGTCTTGCTTTCGAGAACGGACAGTATTTGTGAAATGCGTCTGTGTCGCAACAGACTTGCTGTAGTAAACTGACGGCAAGGAGTTCTCCGAATCTCTGATCCATCCGTCATTCAACGTAGCTGCCAGCTCTCCCGATTCGTTTACACTCCCAAATTTCGATGTATTCGCCCGAACTCCTTATTGAAATCAATGTTTCCTAAATTTTAATCTTTTAATCAAAGCAACGAAATTCCCCTCTAAAAGGGATTTTTCAGTGAATAGAAGTTCTAGAGAAATCCCTACTGTAAAACGATCGCAAAAACGAAACCTTTTCATACGAGTAATGAAAATTGTATACAATGGTGGCCAATATTTCAGGACAAAGGAAAAATCCCTAAATCTTGGCTGCATTTGGTCGAAAAGTTATGCAAATGTTCATGACTGAAAACTAATGGTAAAAGAAACATTTTTTTATAACTTTTATTCTAAATACATAGGAATTCGTGTTTATAGAATGAAGTTCGAATATAAACATCCCTGTTATGCGGATAAAACTTTTCTAACAATGGGTCGTTTCCAAAATTTTAAAAGTATTTTTTTCTGAAAGAACATGCTTAAAAACATACAATCTATTTTTTTAAATAATTTGTTTAAGTTTAATATTTTTAGAAAATTACTTAAATCGGTGTGCTTTCATTGTTTACATTTCTTGCCGATGACATCACAAATGATGAAATACCATTCTGTGTTGCCATTCACAGAGCAAAATATTTAATTCGCATCTTTACTCACGTGTATTGGCAACGATATGGATGATAGCAAGCATAGAGCGCAATTTTAATTCGCTTCTTCATTATCATAACGTGGAAACGCGGTATAAAGGAGCGCCAAAGAGCATCATTTGTGACTTCATCAAGACCATGCCTTTTTGAAAAATCGGACAGTTTAAAAAAATAATTAAATAATAACTATTGGGAAAATGAAAGAATTTTCTGGGTCCATGTTATTTTTTTTTTTTTTTTTGCTTATTCTATCAATTTTAGTGACTAAAAGTACTACTTTTGACTGAAGGAAACAACACCATTAGTTTTGTATGTTTTAAAAAGCAAAATTTGCTTGTTTTTTGTTCTGCACATAGCACTACATAACAGTATAAATACTTTTGGGCAGTTCACTTATCGGCAGTCCGTCCCGTCCATCCCGTTTTTTGACGTGACGGACTGCCGACGAAAGCAGAGCAGCGTTCACATACGGTCGCCGCACATCAATCACGTGACTAAATTCCCCCGCCAGAGAGAAGAGCGCGCTGCTTGGCGGAAACCAGCGAATGTGAATACATAGAGAACAGCTTTCTCAAAAATCCCGGCAAATAAGAATCACCCAGGCAAACAAATAGGAAATTTTCTGTTTCTGTACGTGTGAATGGGAATTCAAGTGACGATGCAGTTCTCAAACTATTCAACATGTTTTACAAAAAAGGTTTCATTCAAATTTTACGGGGTTCCTTGAATCAGAAAGGAATGGTCCCCGACTGTTGATCCTTCTATTCTGCTTCTGAATTTATGATTTTTCTTATCTGTGTACGATTATAAAAACTATTTCAACGGTGTAGTTATTCAGTAGTACTTAATAACATTCTAAACTACTGGGCTTATACATTTTTCTTTTTGGTTTTTTTTTTTGGTTTTTATGCAGTTGGGTTTTTTGTTTTTATTTAATAGTTTTTCATTGAATTAGCTCAAAAAACGAAGAGACGGAGAAATAATACGCCACAAAAGTCATCGTACACTAAAATATTTTTGAAAAAAATCATGATTAAAATTATTATATGCCATTTTTTAATTATTTTTGCATTGTGTTGGACCTTAAGAGTCACTTGGTTTTAATTTTGTGTTTATTTATTCTCTAATATTGTGCTTATTACTTTAAAATGGCTGGTACTCGTAAAAAAAAACACAAACACCATTCGAAATTTGAATTTTTTTCCTCAAAGTAGCGGTAAATTGGTTTGGAATGTCTCTAAATTAGTTAATTCATTCCATTTTATAGTGAAGTACTTGATAAAATGCTTTAGAAAAGAATCGGACCGAAAACAAGGCAAGAAAAGGTCAATCGGCAAGTTGACAAAGCGTGATCTGCAATTTCCAGTTAAAAAAATTTATGAAAAATACACATTTGAGTGCTGTAAAAGTTTCTGCAGAGTTAAATGAAGATTTTTACATTTAATTTTCACCTAAAATTGTTCGCCAAGTTCTCTGATTAGCTGGATTAAATGGGACCTCTTCCCGCAGAAATTTTCTTGGTCTTGCGACAAACAGGAAGCTTACGCTTTTCCTCACAAAATCTTAACTAATATTATAGAGAGGGAGGATTTTTGTGTGTTTATATGTTCGAGGTAATATTCGAACCACTGCACCTATTTGAAAAAATCTTTCACTATATGAAAGGTGCTTTCTTACTGAGTAACATAGGCTATAATTCGAAAATATCCGATAAATAGTTCTTTTTTTATTCAAATTTAGGCCAAAATTTCACGTAAATTGCCTATTATTGGCTATTAAAGGGGTGAAAAATTACTTGCGCATATTAATATTATATATCGTTCAAAAGGGTAGAATTTTTTGCGTTTTAAACAATTTATTTCAATGCTCTAACTTAGTTACGGCGAGAGTTAATTTGCGTTTTTAGCTCGAACTTTTTTAGACTTAGCTGAAATTTAGGCACTACTTTCTTCATTAAATCTATCAATAAAAAGTGAAAGAACTGTCCTACAGTTTTCTTTTTGACAACATTGGAAAAAACGAGATTTTTTACTCCAGATCTCTCTCGATCTGTGGTCGAAAAAATTAGCTTTCCTTCCTCAAAATATAAAAAGTTACAAGCGTTTTAAAATCAATTTCGAAATATGTCATTTTGATTCAGGTTATCAACCATTTTATTTTCGCGTTTCCATGGTTACGTTTTTTGAGTCCATTGTTTAGTTCCTTATTTTGCATCTGATTTCTTAAACTTATTTTATTTCATGTTTCCATGGTTACGCTTTTAAAATCCATCTTTCGCATTTTAATTTCTTAAAAGTATTTTAATATCTGTCGTCATGTTTGGAAGGGTAATTTTGTATGGTGTTTTTTTTTCTTTTATTTAAGTTATTCTTTAAGTTATTAAGTTATTCTTTTAACTAATTGTTCAATATTTATATCACTTGACACAATTTTTGTTCTCAAGGTAGACCGGGCAAAGCCGAGCACCGCAGTTCCTAATATATAAAGATTTGAAAGCTACTGTTAATGTGATTTTATACCTTTTTGTTTGTTTGGCGAAACATTTATTATTGCCAAAGAAAAAACATCCGCTTCACTCGCAAAAGGCTGGGTTCCGGTAGCGTGGTCGCTTGGCACGTTAGGCGCTGAGCAGTTCAGTCTAGGATTATTGTTTTAAGGCAACCGTTAATGTAATTCATTGTTTTGGCGATTTGTTTTGAAAGAAAAGAAACTTTTGATTTGTTTTTATCCGAGTGAAATGTTTTCTTCTTTTTTTCTGGCGATGATTTTTGATTGTTCCACGGGATGTTTTTTTTTTTCCGTTAGACGGATGGATTATGATAGCGTGGTTGCTGGGCAAGTTTGGCGATAAGCAATAGAGCTGCGAAATTATTTTTACATTTGAAAGATATTATTTGATGTCTTTTTTTGTTTATTTGGCGAAATATTTTAAATTTCAGTAAAAACCGCTTCACTCGCTAAATAGAGTTTTAAAGCAACTGTAAATCTAACTTAATGATTTGACGAAAAGTTTTAAATTCCAGAGAAACTTAAATAGTTTTTTTTTTTTTTTTGAAAGGTGTGTACGCATTTTATACAAAGAAAAACGATCATTTCACATCAGAAAGGGAGGGGGTGTCAATTTTTTTTATTCAACGGACTTCCATTAAATTTTTAGCTCGGGCATCGCTGGGCGGGTACTGCTAGTCAGTAATAAATAAACTCAAAACGTTTTGGAATTACGTCTTACTTACAGATAAAAATGAATTCAGCATTTTTGGTTAAATTGTTGTGTAATTGTAAATGGAAGAAAAAATTAGTATTTTAACGGTGAAGTTGTTCTTGTGTGAGGGTGCATATCAGCATCAGGACTTGGTAGTTTGGAATTTTTTGATGAAATGATGAATCATGCTGTTCATTTAAATATTTTAAAAACCAATTTTAAACTCTTAGCCGAAAATTTAGTCATCGGAAACTTTGTTTTTTTTATCAAGATAACGATAAGAAGCACACAGTTTTCAATGTTTGCGTCTAGTGTCTCAAAAATTATCCTAAAGTTTAGAGATATCTGGAGGCTAGATTACGAAAATACGGTTTTGAAACGAAAATAGAACTAGAAACAGTAAGACACTCGAAGTGTAGTTGAACACTTACTCAGAAATAACGCAAAAAAGAGATAGAAAAAAGAATTAAATCTATTCCCAGATCTTTAAAAGGTGTTGTTGATACTGCATGATATTCTACTAAATAATAACTTAATAAAAGTTAGATTATTCATAATATATAGACATTTTTTAAAGTGTACGAAGACTTTTGTGAGTTAAAGTTTCCTGCTCTTTTTGATTTTTAAAAAAATAAGTTTTAATATTTAAAAAAAATCATGTAGTTTTGTTGAAAATTGATCATAGATCTTATAATGAAATACCTGTTCCGAAATATTAATTCTAACCAATGGATAGGGTCCTATTTCATTGAAAGTCGTAGGTGTACGAACACTTTTGGGAGCCACTGTACATACACATAGTTTTATTTATATAAATGAGGCATACGACGTTAACTGACCCAATTTTACTAATAAATATGTTTTTATTTTATTTTTTTACAAACTTTGTTGGAAATGGCTGTTGAAGAGGAAAATATACTAAAAGTTGTTTTTGATTTGCATATTTCGAGGATATTTTTCGAACAATTAAACATTTTTTAACATTAACGGCTACGGGGAAAATAGTATGAAACTTTCTTACTTTCGAAACCAACAATACTAAAAATTACTTTTAGCGCCAAGAAATAGAAAAAGTGGGCAGATTCTGAATTTTTTTTTAAATATTTGGTTTTAAAAAATAGGTTATCAATAAAAATCATAGTACCACCTGTCGTAGACTTAACAGTGCGGACGCATGTTGGAATGACTGAATGAATCAAAATGAAGTGAATTCAAAGCGCAAACGTTTCAATCTGGTTGTTTCCATCAGTCAAAAGTACAACTTTTTCTCACTGAAGTTGATAGAATGAGCAAATGAAATAACATGGAGCGAGTAAAATCTTTTGTTTTTAAAATGTTGAAGTTTTTATTAATTTTTTTAGCTTTCCGATTTTTTAAAAAATAAGGCATGGTCTTTATGACGTCACAGGTGATGAACTTTGGCCCGCTGAATGCTTATACAGTAAAACCTGTAAAGTTGACCCTTGACCACCTTTGTAAGTTGACCACTTGTCTAAGTTGACCGCTTGTGTCAGGAACGGAATCCTTATATATTATTTCTGTAACCTGTTTTTTGGTTTCTACGCCAGATTTTCCTCAATTCTTGATCGATTTCTTTGATTTACGCCTTATTTCAAAGCTTATGATGCTAGCTACTGACGAAAAATAGACCGACGGTCTAAAAATTGTTTGTTTCAGCCGAAAAACCTGTTTTAAAGAACCAGAATGAGGTTTTCGGTGAAACTTATAACTTTAATTTGCGCTATGATCGACAGAGCTGAATAGCTTGATCGGCAGAGCGTTCTCTTCATAACCAGGAGAATGCGTGTTCGGGCCCACGTCCGGACCATCTGCAACAAAAAAAAAGTAGAGAAATATCGCGCATTATATGAACACTTAAGTAAGTGAATAACAACTATGAAGGAATAGAATAAATGAGAAGGAAACGCTCCTTGCTGATATGAGAACTTGAAGTGACTTTGTGCTAAATTACTTCGGAGTTGTGCGGTTTTTTTTTTTTTTTTTTTTTCTTCTTTTTAAGCTTTGGCTCTGGTAAGAAAATTAAAGCATAATGTAAGCGAAAATATAAGTGACAGGTTTAAGATTTCAGACTACAATAGAATTGTTTTTTGTTCAGAAAAAAATAATAAATCGTATATTGAAATATATATTCTTCTAATGAGTTTTTGACTCTTTGTACAAATAAAAAAATTACTACCTCAATTTGAAGGGTAAAATATATATTTTTTCTTCTTTTTGCAAAAAAACAAATAGCTTATCACATTTTTACTGCATTCGAAAAGCTACGCTTAAAAAAGAGCATAGTTCAATTTATTTTGTATTTTAACCGTGCTCTTAAATGATGAACACGTGCTGCCATCTAAGTCATAACGGTTCAAGCAGCCTGCGGTAACAAATTGTAAAAAATTTCAAGAATAAAAAAATGTTTCTTCAATATCTTATATATTATTCCCTTCTCATTTTAAAACTTATCAGGCTGGCTACTGAAGAAAAATAGACTTACGGTCGAAAAATCAAGTTTTCGAAAACGCCCCTTGCTGTTTCAAAACTTTGATGCTGCCTGTAGTTCTTATGCATTTTTTAAAAGCAAAGTTCTAATGCAGTTTTCCATTTTTTACGTCACTTTCGGCTAAAAAAAAAAAAAAGAAAAAAAAATAGCCTGTGTGTGTGTTTATATTTTAATAAAGCTTAAAAGCACTGGACTTAGTTGTTCGGTTAAATTGATAAGTTTTTTTCGGTAGAGCGTTCGGCTATAAACTATCTGAACTTCGGGCAAGTTTGGGCTGTCCGATATAATATCAAATTTATATTAGTATTACGCATTACATGTACTCATAACATACAAACGTAATAAAATAAATGCAGTGGGAATGCTACTTGGTGTTTCGACTCCTTTATGCAGGCTACAGTTATCATTCGGATAAGTTGACTGTTAATCGAAGAGTGTTCTTCCTTTTTTTTAAGCTTTGACTACGACCAGACCACTCAGCATAATGTAAGCATAAAAAAGTATTAGATTCACCTAAAGGAAATCCTTTTTGCACAGAAAAACATTTTCATTGTATGCTGAAATGTAGATGTTTCTAATAGCAGTGTTCGACCTTTTGTACAAATGAAAAAATATTACGCCAAATTAAAACTACGAGTTTCACCCACTAAACCTTTAATTTTTTATTCGCGCGAATACGATATAAAGCATTAAAATTATTATTAACTTCATTGGCAAGAAATCATTTTCTACTCCTCTGCTTTCTGCTGAAAAAAAAAATACATTTTGTCTACTTTCGAAAAATTACACTTAAAAAACGGACTCAGTTCAACTGGTTTTGGTTTTGAATTTTTAAGTGTTCGATTAAAAGAGAAACATGTGCGGGCATTTAAGCCGTAACTGTTAAAGCAACCTTCTATGTGAAATAGTTCAATATTCAAAGATAAAAACACTTATTTTCTATTTAATTTATTACTTCTCTAGAATGTTCGTTTCAATCGCTACGTGAGATCTTCGTCATTCTTTAATCAAATTCAATGCTTTTCGAATAATTTTAAATCGTATCATGCTGGTTAATGACAAAACATAGAAGCATGATCTTATTATTATTTTTTTTTTTTTGGCAAAAAGCTTTTTTGCTGTTTTTTACTACGCATTCCTTCAATGAATAGCTTTCGAAAAAGAAGGCGCAATTGTACGGTTTGTTGGGGTGTCGGGCTGTTAATCAGAATGGCGCCAATTCGAATCCGTGCCAATAAATATCTCTTTAATATTTC
This sequence comes from Uloborus diversus, assembly GCF_026930045.1. Taxonomy (NCBI): domain Eukaryota; kingdom Metazoa; phylum Arthropoda; class Arachnida; order Araneae; family Uloboridae; genus Uloborus; species Uloborus diversus. The sequence goes on from NC_072738.1 coordinate 116,014,700, forward strand.
TTTTTTTTCCCGTCAGATGCACACATGGGCAGGACTATTTGCCACAACCTGTTTTTTACATGCACAATTATTGTTTTTTCACGAGTCACTACTCAGCCACACTTTTAATGATATTTATGGTTGCATTGAAAATACGTACAACCAAAAGGTGAGCGATGATCAAATTATCACAACGTTGTATTTAACGAGGTTTTGTTACTGATGTCTTTAAATTACATGCCTTCTCTTCTGCGCATACTTTTTTTTTTCGGTTCTTCTTCATAATGTTCTTACTATTAAATTCTTAAAGAGCGAAATACCTTATGAAACGATTCGAAGCACAGTGCGGAGTTCCGCACGGGTCAACTAGTTAGTCCTATCTTATATAATGAAAGAAAACCTCTGTAACTTGATCACCTCTCTATCTTGACCACCTATCTATCTTGACCACTAATATACAGCAGCTTTGGTTTGGAGTATTGTAAAAAACCCTTTGTAAGTTGACCACTAGGCAAAAGCATTAAATTGTACTAAAGTTTACATCAGTTATGCCTCAAATAAATAACCAGACATTTTGGAAAAGCCTATGAATATTTGTTTCCATCGAAAAACATTGGGCTGATGTTATGTCCCAGAAAATGCGCCAAACTTCAATAAGGAGTTATTTTGTTGAAAAGTAGATTACCATGGTTACAAATGTTCAAGAAAAAAATCAAATGAAGAATTTGAGTAACTTTTGACTTATGAATTTTTAGGAATTGTTAATATCAAGTAAATTGTTTTTCATTAGTAATGACGCTTTTTTTTTTTTTTTTTTTTGATCGATTCACAGAAATTTTAAATTTGTATGATACTTTACGAGTTTTTCTGGTAAATAATCTCTAAAAATATTTAAAAAACATTTTTTCTTATTGTTTTAAAGCAATGTTAAGCAATGGAAGTGAGTTTAAAGTATTCCAATTAGTTAAAAATGAATGCATGGGACAAGAAATGACAAAAAAAAAAAAAAAAGGTTTTCATTACTACCCTCTATAAGTTGACCACTTGTCTAAGTTGACCACCAAAGTGCTGTACCGCAAGTGGTCAACTTACACAGGTTTTACTGTACTTGCTGTCTACCGCGTTGCCACGATATGATAATTAAGAAGCGCGTTAAATATTGCGCTCTGCGCTTGCTATCAACTATATCGTTGCCAATACATGTAAGTAAAGAAGCAAATTAAATATTGCGCTCTGCGCTAATGGCATCAGTGAATAGCATTTCGTCACTTGTGATGTCATGCGCAGAAGCGGAAAAAATAAAATTGAATCTGCGCAACGATTAAAATAATTTTTAAAAAATACTAAACTTTGTCAAGTTATTTAAAAAATGGTCAAATCTCAAATCCTATGTTTTTAAGCATGCTCTTTCAGAAAAAAAAAATACTTTTAAATTTTCGGAAATAACCCCATTGTAAAATAATAAGTTTTGAGATTTTTTTGCGATCGATTAATTTTTTTAAACAGAGAAGCTGCCTTTGTATCGATAAAAAAAGTTCTGCTATTTCATTTGTTTGGTTATTTTTTCCCTGTTCAGATTCGAAGTGGTAAGTTGGGAGAAATTTATTTTGTAATTTTGTTCTTCAATTTGACTTTCGTGATATGAACTTTTTTTTTTCTTTTCTTTTCTTTCTTTCTTTTTTTTTTGATGGAATTGTTGAAACGATTTTTTTTTTGACGTGATGCACATAGCTATTGAGGGAATATTGATCTGATGCTTGAAAATCTGTTTTTGCGCAGGAAAGTTGTCTCGTTTAGTTCCAGATGGAACGTCTTGTAAGAAATAAATCGAATTTTGAGGATCGTCTACAATTATTGCGACAACAGTTCATGTATTGGTCTCTGGTAAAGAATTAGTCTGAAGTAATTAGACTATCAAGTACCCAAGTAATAAATCTCACCCCCCCCCCCCCCCCACCCTCCCGCTGCTCCGTCAGCTTTTTTTAGAAAAATTTTGTACAAGATGCTAAATCTATATTTCAAAAAACATGGTGCTTCAAACATAGACGTTTAGAATAATATTTTTTTTTCCTCCCGATGAAAAACTGTCATCGAAATTTTAACACACTTAATCCCTGGTACGTCAAAGAAGCATATACATTACTTTCGCATAAAACAAAATAAAATGAAATTCTAATCTGCATTTTTGACGGAATGCGAAATGGTATCAAATGCCATGATGCCAAATTCTTTGGCTTCATGCTAAGTATTTCCTGAGAAGTTTTAGGACTTATCTCTGCATCCATAATTAATGAGAATAATGAATATTTATGCGGCAGGGGGAATGCTATCAGAAGCACGAGTAAAATAATCTGCTGAACGTTATTTCTGAGCTTATACATCTTCAAACGACGATAATAAATCATTCTTGATTCCGCATCAAGACAAAAATAAGTTTTGAAGCCGTTTAATGAAATTAGAAAAGAACAAAAGAGAAATCTATAGTTTTCTATTTTTTTTCTCTTTATTAACTACAGAACAACATTCAAATAAATTAATTTGAATTTGTTCACAAAGAAAACGACTGGTTCGAACAGTTGTCTTTTTCAACTAGGGTAAAATTCAAATTTTCTTAATTTTCCTCAAGCATAAAAGTTTGAAATTTGGGTTTTGTCGGTTTTTGCTGAAAAGATACCAGCATATGGGTATATTGTACCAAAAATACAACATTAAATAAACGTATGGTAAAAGAGCAGGAGGGTAAGGTGACGAACAATTCTTTCTTTGATATCAGCATTTGTCAAAGTACTTTTTGATATGCTCTAAAATTTCTGATGAAGTTCACCGAAAGTGATATCGGAATGGATTGCTTTGCGAGTCGAAACCAGAAAGATGGATTTTTCTTGCTTGTGGTAGTAATTTTTTGACTTCACGACCTACAACGTAAGGAATTACGTAAGCAAACAACGTAAGCGAACTCAAAACGAAAACGGCAAATTATGGTGAGATGACGAATGGCTGGGTGGGTAAAATGATGAATAGATTGCTCGTTTTATCATCTTATCCGACACGTTTTTCTAAGCCCTTAAACTAGGGCTAAGACAGGGAACTACTACGAACGCCCAGTTGCATATAAGCTACCTTAACTCCTGTTCGAAGCAAGGGACATTTCTATCCCCTGATTGGCTGTTTGGAACGTTACTCAATGTTATGACGTCACTGTGATAGTTTGCCGTCTTTCCCAATATATTTCTAGTTTGTCTTCTGCTAAATACAAATTAGCATTTGCAGATAAGATTTTTGATTGAACGTAACTGACAAAACAGCTTTCTTGTTTACAATCAATTTCATCGTTTGCAAAATACTGCTTTGAAAAATTATGCTTCGCAAATGAAAAGAGGTGGCGCCATCTTTATTTAAATTAAAATAATTTTTTAAATAGTAAATTATTTTAAATTAGAAAGCGAACTCTATGATTTTTCTTTGACTATGGATCACAAACCTGTCGTGACTCACTGAAGATTGACTAGAAAACCACCATTGAGTCACGACCCCCAAGTTGAAAAACGGTGTTCTAAAAAAGAGCGAAATAGCTCGCCTGGGGGGGGGGGGGGGGGGGGGGGGGGGTTAAAAAGGTACAGAAACAAAGCTTGTTGTTTTCTTGAGCCTTTCCCCCAAACAAAATGTGTTATGAAAAGTTTACCTCTTTTGGTTGATATAATGAAAAAATTTGTATACAGGCAGATGTTGCAAGAAAATTTAAAAGTTTCATCCCATTTGCGAAATTTAACAACCACATGAAATCAATTAAATTACGCCTAAATTTTGTAATAAATTCTCAATTTCTTGTGTATTTTTATCTTTAGGGTCCACAGTTTTGTTGCTGAAACAAAATCTAAATTCCTTAGTGCAAAAAAGAAATCTACTCTGACAGTTCATGATAATCAATATACAAGCGCTGAAAGCTTGGGTAAGTATACTTAGTAACGTTTTCGCATTAATCGTAAAATTTAAGCATTTTGATTGTTGTGCTTTTGTGCTTTAATCCCGATATTTTATGCATTTCGAAATCCGATTGCATCCGCTTCTGTAACACACGCTCATCCTTATATATTATTTCTGTAGCCTGTTTTCGGTTTCTACGCCAGATTTTCCTCAATTCTTGATCGATTTCTTTGATTTACGCCTTATTTTAAAGCTTATGGTGCTGGCTACTGACGAAAAATAGACCCAAGATCTAAAAATTGTTTTTTTCAGCCGAAAAACCTGTTTTAAAGAACCAGAATGAGGTTTTCGGTTAAACTTATAACTTTAATTTGCGCTATGACCGACAGAGCTGAATAGCTTGATCGGCAGAGCGTTCTCTTCGTAACCAGGGAAATGCGTGTTCGGGCCCACGTCCGGACAATCTGCAACAAAAAAATTAGAGAAATATCGCGTATTACAAGAACACTTAATTAAGTGAATAACAACTATGAAGGAATAGAATAAGTGAGAAGGAAACGCTCCTTGCTGATATGAAAAGTTGAAGTGACTTTGTGCTAAATTACTTCGGAATTGTAGGTTTTTTTTTTTCTTCTTAAGCTTTGGCTCTGGTAAGAAAATTAAAGCATAATGAAAGCGAAAATATAAGTAACAGGTTTAAGATTTCAGACTACAATAGAATTATTTTTTGTTCAGAAAAAAATAATAAATAGTATATTGAAATATATATTTTTCTAATGAGTTTTTGACTCTTTGTACAAATAAAAAAATCACTACCTCAATTTGAAGGGTAAAATGTATATTTTTTCTTCTTTTTGCAAAAAAACAAATAGCTTATCACATTTTTACTACATTCGAAAAGCTACGCTTAAAAAAGAGCATAGTTCAATTTATTTTGTATTTTAACCGTGCTGTTAAATGATGAACACGTGCTGCCATCTAAGTGATAACGGTTCAAGCAGCCTGCGGTAACAAATTGTAAAAATTTTCAAGAATAAAAAAATGTTTCTTCAACATCTTATCTTATATATTATTCCCTTCTCATTTTAAAACTTATCAGGCTGGTAATGAAGAAAAATAGACTTACGGTCGAAAAATCCAGTTTTCGAAAACGCCCCTTGCTGTTTCAAAACCTTGATGCTACCTGTAGTTCCTATGCATTTTTTAAAAGCAAAGTTATAATGCAGTTTTCCATTTTTTATGTCGCTTTCGGCAAGAAAAAAAAAAGCCTGTGTGTGTGTTCATATTTTAATAAAGCTCAAAAGCACTGGACTTAGTTGTTCGGTTAAATTGATAAGTTTTTTTCGGTAGAGCGTTCGGCTATAAACTATCTGAACTTCGGGCAAGTTTGGGCTGTCCGATATAATATCAAATTTATATTAGTATTACGCATGACATGTACTCATAATAACAAACGTAATAAAATAAATGCAGTGGGAATGCTACTTGGTGTTTCGACTCCTTTATGCAGGCTACAGTTATCATTCGGATAAGTTGACTGTTAATCGAAGAGTGTTCTTCCTTTTTTTTAAGCTTTGACTACATCCAGACCCACTCAGCATAATGTAAGCATAAAAAAGTATTAAATTGACCTAAAGGAAATTTTTTTTTGTGCAGAAAAACATTTTCATTGTATGCTGAAATGTAGATGTTTCTAAAAACAGTGTTCGACCTTTTGTACAAATGAAAAAATACTACGCCAAATTAAAACTACGAGTTTCACCCAGTAAACCTTTAATTTTTTATTCGCGCGAATACGATATAAAGCATTAAAATTATTATCAACTTCTTTAGCAAGAAATCAATTTCTACTCCTCTGCTTTCTGCTGGAAAAAAAAATACATTTTGTCTACGTTCGAAAAATTACACTTAAAAAACGGACTCAGTTCAACTGGTTTTGGTTTTGAATTTTAAGTGTTCGATTAAAAGAGAAACATGTGCGGGCATTTAAGCCGTAACTGTTAGAGCAACCTTCTATGTGAAATAGTTCAATATTCAAAGATAAAAACACTTATTTTCAATCTAATTTACTACTTCTCTAGAACGTTCGTTTCAATCGCTACGTGAGATCTTCGTCATTCTTTAATCAAATTCCATGCTTTTCGAATAATTTTAAATCGTATCATGCTGGTTAATGACAAAACATAGAAGCATGATCTTATTATTACTATTATTATTATTTTTTGGCAAAAAGCTTTTCTGCTGTTTTTTACTACGCATTCCTTCAATGAATAGCTTTCGAAAAGGAAGGCGCAATTGCTAGGATTATTGGGGTGTCAGGCTGTTAATCAGAATGGCACCAATTCGAATCCGTGCCAATAAATATCTCCGTAATATTTTTTTTTCCCAGTCAGATGCTCACATGGGCAGGACTGTATTTGCCACAACCTGTTTTTTTTGCATGCACAATTATAGCTTTTTCACGAGTCACTACTCAGCCACACTTTTAATGATATTTATGGTTGCATTGAAAATATGTACGACCAAAAGGTGAGCGATGATCAAATTATCACAACGTTGTATTTAACGAGGTTTTGTTACTGATGTCTTTAAATTACATGCCTTCTCTTCTGCGCTTACTTTTTTTTTTCGGTTCTTCTTCATAATGTTCTTCCTTTGAAATTCTTGAAGAGCGAAATACTTTATGAAACGATTCGAAGCACAGTGCGGAGTTCCGCACGGGTCGACTAGTGTTTGTCTACTATGCGATTCTACCGCTTAAACATTAATAATTTTGTGTTGACTTATTTTCAACGTCTCTATATTATATTTTATTTCTCGTTGAGGACTTGCACTCTCATCTTTTTACCACTCCCATTCCAACATTTTTATCCAACTGCGTCCTAGTTCATTTAAGCGAACACTAATTGCAAAATATAGCCTAATGCTTCCCAAGCTAACTGAATTTATTGTTAAGTAAGATTTAGATAAAACCAATTTTGTCTAATTATTAAAAACTTTCGGGATAGCGACGGATTTTCGGAATGTAAGAGACTTTCTTCTGAAAGCAATGTGACAAAACTCTGGAAAATTTAGGTCACTCTAATGCAAGAATAATAAGTATAACACAAAAAAAAATGTTCTGGGTTTGTGTATATAGTGATATAACACATTTAGAATTTAAAATAATAACATTTCCAAATCATTTAATTACTGCATAAATATGAAAATGAAATGCATTTTTTTTTCTGTAAACTTAGATTTTTACATCTTTTTAGGACTGTATAGTCGACATACATCTTCTACATTATCTGAAGCATCATGTCCAGCCTTAGAAGTGAGATTTTGTAAATCTCTGCGTGATGTGCATGATGAAAGGTACAGTTTCTGCACCAATAGTCATAATTATATTATTCTTATTAATTTTTTTTAAAAATATTCAACAAATAAACCATATTTAAAGTAATGATGTAATCCTTCGGACTTTTGAGAGCCAAGGCTTTATCCGTTTGACACCTCCGCCCCCCCCCCTTGTAAAACTATGAAATGTATACCTGAGCCAGGCTCATCCAAAGGTTGGGATGGGCTCTGGAATGTAAATATATTTCACTTTTTAAAGCTCTAAAAGTTTTTTTTGTTTAGGAGCATTTTTTGAGCATCCTGTGCTCAAAAAGTATGTTTTGTATGCAAATATGTGTTTCAACATTATGTTGTAACATGGATCATTTACAAAAAATTCATACACTTCAGGAAAGGCTTTCTTTTTCTTTTAAATTTCACATTAAATGGAAAATAATTGCATATTTATCTGAAAACATGATTAATTTAGCACTTTTGCTTTTGTTATATTTTTTGTTTTCCTCAAAATTTTGGGTCAATTTGTCAAGTCCCTCACCAGACATATTTGATTGATAATACCCAAATAAGTAAAACGATCTGAAACTTGGTTGCATTGTTTAGATTTGGGATACTTTTCACTTGGAGCACAATATTTTAATACAGCAGAATACCTTTTTAATGCCGACCTGTATAACGCAATTCTCTATAAACGGCACAACTTTTCAGAAGTAAACAATAAGTTTTGAAGTTTAAAAAATCCCTTGCAAACATAAAAATTGTTAGGAAAATTAAATTTTGAATCAGTTTTTCATCTTTTTATCTTAATTCAAAGCTTTTAGATGAAAATTAGCATTCACAGTAAAATGAAAATAGTGAACTCTCACTTATACACCACCTCGTTTATGCACCTTTTTCACTTATACGACGATTTTCAAAAGTCCCAGCTCCTTCTATAGGAAAATAATGATAATTATCACTCGCTTATGCACCGCTCTAAAATTGATTATTTCGTTTATGCGCCGATTTTTTTTTCACTAGATAACAAAAAAAAATTAATTAATTAAAATTTACCATTATTATTATAGTTTTTTTAAGAATAACAATTTTACGGAATGAATAATCTTTTCTACACATGGAATGGAAACTATTTCCGGACATTCCCTGTCACCTTTGCTGTTTCTTGAACTTTTTCACAGCATTCATTTTGAGTGTCTCTCCCACCATGAATAGAGGCAAAACCCGTTCGATTGCTTGTGCCCGGGTTAAGAGAGGGTGAGGGTAGGTCATGTCTTTTCTTTGTGGGAGGGGGAGGGGCTGTCTCAAATATAGTGGGGAGGGGAAGGTAGCTGTGCGTGCAAGTGTCCCCGACTTTTTACACGCACAAAGCTTTCTCTCTTCCTTTCTTTGCTGTTTTGACTAGCTGTTTAGTTATCAAACTTCTAGTGCATCATTTGAGATTTGTGTGTTAGCGCAATGGCCAAACGGACAAAATTGAGCCTGTCTTTTAAAGTCAGTGCGATAAAGAAGTATGAAGAAAACCCATCAATGACTAAAAAAGCTTTAGCCGAGTATTTCAATATTCCGGAATCAACATTAAAAGGAATTTTGAAAAAAAAAGGATGCGAATGAGCAGCTGAACGAGAATGCGGAGGTCAATCTTCAAAGAGAAGCCGAATTCAAGGAGGAAAGTTCCAAGAACTAGAAAGTGTTTTGCTGCAATGGTTTAAGGAAACCCGTGCTTCTAACATTCCAGTTAACATTGAACTGCTACGACAGAAAGCTGTTCACCTCTCAGAGACTTTGAAAATTGAAAATTTTTCGGCTTCACATGGTTGGGTAGAAAAATTTAAGATCCGCCATGGATTAGAAATTCGTACCTTATCCGGAGAAAGTGCAAGTGTTGACGAGAAAACTGTAGAGCAGTGGAAAGAAGACTTATCATCATTAATCAACGGATACAAGCCTAAAGACATTTTTAATTGTGACGAAAAAGGTCTGTTTTATAAGATGATGCCTAAAAAACATTAGCATATTAGGGGGAACCATGTCATGGTGGTAAAAATAGTAAAGATAGAGTAACTGTTTTGCTATGTTGCAATGCAGATGGATCGGAAAAACGTACCCCTTTAATCATTGGGAAACCAAAAAAACCTCGCTATTTTAAAAATATAAAACGGCTTCCGTGTGAGTATTTCAACATTAGATCAGGGTGGATGACGGCGAAGATTTTTCTTGACTTTCTTCACGAATTTAATAAGAAAATGGAAAAAGAAAAAAGAAAAGTTCTCCTCTTTATGGATCAATGCCCTGCTCACCCGCGAAATCTACCTGTTTTTGATCATATAAAAGTAGTATTTTTGCCTGCAAACTGCACGAGCAAGCTACAACCATTGGATTTGGGCATAATACGGTGCGTGAAAGTGCATTATAAGAAAACTTTGATTCGTCGATACCTTGCTGAGTTAAAATCAGGCAATTCAGCTGCAGGAGATGTAAAAATTTCAATTCTTGATGCAATGAATATGGTATGCACTGCATGGAGAAGTATCAGTCATAATACCATAAGGAATTGCTTTAAAAAGGCTGGATTTCTATTTTCTAATGAACTTGAATGTTCTGACCAAATTAACGAAAATGAAGAGGATTTGGAAACAGATTTTGATGATGAAAAATGGCAAATTGTATCTGATGGACTCGTAGGTTTCAATGAATTTGTTGACGTCGATAACAATTTAATTACAACAGAATTGAGAGATATTGAAGTCATCGCTGAAGAAATGGCTAATGGTGAAGGCGATGGAGATTTAGATGACGACAATGAAGATGATGAAGCAAAAGTGTCTCCGAATCACCTAAAAGCATTGGAAGCCTTAGATATTGTTCGGGACTATTTGCAATATAATTCAGCTTCGGACACTCCCTTTTCACATTTGTATGAACTTGAAAAATATGTTTCTGACATTCATCAGCAAAAACAAAAACAGACATCCATTATGGATTTCTTTGAAAGGAAATAAATAGTTATTAGGTATGTTACACTTTCTTCCCATTTATTATAGTTACTACTCTCTCTCTCTCTATTTTTGCTCTCTCCTTATTACTATCAAGTTATTTTCTTCAGAAGCATTCTTATGCTTGATCTCACTTGCACATATTGTGTTTTAGAACTTTTAATTGACTTTTCACTTATGCGCCTCTCTCACTTATGCGCCTTTTTCTATTGGTCCCCTGGACCGGCGTATAAACGAGAGTTCACTGTACCAGATGGTTCTTGAAAATGCAGCTGTTATGCAAACCTAGAAGCTAGCAGAAGTGCAGGATATTTCACTTTCTTGAAATAAAGAAACATATTTATTTGTGAATGACTCATTGTATAATTAGTGCTTTAATACTCACTACAGGTAAAACTAATTCTGAAGTGCTAATATATAGATAGATTTTGAATATTAGTTTAAAACTTTGTGAAATGACCTATATAACATCAAAACCTCTACTGTACTTACTGGTTGTTTAAATTCTGATAAAAACAACTTTATGTTTGAAAAACCAACTATTAGGTACAACCAGGGGCATGCACAGAAATTTTAGGACCTGTCACGAATGACTTTTACAGGCCCCCTCCCCCTAGGTCCCTCCATATATTTCACCCCTTATTTAAAAAATTTCTGACTCCCCTTCAGGCTCAGGCCTGGGCCAACAGGTGTCCCTTCTCCCCTCCTATACATGCCCCTGGGTACAAAAATCTGTTTCTTCAAACTAAAAATGTGCAAGTGATCTTTTTTTCTTTTCTGGTATTAGATATATGTTGTGTGAGAAGTATAACTTTAGCAGTCTTTTTTGAATAGCATCTTGTGAATATTAATATTTTTTTTTCACTGTGAGACAGAAAATGTGTGCCTATTTTTTAAAAAGAAATTACATACACTAATATTTAAAATATAACCAGTCAAGAATGTATATGCTAAAAAATTCTTCCTTTAACATTTAGAATTTTTAATTAATGAGAAATAAATAAACTACATTTATGCTGAAAATAAAATTATCAAAAAACACTGCAGTTTTTTTTTCCAATTTATAATATTAAAAATGATTAGAGTTGCTGCAATATATATTTTTTTAGCTTTTCATCAAGAGGGGTTTAGAGGGGATCAAATAGCTATATTCAGGTTCAAACAAAAGACTAAAGCAAGTTTTTTTGAAATATGTTGATAAAATAAAATTTTTTGCAATATTTTGTCTCTTCAGGAAGAGTTGAGTCATAACCCCAATGACTCTTTCTCTGGATCCACACTTGCTGCTTACTTTTGAAATAAGACTGTACAACCCTTTAAAACCTGAATTTTATCAAGCAAATGCTAAAAAAAATCTGTTTGCAGTTTTTTCCTGTTTTCTATAGAAGAAACTTTTCCCATCTGAAATTTGTGATAAATATAATAAACTAGAAAAATCGCCCGTCAAGGTATGACGAGTGAAAATTGCTTCTACATTTGAACGAAGCCATTGCCTGTTTGATGATATTTTGATAGTTGAAATTAAAACCCTAACTCCAGTGGATTAACCCTAAACTCCAGTAGGTAGCGCTCATTGTTGACCATTTTTTTGTTTCTTTGTTCCCCTGAAATGACACAGCATTACCAGTAAAACAGTTAAGTTACCGGATCGATTTCTGCCTTGCCACGATAAAGCCTTTTCCAGCACGTTAAACATTACTAAAACATATTGTCAAGTTTCATTGTTGGAACACGCGGGTTACCCAATCATTGGCTGTTATATATAAGAGGATGTAACTGCAGTGAGATCAGTGATTAACTTTTCAGGGCTGATACATGTCATAGAGTTTTTAAAAAAGATTCAAAATCTATGGTGTCATTTATTTTTCATTTTCATGCCATGTGTACTTTACTGTTATTGTTTAAAACAGTATTAATGTAAGTGTGATTTGTAAAGTTCTGTCATTAAATAGCTTTATTTATATTTGTATTAATTTTACAGACTCGTTCTTCTCTCTCCAAGTAAAGTTCCTTATCTTGTTTTTTCGTGTTTACCATATCTTAAACAGAACAGTTCTTCAAGGTATGATTTTTTTCTTTTGCTTAAAATACATTTACAAATAAAACAAAAAACTGTATGATCAAGTTTGTACATTTATTGAATTTGTTCAATTTTTAATGTTAATTCTCTCCTGATAAATAGAACTGAACCAATATTTTTTGTATGTATGATCTGTTTTCACTGCATAAGAGCATTGCCTGGTTGTTTTTTTTTTTTTATTTATACAACCATTAACTATGTTTTACATTCTCATAATATACTCTGCATTTTATCATTAGTAAAAATATCTCTTAGAAACATTTTCATATTTTTGTCCTAAGTGTAAAGTAAGAGGAGGATAATATCAGAGCAATAAGGTATATATATGGCAACTACATTTGTGTAAAATTTCAATATGAGAAATAATTTGTTATGTTTAAATTATTATCTTTATTTATACTGCCTTTATAACGTTCATCATCAATTCTTGCACTATAAGTGAACTTAGTTTCTGTACATAAAAAAATATTTGCTGACTAGTAATTGAAACAATCTTCTAATCAGGGTTTTACTAAAATATTTTTTAAACTAAAAATTAACAGGGTTAAATAAACAATTTGTAGATTTTTTTCGCTTTATATTTTATAACATCAGAATTTTTCTTTAAGTTGTGCTTCCCAGTTAGTCCAAAGAAAAAATTGTGAATGAAACACTGCTCTTAATCATTTAATAATATTCTGACCAGTTGCAAGATCTTTAATTTATTTTTATAGTTTCAAAAAAGTTATTCATAAATCAAAGTATATGAATTAAACTCACAATTTTTAGTCAAAATGTGTACCAAATAAGCTTTACATTACCTTGCTACACATTACAAATAAAGCTAGCATCTATTTCACCAAGTATGATAATCTTTTTTGTGATTCCTAAGTTTATTAAGTTTTTAATTTTAGTCAATATTGGTCAGTATTTCATAAATTTTGGTCAGTAAAGTCAGTATTTTTGTCCCTCGAAACAGTTTTACCCCTTAAGAATTCCTTAAAAATGTTTTGTATCTTGTTTCAAACTAAACTTCTTTTTTATGTTACTTTTGGGTTTACATTCCTTTTTTCTTAAATTCAGAAATTTCTTATAAGTTTTGGGGACTTTTTGTGATGATTTGTGTTTTCCTGCTAAAATTCATTCTTCCTGAAGAGCCTTTTTGACCGGAATATTAAAGAATATTGCTGTAGAACTTTTTCGTTTCCATCCTTTTTTGATCCAATTCACTGCAGCATTAGGATAAGGTCATATATGATCTGGAGTAATGCTCAGAGACATATAGCGCTATCTTCAGTAAGAAACTCTAAATCTGGATTATTGAATGAAGCAGCTACTGAATCTGCTCTAGGACTGGTACATCCAGTTTTGCTACTTTCTTCCTACATGGTTGCCCTGATGGGACAAACAGATTCATTCATAGATCCAAGAAATTAGTCTGGCCGATCAGTGATATAACTTGGCATGAAGTAACAGTCCTGAAAAATGTTTGAATTGCTGAGAAACACAACAGTTCCTTTGAAACCATTCATAATATTTATGGGGATTTCTTCTTGTGGTACGTCATAAATCCACATTGGGCTTTCCTGGATTATTTACCATCCAAGAATCACAAGCGGAATTAACATATTTTTTAGTGGACATGGGCCACATAGACACTTATCAAGAGGCAGCAACTTATTGCAACAATATAGTGGGAAAGAAAGTAGTGTTATTATTATTTTTAGCATTGTAGTAGTTTCCTTACAAAAATCAAGCCCTTCTATTGACGTGGGATTTGTAAATGTCTAGTAAGAGATTCAGAGATTTTTTTTTTGAACATATAGTGTTTTTAGCAAAATCATTTAAGAAATCTGGAGACATTTCAGCTGTAATCTACCCACTAGAGAATGCACCACACATGCAGCATTACATCTTGTGTGGTTTTCATGTTGTTGTTTTTGCTCTTGTATTTTTTCATTTCCGGAAAGAAGAGCACGTCTCTTGACATTTTTTTAAGTATGTCAAAAAGAAATGATAAGCTCGAGAATAGTGGAACTAATGCCATTATTTCATTAAATTGACAATTTATAGAATTTATGTTTCAATTGTCTATTGTTTTGACTCTAAAAACTTAACTTGGGGCAAGTATGTGAATTCGCACACTTACCCCGAAAAAAATTTGCCTACTAGCCCCAACTCGCCGTATTGAAGTCAAGTTACACTGGTTTAAAAATGGTTTCATAAAATAATCCGAATAAGACATCATTTGTTGCATAGAAGCATGGGCTTTTCAATATTAATAAGTTTTGGTAAATTACTCCACTATTATATGTTTTATAAGAAAATAACTAAGGATGAAAAAAATTACTTAACACTACGAAAAAACAACTTTCTCTCATGTGACACATTTGGTTTGGCAGATTTCACTGAAAATACACTGACAGTAGGGAGGCATCTACGAGGTTACGTGATAGCTCACTGAGAGCTGTTAAAACCAAAAACAAGAAAACTATTTAACATTCATACACTTACCCCTTCGCATACTGCCCTGGTCTCCCCTATTCATTTGTTTAGGAATTTGGTTTCTAAAACTCCTTATAAACCTTTGTTATACATGAAAAGTTTTTTTTTTTTTTTTTTTTAAATGTCTCGATTTAAACCTATTTTAAATGAAGCTTATTAAATAATAAGTAAAGTAAAAATTTTATGTCTGATATTCCTTAAGCTTTACAGCATAGACATTTAGGTGTCATAATGTTTGAACTGTTTTGAAATATTTTTAAACACAATGAATCTTTAATTTCATTTATGACTGAATTGCATCAATTTCTTCTTTCTCCTTTTTTTTCCTGCCTAATTATTTCTAAATTGAATGTATCTCTTCATTTTCACTTTACCAAGATGCTCAGCATATTTTTTTTTTTTTTTTTTTTTTTATGTTTTTACCAGGAAAAACTTAACAATAGGATTAATAAACCCTTGGTTATATTTGAAGCTAAACCCTTAATATGTTTTTAATTGCTGAGAAATTAAATCCTTAGTTATATTTGTTATTTGTATGATTAAAATAGGAAAAGTGGTGAAGAAAACATTGATTACTATTTAATATTGTACAACTGGTTATTACAGCATTACTACACAAAAGAAAGTTTGTAATGTTGTCCCCATTAAATTTAGCTTAGAAAACAAAAACGTTTAGAAACACAAATAATTGATCTTAAATAAAAGTTTCTTTTAATGTACCTTGTCTGTTATAGTGTAAATTTTATTTTAGCTTGATTTTTGTATGATTTGCATTTTAGATCTGATTTTAAACAAGATGGAAATAGAAGGCGCCAAGTTTCAGGAAATCGTCCGTTGTCTGCAATTAATGATGAATCTGACCCTTTAAATCTGTTAGCAGCTTTAGGATATCGTGTGCATGAAGGCCAAGTGAGTTCAGCTACAACTTTTTGCTTTGCATTCCTCATTCAAGTCCTCAAAATTCTTTAATTTTCTCTCTATGTCTGATGTTTCTATTCAGTGTAATTTGATATTAGTTCAATCTTATATTATTTACAAGCTAATACTGCCGTAGGAAGGTAAAGAATAGTAGCTGCAAATTTTTCATTTTTTTTGCATTTTTGTCATTTATTGTAGCTTAGCTTTATTGTACAAGTTAGAGCTTTTGGTTTCCGCTGAAAATAAAGCACAAAAAAAATGTTGAATTCCAACATTTCCCTATTGTTAGTATGGAATCCAAAATACGTTTCTTCAAATATCTCAATCACTCATTTCCGCAGATATTGCGCTTTATCTTTCCCTAACAGAATATTACTTGATACTTCTATGTAATTGGCTTCTTATATTTTAATATTTTTGTAATTTTGTACAGATTTATATGGATATATTTTGATAATTATATATATTTTATAGATTTCTGAGTAAAATGAGTAAAGTTATACATGCTCAAAATGATGAATTATAAAATAGTATTTGAAGTTTTCAATTTTTCCTGTCTTATAAATATGCGACATGTTCTACACATGTACACTCACTAGCAGCAGTAATAATTTTCATGGCTTAATAAAATCTTGATATTTCTAAAATGATCGTCAATTTCTTTTTCTCCTTGTAAATAGGAAGTTTCATATAGGGGTCTGCTTTCATCTCCAAACGCACAATTTAAATACAAATTGCAAGACTCAGATCACCTCACAATTCCATGTCCTCATATGAGTCGTTGTCATTCCTATGATCCAGCTACTAGCAATGTGCTTTACACGAAACAAACCACCTCGCCACCTCATAATCATGATAGAGGTTTGTAAATTTATAATCTATGTAAAGTATTTTTTTTTCATGTTTCAAATTTGTTAATGAAACTTTACAACAGTTAATAAGTTAATAAACAAATAATTTCAACTTTTCTGCCATTGCTTTTTCATGTGAATATAGCTTCAAAATTTTGTTATCGAAAAAAAAAAAAAAAAAACTGCTGAGCATCTAAATTGTACTGAAAAAATCATTCCACTTATATTCTACTGCTGCAATTTAAACTATTGTTTTTTATTGTAAAATTGCATTGTTAATGTAAAGTAGATTATAATTAATGATAATGTGATGGTTTAGTTGTGATATTAGCATTCAAAAGTTTGATGAATATGTGTTTAGATTTCAATGTCTGTTTTCTTTATTTTGAGAGCAATATTTACTTTGCACCCCCTGGACAGATTTAAGCACTATATTGCAGAAAACTCAATAATGTCCTGAAAAAATTTATAGTCGAATTTCTATTTTAAAATTTGTGTTAGTTATTTTCATCCCGGTGTGAATCATTCATAGATATTTCTTTCACGGACAAAGAATACAAGAAATCAAAGTGATCTCCAATTCTATGTCAATTTAAAGCTTCAAAAGAAATGCAGCTCAAAACTTTTCAGAAGCTTACAGCACAGGACAATTGAAAGTGTAACTAGTTGAAAATCTGCTTTCAGAAATTAATAATTCTAAACTTCCTTGGGTGAAAACTGTGAGTGATTTAATTACATAAAATCAAATATTAAAAAAAGAAAGGAAAGAAAAGAAAGCATGAAATTAGAAGTCTTTTCCAGAAAAAATAATAAATTTATTTCATTGCCATGGTTTCAAATTGAATGAAGAAATGAAATCTTTCTGTATTGATTGAAACTCAAAAAAAAAAAAAAAAAAAAAAACTTTCATTATATTTATGGGTTTTTAATAAAATTTATGAGAAATAAGATTAACCTTATTAAAACCTTGATTGAAGTGAACCTTGTTCAGTTGAGATTTTATAAAGAGTGCATTTCACCATTCGCTATTTTCAATAATGAATAAACCTGTGACTTTGTTCTGGCTTAATTAGCAATGTTCTTCGATAAAAACAAATTGTACATGATGTAAATATGTAGTGATATTCATCATATTTTACATAAAGATTTCATTGAACAAGCTATGTATTTTTAAGTGTTAATTGATTTTTAAAGGACTCTAGTGAAAATATAGTTAATTATTAGCACAGCCAGATTGTACTGAGTATCCAAGTGTTTTTAATTGCCATATCTGCTGTGGGTGTGTGTTTGTAGTGATGGGTTTGTGCTTCAATAAACCAAAATTTAAAATTTCTAAACTACTTAATTTGGCCATTTTAGATAGATTTTGCTTTTGTTACAGTTACAATGTAAACGGGTTATGCAAGAGTAATACTGAGGAACATATTTCCAATGAAAATTTGGTACAAAAACATTTCAATACAGTTCCATGAAATGAATCTGTAGAGGGGAATATGTGACTGTATAACTCCATTTGAAACATTGAACAATGAAATGAATACCTTCATTGAATAACAACGTTTGAGAATGAAATACCCATAAGTTTCACTGTTAATAATTGAATGTATACATTTATTTTTAATATATAGTACATCAAAAAAAGCTATGTTTTGCAGTTTTTACTGGTTTTTTAACTTACTTTTTGCTAAATTTTTTGATATTTTTAGCATTTGACTGGTCGGAATCCAAGTTCTGTCATCATACATGTCTCTTAACCTACACTCCTAACTTGCTAGATGATCCTGAACTTGTCACAGGAAAACATAGTACAGTTTTAACATTTTCCTCATATATAGTAAGTTTCTGTTTGAGTGTCTTTAAAAATAATTATAATTCTGTCAAGCAAGAAAAATCTTCCTTTTTTAGAAGTTAAATAATTAGAAACAGTTTTCATATCTTAAAAATATAATTTTGATACTTGCAATGGGATTTTTCCCTTTATGAAAATTATTTTTCTAAATTTTAAAATATTTTTTTCCTCTAGAAATCCTGATTAGGTCAGTTGACATTTGCCCTGTTCAACTAAAAACAAAGTCGACTATCTCTGATATCAGTTTTGTTTAGATTAAACTGACAGGGATTAAAATTCACAAAATACACAGAGTGGAAAACAATGAGCCTTATTTTCAAACTCTTGAATGTTAGGCTTTTAGATTTCATGAAAAGCAAGCATTTTATCGCAAAATTTACACTGCCAAAATAAGCTACTATGGAATGTAATATGTCATTTATTGCATTTTAAGCTTCATTAGTACTGTGTTCAATGACAGGCTTGTCATTTAAAGGAATGAAAAATTGATGTATTTACATGTATGTGGACATGTTTTTGCTTTGTTTTAAATGTAATATACGTTGAGGGCTGGACCCTCACTGGAAAAATTTTAAATGACTGACCTTCACTAAGGTGGTGACATTTTTAAATAAGCAAATAAACATTTTATTTCGAAGTATCAATACTTGCTGTTAAACCAAAATAAGTATCTATAGGACTAACATTAGATCTTTGTTTGGCTTTAATTAAATAACAAATCCACAAGATTTACAAATTGTAAAAATGTTTTGTTTCAAAAATCTTATAACTTACTTTAATATTTTATAAAAAACCTAGCTCTAAATGGATATGAAAATTTGAATTAAACAAGAAGAATAGGAAAAGAGTATCATGGCAATTTATATAAGTAGTCTTTGTTATTTACAATCTTTATTTAAATTTTCTCTTCTATATATTTTATAAAAATCAAATTTTATTGTTTCAGTCAATATCAATATGTTTACAAATCTCTTTAAAATTAGTTGAAAAAATATTAATTTTCCGCCTGGATAAAATAAGCTTGAAATAGTATGGTTTATTAATGCATTGCAATAGAATGTTTTATTTCCAACGTAAAATGTTTGATTTCAGTCATTTATGCAACATGTTTATTTAGCTGTTGGCTCCTCTTCTTTGCAATTCTAATTTTTTGTTTATCCTTCAGTCATCCATTATTGATTATGTAAAGCCATCTGATCTCAAGAAAGAATTGAATGAAAAGTTTAAAGAAAGATTTCCACAAATACATTTAACTCTAAGCAAGTTAAGAAGGTAAGCATGCTACATAGTATTTTCAAAACATATACTTTATAGTTCATTAAGTTATTAAAATGTCTCCCATTTATAACAATAATGTTTTTTGTAGTCATTGAGTATACACACCCTTATTCAAAGTGTGTTTTTTCATTAATCATTAAAGACACTAAATTGTATACTTGTATTAAAATTGGATCATTTACTTTTTATATTTTTCAATAATTAATTTTTTTAACATTAACATTTTTTGTAAAATGCTTTGAGTTTGTATATTTTGTATGAAATGAATATTTTGTATCTAACTCATTATTTTGAAACATTCATTCAGTTGCTCAATAATTGGGTATTAATGTATTAAAAGTTTCTACCATATTTAGTAGCTGTGCTGTTAAGTAAAAATATTCTCTATAAAAGCCGTTTTTGTTGATTTTTGTAGTCTTACTTTTGTAGTTATCTAGTTTGTACTTATTTTGATTTGTTTCATGCTTTTGTGGGTAAGCATAGCATGTGTTGGGTTGCACTTTACACTGTGAATATGTATTCACCGTGTGGTATAAATATAATTTATTAAATGTATTTTGGCCTTGTGAAAATCTATGTTAATTCAAAATATTTTGTTCTTATTATTAAAATGCACGATCCTGTTACATGTTTCCTCTTAGAGCATTTTATATTCTTATAAAATTCACAATTTGTAATGAGGTGTGATGTTAAAATTAAGTCTGGTTAGAAATATATTTTAAAATACTACATTGAGAAAATAAAATAAGCATTTTGACTTATTCCTTTATTTATTTATTTATTCATTCAGTTATTTATTTATTTATTGTATGTTATTGTTTTTGAGATGCTGTGAACAAGCTAAACAACTATGTATTCAAATGGTTAAATCCGGATTTCATTTTTTATTTTTTGTTTAGCTTGAAAAAGGAAATGCTGAAGATTACACATTATGAAGTAAATCCTTTTTGTTTTTAAAAAATCAGAGCTAAATTATTTAATTTTAAGTTACCAAAATACTTTTTAAGTCGTATACCTTAATAATATATTGGAAATTACTTTTCAGTGTGGAATTGATCTCTTGACTGTTGCTCAAGCCTATGTTTTTTTCGAAAAACTCATTTTGAAGGTACTTGTAACTAGCCTATTTGTATGACATTGAAAATGTGTATTGTTTTCTGAGTTGAATCATAATTTTTCATTCTTATTTTAGATGCTAATTAATAAACAGAATCGAAAACCCTGTGCTGCTGCTTGTTTGCTTTTATCTGCAAAATTGAATGATGTGAAAGGAAATGATCTGAAGTGCTTAATTGAGGTATGATATTTTATTGAACAAATCATTTCTGAAGATTAAGATACGAAATCTAGTATAAAATAGTTTTAAAGATATTAGTTTATTAAAATTATTGCATCAAAAATTAAGGAAAGGACATTTTTAATTATATCCTTTAATAAATTGGAAGTAATACATATTGAATACTTCATTGCTCCTCTTATAGCTTTCATGTGCTCTAATTTTTAACTTACTATTGGCTGCATAAAATTTTAATTCATCATTTTTTTTTTTTTTTTAAATTCTGCTAAAGAGTTTGTTTTAAGGCTTTCACAATTGTTGCTTTAAGGCTCTGACAATTGTAATTTCAAGTGTCCCATTTGCAAAGGGCCCCAAAGTTGATACAAAAACATTTTATGTTCCTTACTTTATTTCTAAATGGCCTGCCAAAATGCAGTGTGATGGATCCCTAACCTGTAAACCTGCCACTGGTTCCAGCTTCCAATTCTTGCACTTTTTTAAAAACCATTTCACAAATTAAGTATTTAAAACAATAAAGACAAATTTGCATAAAATTTCTTCAAAATCTTATAGAATAAAGTTCTTTAAATCTTGAAAAATTAAAAGTTAGAATTTATATAGTGTACAGTTATTATATATTGCTCTTACTGATGTTCATTTCTTTGAATTCTCTTACTTCTGTAAAAATGTATGACAGAGCAAAATGATCAAACCTATAAATTTCCCTCAAGGTTAAAATATCAAAAATATTACGTACTGAAATAGCTAGCACTAACTTAGTATTGAAAACAGAGGAGATGAATTAGCAATGAATTTCATCAAATACTTTTGAAATGAGGTGATTAAATTTTGAAAAATTATAGTTAGAATTTGTACCGTAATAATGTATAACACTTATTGATGATCATGCCTTTGAACTCTGTTACTTTTATTTTAAAAAAAAAAAAACTCTGAACAAAATTATTAAAGATAAATTTCTCTAGATATTAAAATATTAGGGAAATACTTGAAATAAAATTATAATAAACCTTTTTTTGTGACTGAAGCTAATGTAAAACTTAGCTCATCAAAAAGCTTTCTTGTTCAGTTTTTAAATTTATTGATCTAGTCCGATACAGAAACTTCATTTTGCTGTTTATACTTTTACTTTTGTTTACTAACGTGTATTTATTTATTCATTTTTCCCTTTTGTATTACTGATTTGTGATCCCATGTTGCTGGCAGATGATGATCAACACCGCTAAATTTTGTGTAATTTTGAGTTTTGAAATCTCAACTTACTTTAATAATGAAATTAAATGACTAAAATATTTGGTACAAAACCTACTTGTATTGTACAATGCAGGGGTGCCCATGTAAGAGGTGGGGGTCGTGGAGCAGACTGTGGCATTGAAGTTTTTAGGTGGGGTGTTTTGTGGGAGTATTTTTCACTTTTTTTTGGGGGGGGGGATTGTTTTGCAATATTTTTTGCAGGGGGGGGGGGGTGCTTCCATGCTAATTAGGAGGTACCCCTGTATATTGTGGTTTTAGCCTTTAAATTTTAGATGGTTTTCAAATATTGAATAACTGTGAAATGCTATTGAAGCAAATTTATTGAACAGTCAACTCTCGATAACTTGAAGTCCCAAAGGACCAACTAAAAGGTTTGAGTTATTGGTAGTTCGAGATGGGAAGTTTCCACAACAGTCTCTAGAGTTTGGGACCCAATGAAAACTTCAAAATAAAGTAATATTCGATTTATAAGCTTTGAGTTATCAAGATTCGACTGTATGTAAGTATTATTTCTGAAGCATTTCAATAAAAAATGAATATCATAATCAAATCATGCATATTTCATACTTTTAAATGAAATGTAACGATTGCAATGTATTTGCATAATGTTAATGATGGAAGAGAAAAGTTTTGTGTGCTGTTGAACAATTCAATTTCACTGTTTGTTATTAATACAGGCTATTGGCCTATTTCTCTTTTCTTTGTTGGTGATAGTATTATTAAAAGGTGTACTAGGGGTATGTGGGGTAAAGTAAAATAGTTCAGATTACTTACTTTTTTTTCAAAATAAACAAATTGGAAATTTATTTTTAAAATTACAGTACATGAAGAAAGAACTATATATTTTATGATAAAAAGTGTGATGAATGGCAGTAAATTTGTACCTAAAAAATATAGTGGAAAAATTTCATTTTTTTTCTCACTGAGCAAAGGGAAAAATGAAAGTTTTTTCCAATGAATGAGTAAATAAAGGGATGAATAAATAAAGGTAAAGATAATGAAAGAATAAACTAATAAATAAATAAATTAATCAATATATGAGAAAAAATAAATGAGTGAATAAAATAGTAAAGGAATAAGAAAAGGAATGAATGAATAAATAATTGAAGTATTAAATGAACAAATAATAAATGAATCAGTTAATAAATGAATGCACAAGTGATTTTGTAAACGATCGAATAAGTAAACGAAATTAACTATTTCACTTTGCACCATCCACTTTGCCACGTCCACAAAAATAAGTTTTTGACTTTCAGCAGAATATTATATATAAGGATCAATTTTTTTAATTTGCTTGTATTATTATAGTCTTTGATCTTCAGAAGTATTTTTTCTGACTGGAATAAACTATATGTGTTACTACATAGTTGAAATATTACCAGATAGGTGGCACTAAAAGCAGAGTAAATATTTCACTTTTCCCCACATTGTTCGACTTCAAAAGGAATTACAAAAGCTGAATAATAAGTATGCCTATTGTTAAGAATAATTTTGCTTTTTTTAAGAAAATGGAAAGTGGATTTAGACTCAACCATCGAGACCTCATAGCCTGTGAATTTGGAGTTTTAGTTGCACTAGAATTCTCCTTGCATCTTCCAACATGGGAAATATTTCCACATTATCAGCGTCTACTCTACGAGTCATGAAGAAACTCATTTTGATCAACTCATTTTCTTTGTGCATTGTAAATATTTTCTGTGATTTTGAGTTTTCAGCTTCGAATGTGTTGGAGAAACTAGTGAATAAGTTGTACATACATGTATATTATTTTTAATTATTTACAAATTTTTACTCTGGTTCTTTTTTTTTATGTGTTAAATATTTTTGAGATTAGTTTTCTGTTATAGTTTTGAATAATTTTTCTTTTTAAATTATAGAAAACAAATGATGGTAAAAACATGTATGCAAACCTCAATTGCATGCCTTCTGAATTTGTTCCAAATATTATTAAATGTGTTTTAAATTTATTGTTGATATTTAGTAAAGTTCAGATTGACTTTATCCAATTTGCTCTTTCATGATCAAATTCAGGGCTGCCAAGAGCCAATGTGGGCCCCTTGTGAGTTTTGCCACTAGGCTCTATCTTCTCATATATCTTGGTCGACCCTGATCAAATTGCATTATCAAATTGCATTGCCAAATTGCAATTACAGTTGTAACATCACTAAAAGATTCTTAAGAATATTTCACTGATGATGTTACCTCAAGCATATGAAGCGGCAATACAGTTTCAAGTTACTAGATCATTTGGTATTTTATTATAAAATTGAAACATTACTTCAGCATCTTTCATATTACAATAAAGTATTATGGGAAATAAATTACACATTTTTCAAACTATTTTAAAAGAAATATCAAAGTTTTCTTTTCTTTTTTTCTAAGCCTTTTTTGATATATGAGAGTGATTTTTAAATATGCAAATTTTTGCACTGTTCATCATTAATTATACTTTATTCAAGCAAAAAAATATTAGCAGAAATATTTTAATGGAGAACTGAGTCGAATTAATTACCACTAGTTTCAAAAATTACTTTTAAAAATGTTTTTCTCATGAAAGTTTAAAGAATGCTTTCACAAATCCTTTAATTTTCAAGCTTTAAACCATTTGGCATACATCCTTTATTTCGGGAAACTTAGAATGCTATCTTTGCTTCATCTGGATCAAGGGCAATATCTCTTTTCTTTCTTATGTTTCAACCTACCTTTCCTTTGGAAACTGAACAAGCTGTTCCTGCTGCTTGTTTAATCTTAAGCATATGACTCATGGATATAAAAATTTAAATTAATAGTTTTTACTATTTAAGTACGTTTTGTGCTTGTTTATTTAATCATCCCGGTGTGTGCTTAAATCATGTGCCAATTCATTATTTATGCTATATTTATTATGCATCATAAATGCATATTTATATTAATATGCATTATTATTATGTATTGTTTCATCAGCAGCATTCATCTAGTTAACTGAATTGAAATTAGATAAAAGTTTATCTTAGTCATAGACTTTATGCAAATACTGTGTAGATGAACAAATATTTTAGCTTTATAAAAGTCATCATATATTTAAACACAATTATTTTAATACATAAGTAAAATGTGTAAAATATATCTTTTTTAGATTTATATAGATGATGATAAGTGAGAACCTTGAGTTCTTTAGCTACCATTCAGTTTTGGTAGAATTTTACATTGTAATTCTAGAACTTCATACTAGTACTTCTTCAATAATGTATTAGAATTTGAGAAAATACCTATAAGGTTAGTTGATACAGCCTACGAAATTTTGAATTCGGACCTAAGTTTGTAAAGGCAAAACATAGTTATTGAAACTAAAATATACTTTCTGCAAATTAAGCTTTTATTTCCGAGTACTTACTTGAAAGTTTATTCTACGATGTTTATTTAAAATTGAAAAGTGTAGATAGTATTGGAAAACAGATACAATATATGGTTGTGCATCAAGGTATGAATTGTAAAACTTACATGATGATGTGTAAGGCATTAACAATGGTTACCAGCATTTTACTACAGCGTTTTTCTTTTCACAATATTCTATAATACAAGTTTGCAACTGTATTTGGAACAAACCTAACCTGGCAGCACTGTAATGTTATAATCAGGATCTGCCTTTCTGTCAGGTTATGTTTGCCCCCATTGTTTTTATGTTCTTTGATGTGAACTAAAATAAATAGTATAATATTTGTTTTCCTTTATTTTTGCATAAAAGTTTAACATCAATGTATGATTAAATTACATTCATATTGTTTGCCAGCAGAGCTTGCATTGTTTAAATCGACACAGGAATGATAAAATCATGTCTATCCGAACCATAACTATACATTATTTAATTGTAGCTTTATTTTGTTGTTAGTATTTAAGAAGTGATTTACTATTTATGAAACTTTATACTTTTGAAAATACATGCAAAACTGAGTGAAGTATTTGATTTTGAAAAGTTAGTACTATTGAAATGTAGTAAATTTCTCAGATAGAATTGATTTCCAATTAAATATATGCAATTAAAATGCATGCAATATGTCTCAAGTAATATTATATCCAATTGAATATCTAGTCAAAGCCCAATGGATTTTAAATGTTTTTCACGTTTGATTTTGTTTTTGGTGTAAAGTATATAAAACAGAGTATGTTTTGAGCGGGGACTTACCGGGGGGGGGGGGGGGGGTGCAGGATCTACTCCTGTTTGAAACTTATAAATTTTCCTTCCATAACTATAGAAAACAACAACTAAACCTATCCCACTCATAAATTTTTCTCTCACTATGCCTCTGTTTTGAATGATATTTTTCATTTTCAAATCAAAGATGCATTGATCCTTTTTAGTCAAATTCTTGATGATACTTCTATCAATTCTTTGTAATGGTTTCCTTTAAGTCTGTTACTAAAATATGAAGATTTGAATTATTTATGTAATAAAAATGCATGAATTTTATGCACAACAAATCAAGAACACATTTAGTTTCCTTTAAGTTTTATGAGTATATTCTTTTTGCATAAGGGATTCGGTTTTCTTACTTATTAGGTGTTTGTATCCAGGGCTTGATTACTGAATAGGCCAGCTAGGTGGTGGCCTAGGGCCCTCACTATTTAGGGGCCCGCAAATGGCAAAAATTGTTTTCATCAAAGGCTATAATTATTTTATCCAAGGGCTAAAATTGTAAAGTTTGAAGGCTTCAAAATATTATGTGACTTTGGGTCCCCTGATATCTTAATCAGGCTCTGTTTGTACGAGGCCTTCGAGATAGGAAGGCCATCCAACTAGCAAATGACGTCATCGTTTGTCGATCCACAATGATATTGGGAAGTGAGCACTTCGATTAATATTTTGGTTAAATAAAACTATTTGGTTTATTTATTATTGACTTCTGTTATTTTAGTAGCATTACAAGTTCTACTTTTTCATTTGACATAAAAACATTTATAAGTATTACAAAGTATTCAAATAACTAAACACGATTTTATTTTACAATCATGTTAAAACAAAGTGATAAATAAACACAGTTTTATTTTTCATTGGAAATTGTTTTTTAACTAATCGCATTTTAACTACTCGTATATTGTATTGAAACATTAAGTCTTAAGAAGTATTCAAATAAATAAATGAACTTTCATTTTACAATTACATCAAAACAAAAAATAATATTACTATTGTATTTGAATAAGAATTAAATGAAATTTTAAAAAATAAATAAACATTTTTACTTAAGAAAACGGGAAACATGACTGCAATATGTTTCAAAGACATAACATCAAATTAAAGTACATAATACCATATTATTAATGTTAACGTAGCTGAGCAAATTTATGCGTTTCAAAAGACGCGAATGCTTGGGTGCCATCCCCCAAAGTAGACGGTGCCCTACCCCCTTCAATTATGAAAACTTCAAAAAAAAAAAAAAAAAAACCCCAAAACATCTCCATCTCCCTTAAAATTTCAAGGGCACAGTTATTTATAACTATAGCCGTTGAAAAGCTATCATTACTATGAGACTATGATTCCGACCCCCCCCCCCCCCCCCCCTTCGGTGGGCACTCTCGAAAAATTACACAGGAATTCAACTTGAAAAACGTTAATTAAAGAATGTATAATACAACATCATGAATACTGTATGTTGTACATCCAAAAAATGTATTCAATATCTAAACAGCCTGTTTTTTTTTTTTTTTTTTTGGAATTCGGCTACTTTTCCATTTTCAGCTTTTTCTGCTGCTAATGATTCTTGTGTGTGTGGGGGGGGGGGGAGGCTTTAATAGTTCATCATTTTAGGCTTTTGAAAAATTATTTTAAAAAGCATTAATTGATGAAAAAGTAACCTTTTTCAAAAAACTTTTCATAGAATGACCATTTTAGCAACTTTCTTTAATACTTAAAACCTCATATATGTTAAATTTAGATCAACATTTTGCTGAGTATGCTCTTTTAGGAAATCAATGTGACAGTTTTGTGACAGGGGGAAGGGAGGGGATAACAAGAAGTGTGACATCACGCGTTGTTTATAACAATATGCTCATGTTGAACAGCGTTACATGTATCAAGGAGGAGGGGGGGGGGGAATTTGTTCAAAAGTTTGCATAATACTTTATAGACAGCCCCTTAATTCAATTTGTTACAGTTTCAGAGTTCCTGAAAGCTTATTAACAGAAAACCCAAGGAGTTCAAAAAATATGTAGTTCAAGATATTTTGCCCTTTTTAAGCATAAACAAACAAGCACAGAGCATTTGGCAAAAACACGTTGTGTATCCACTGCTCAAAACTAATCTTTCGCAAGCCCAGAAATTATGAATACCGTTAACTTAACCACAATGTGTGCATAAATGTCATAAAACTTAAAGACAACAGTGAAAAAAAACCGTATATATTTTTTTAATTTACGCACAGAACCAGCTTGTTTGAATAACATTGCAGGGGCGTAGTTGGGGGGAAATGTTTGAGTATCGGGCCCACGACCTCCGGCGTTCAAATCTAATCTTCTATCTCAGAACTACGGAAGCCCATCAAGGAATGTTTTTTGATCAAAATAACACATGCTAGCGTATGAAACAATTTAATCGAAACGGAAAATATAAGATTAGTTCAGTTAAAAGCCTGTTTCAATAAACTTGTTTACATATTAACTGAATATCAACACCAAGTTACGTTGCTTCTGATAGCAACAAGTATATTTGCAGAAAATTTTGACATATGTATATTGTCAGCTTGGAAAATCCATTTCGAATGTACATTTCGCGTGTACAAAGTTGAAAAAATAAAGAAATTAAAAGTTGCAAGTTAACCGTTTCAAATATTAAAGCAGTATACTAAAATTACAAATTACAGACAAAGATATCAGAAAGGAAACTGTCAATTGTTCGTGTAATGGAGGAAAACGTAAGTAATCTTAATTGCATAAAATGTAAATTTGTTTATCTGAGAAAAGTACTTACCTCCGAACTTTAAAATTTATTCCATGAGACGCTCGGCTTTTTTCTTCACATGCAGTTTGTTCGGAAGCGGAATTCGCTGACTCGAATTCACTCAGCAGACACTTATGTTATATATATATTTTTTAATTGCCTCTACATTCCGGTACGTGGAAAGGATGAGATAAATCCAACAGTATTGTATTCAAAAATGTGCAGCCGAAGTTAATATTTCCTATTTCATCTATTTCAACCAGACCAAGAAGCACTATTGTTTAACTGGTAGACTGCACTGCTCTCAAAGTTTCGCGCCAAGTTCAAAGATCGACTACTGGTGGCGTAACGAAGCGGGGGGGAGGGGAGTTGTCTGGCCTGTTATCACGTGGGTCTCGGTTTGTATCACATCCCTAAGCTTAAAGAAAAGTACATATGATTTGAAATAATTTTACAATGATTATGTATGAACATGTGAGAAGGGGGGAAAAAAAAGATGTAAATATACTTGTTGCTTGGGACCAGTTACTGTGTTTGCATTCTGTTGAAAATAATTTCTTAAATTCCTGTAGTTTAGAAAATGGCTCATAAGCAGCTTGGAAAATCTGTGATCCTGTAATGTGTGTGAAGTTAAATGGTTCAGTCAAATGTGCTTGGTACGCGGCAAAAATATCTTAGTCTAAAATTGCTTAACATTCCTCAATAGTGAAAAAGTTTTTTTTTTTTTTTTTTTGTTCAGCAGACATAAATACTTTGAATTACATGTACACAACTAGCTTTGCACACATATTTAGTCTTTCTGTTGTAGGTACAGGTAGTATGCAGTTAGGGAAAAATATTTGGGATAATGCACGTCTGTTTAGAGTAGATAGTATATGGCATGGTTGACATATTTTTCTTAGGCCAAAAGAGGACAGTTCGTATTACATAACCAGAAGTAATTTAAGTATCGAATTTTTTTTCTTTTTAAGTAAAAAAGTGCTTTAAATTCAATTTACATTAAATTTGCATTATTTATTATTTTTTTCCTTAAACAATAGTAAGCCAAGTAATTCAGGAAATGGCATTCCCCACACACTGCACTGACTACAAACTATATTAATGAATGTCCGAACTTAAAAGCAAAGAAAGCATAAAAATACAACCTTGTTAGTTTTGAGAATATAAAAATTACTGTTTAAAGTTTTCGGTCCATACTGAGCAAATTATCTGTAAAAAATTCTCTTTGAAGGTATTTTAAGTAATTCGTTTTACATTACTTTTCTATTTTTCTTCCCTTTTTTTTCAAATGCTGCCTTAAAAACGTGCTAAAAATTTTCACAATGTATGTGTTATATTTTTGTGGAAAACTTATTTAACTTATGGAACTGTTCTGAATACATATTCATGCATATTTTTCAACTAATTGTCAAGTTTGATGTTGTTTTAAAGAAACTTTTTTTTATGTGACTATGTACCTAAGCAAATGAATGTAGATATGAATCGACTTTTGTTATTTTCATACTGAAGAAAAATAATTATAATTTTATCAGCAAAATAAATATTTTAAAAACTCTTTATATTTGTATTGTGTTATTAGCATTCTAATAAGCATTTGATGTAGGCACCACAACTCTTTTGTATGCCTTTTCTTTTAATAATACACAGGATGCGGCTAAAAAAACTCCGACAAGCAATTTTTAATGTTACACATTTTGAAAATAAATAAATAACTAAAACATAACAAATATTGACAAGAGTAGACCTTTCTCAACCTGTGGGGCGTGCTCCACCCCTAGAGGGGCGCAAAAATATCCAAGAGAAAATATTATTTTAAAAAATTGATTAACTGACCGAAAGGAATAAGCAGACACACAAATAGAAAAGAAAATGCATTTCAACATATTTAGTAATTATCTTATTAAAGTAAACAACTTTTGAATCAAAACTTAATAAAAGCATACCAAATAAAAAAGAAATTTGGTAATTATTAGTGACTTCCTTGAGCCTGTCTTGAAGTTTTTTGAAGGAAAGCTTGATATTAGAAATAGCCACTCTCAGTCAGTGGCGGCTCGTGCCTTAATTTAGCGGGTGGGCCCGCTGTATAAAGTTTTCACAATAATATTTATACAGATAAAATGAAGAGAACTATAGTTAGTAATGCTGAGCAATAAAATACGTTCTTTTGTAGTTTCTTTATTTCGTGCTTCTCTTCAAGCGTCAAAGTTGAAATTGGTGGTTTTAGAAAATAATCTACTTATTTTTTTAAATTTCAAGATAAACGATCTAAATTTAAAGACATCCAACCCATGCAATTAGTAATAAACAACACACAGCATTAATCAAACTACTACTACACTCTTAATATCAACACGATCAGTTGCGGTAGCATTAATTTCGATTTAGCCACTCTTCCTTAGAGCAAATTACGAACGTAACAATATTTTTCTAGAAACAAACAGTTTCTTTAATTGCCTATATATTCTTCTTTTTCAAAATTAGAATT
Organism: Uloborus diversus; assembly: GCF_026930045.1. Classification (NCBI taxonomy): domain Eukaryota; kingdom Metazoa; phylum Arthropoda; class Arachnida; order Araneae; family Uloboridae; genus Uloborus; species Uloborus diversus. The sequence continues at coordinate 116,046,335 of NC_072738.1, forward strand.
AAGTTTTATTGTGTGGAACCACATCACAATACCTACTGGTCACATCTCATTCAGAGTTCAATTTTTTTTTCTGCATTTTAATAAAATATGTAATTTTTTGAAATCTTTGTATGCGCTTACTGATAAATCAATAATTTTTTTACTGCCATTAAAAAAAATCAAGACTCTTAAGAATATTTCCACTTGATAAAAAAATATAAGGCCTTTTTTTTGTTTTTGCGCATATTTCAGAAATCTTTTTGCTGAATGATAATTATTTCTAAAAAGCTGTGCATTCGTTTGCTTATCCTATTAGTTAAAAATATTCTGTCGTTAATTATGTAAAAAATCATGAAACTTCCATAGTAAATTTTGTTTATAAAGATATACAAAACTTTCAACATTTTAGTAACATATAAAGTTCTTACCCAATGGCCAATGCACAATTTCGTTAAATATATTGTACTGACTGCAAAACGTATTACTTTCAAGCTGTATCTTTGATATAAAAAAAAATCCTTAGCTAATACAATAACATGGAACCACACACACACAACAACAACAAAAACAAGTTTGAATTTTGAGATCTTGAATTCAAACTGTGCTTTTCTCAATCGCAAATTGCGATAGGACCCTACTCGTTGGGTTTCTTGTTTCTACTAATGACTTTTATCGCAACCATAATTTGAATTCAAGATGTCAAAATTCAAATGAATGTCAGGGGTTGGATGTTATGCGCTCGATGTTTTGAGCTGGATTCTATTTTCATGTAAAAAGGATTGTGTGAAGTCGAGAAGGGTCGTTAATAAATATTTCGATTCCGAAGCACATGGACGCCTGCATTATAAGCATAGAAAAAATTTTGAAAAAAATATAGAACCAACTTCAAAATTGCTCTAAAAAGTGAAAAATAATTTTATTATTTAAACACCATCGATAATACTTTTAAACATAATTTTTGAAGTTGGCGCGAAAAGGATCGATAAAATCATTCACAGCCATAACTCAACTACAAGTATAAATTTAACCAGGTCCAGTTTATTCACTACCACATGCATTACACATTGATGACAGCATATTTGAGTAACGATATAAATGATTCGTTCCTAAGTTTGGATGATTTTTTGATAACAATATGAACGAAGCATGGTTACAATGGATTTTACTTTTTGTTTTTGCGCCAACTTCAAAAATTATGTTTAAAAGTATTATCGATGGTGTTTAAAGAATAAAATTATTTTTCACTTTTTAGAGCAATTTTGAAGTCGGTTCTATATTTTTTTCAAAATTTTTTTATTTCATTCTTTTTAGTGTAAATGTAGATATTTCAGTAAAAGTAAGAAGTTCGGCTCTATATCACTGTATTGCTTCAGAAAAGCCTTTATTCAAAATTATCATTACAATTACTATTAATGTTACTGTTATATGGCACCAAACTTTTATAACAAAGAGTTTCATATTGTCGCGTAGATGAAGACAGCGAAGACAATGTAAAAGCCAAATGAAGCGAATACTCGTTAGTCTCAACTCGAGATCTTTATTCAGAACCACGAATGAACGTTATATCTCCTTATATGCAACTTGAGAAAGTGCTGGAACTTTCCAGACAGAACATTCGAGAAAATACGGGAAACAGTAGAAACGAAATTTTAGTAAAATTCACTTTGTCTTAGTCGGGATTTGAACCCGGGTCGCTCGTGTGGGAGGCGAGAATTCTACCACTGAGCCACCGTTATCCACGGATGAACAGTGCGAACTTCGCTACAATATCATTTTAATCATTTAATAGTGAAATTGCATAAAATTGACTGTTTTTTGCCCATAACTTTTTTTCTAAAGAACAAATATGGTCAAACAAAGTAATGGGACCTAAGTTGAGCCATCCTCTATCCATTAAAAAAAGAATCATCAAAATCGGTTCACTAGGTGAGACGCTATGAGTGGACAAACAAAAAAAAAATCATACATACGGTATGAACTGATAACCGCCTCCTTTTTGAAGTCGGTTAAAAATAAAATCAAAGGACGGATGTCATTCAACGGTCAAATGAAAACTATAAGCAATTCATGATTGCTCAAAAAGAAGTTCATCGAGAAAACGCACACCTGCGTTAGTGACCGAAAGCCAATATTTTTTTTAATAACTAAGCTAAAGTGTTGAAACTCCCATAATTTTTGAAACAATCTGAAGTTTTTAAATAAATAAAAATCAATAGTTTGGACATTTTAAATTTAATGTAGCCGCTATGCCTTTAAGGACTGAAAGCGATGTAACGGGTCAAACTGAAATAGTTCAAGTTTTTGCTCGACAGAATACTTCAACATAGAAGATAAATAAAGAAAACCTATTTTACGATTAATACTTATTAGTACTTTAGCCACTTATCAGAACAAAGAAGAAAATTGAATAGATCTCACCCAATTGAAGTTGTTTTGTAAAAGTTTCTGATAAATTCAGAACTTTTATTAGCACCACACTCAAAACCAATTAATCTGTGCTGTGTGCTACTCGAAAAAGAAAACTCTATTCAGAAATTCCGAAAATTCCGCTCATATTAGTTCCAAGCAGAAAATTAAAAAAAAAATATGCATGAGTTGCGATAAATCCATAAAATTGTAAATCCCTTCTCCAGATATTAACAGCCCTTTAAGATTAAAGACAAAAGAGGGTCGGAGCACGTGAGAAACCTTTTTTTTTATTCACATGGGCTCGCTTTTTCCTGCCCTCCGAGCTGTTTTTTCGTACAAGTGATGCGCACGTAAAATATTTCTCTCCTTCTTTGCCCTTCTAACTGGTATTGGGTGAAGATACTTTTCCAAGGGGCAGGGAAGCTGCTGCCCATACAGCAGGAGTCGGGGTGACACGGACTTGCCGTTTTGGTGTCTGGTTGAATCGTTGTAATTGGTTAGGAGCGGAGGTGTGGCAGGGGGCAACAGTCGAAATGGCCCAAGAATCATTCTAAAAGCTTGCAATCGCGAACGCTAATACATGGAAAACTTGTAATATTTTATTAGCGATATGCAAAGTGCTAGAGATTTAAAATCTGTTTCACGCCAACAATTCTTTCTATTTTGTTTAACTGAAACATAAAACGTTATTTTGGAATAATTTATTTAGCTGTGCACAATTTGTCTGGGTGGGCCAAGCCCACCCGGCCCATAGTGGCGAGCCGCAACTTCTCTCAGTTCTGTTTTTATATTTAGCCGAGATCTATATTTTGTCTTCAAAGAAGCCACTGCAGAAAATCCACTTTAAAAAAGATAGGATGTTGAAAATTGTAATAGAGTGCGAAATGCCCTCGCTTTTAGTGCGGAAAAAGAATCTCCTACTCTTGACGAAAATTCAAAAAATGGTTTGTTATTAAATTGTCTTGGTTTCGCCACTTGTCGTAAAGTCTGAATTTTTCATCCTCATCAATGGAGAGTCTTTCGGGAATTTTATGAAATGGATCTCTAACCTACTCGTAACTTGCTATTAGTTTGTCAACAGTAAGAAAATACTTTTTAAGTTGCTTTGCCAGCATGGCTAAATGATTTTCAATGGTTACAAAAACAACTTTTACATGTTCTTCTTCAGCTTTGTAAATTTTAGTGCAGTTAGAGGTTGATAATCAACCTCATCAAGGTCCTAGATTGCTTCCAATTTATTTGCATTCACTTCTTTAATTTCCTGTGTACTAATAAGACTATGCTCAAAACAAAATTATGAGTAGTAATATTAAATTTGTTTACGAAATTATGAATATTTTTTATTTCCTAACCTGTTTCAGCTATCCCTACTAGCTTCAGTTTCAACTTTGGACAGTGCCCTCATATTGGCGGGGGGGGGGGGGGGGGGCGTGAGCTCCTGTCAGTGTTCAAAAGGGTGGCACAGAGCCTAAAAGGTTGAAAACCCCTTCCTTTACTAATAAATAAACTTGATTGGTTTCAGAAATTTAACCACCGTTTGTTGCGATGCAGAGGCGCCAGTGGCGCTGTCGCGGGGGAGGTTTTGGGGTTAAAAAACACCTTCCCAGAACTCTTAACACATTTTATTTCCCACAAATAAGGAAAAACAATCAAACAGAATTTAAATTTTTTTAAGTGGAATAGGTTTGAATAAGCTTGCTTGCTGCTTAATGAGCATGTGTGGAAAGCAATCCCAAATTAATTTTTAAAAATACAGTAAAACCCCTCCTAAAATGGACAGCTCTCTTATGCGGACAATTTTTAATTCCCCAGTTCCAATGCAAATAACATTATTGTCCTGCGAACAACAAAATTTGTCCCGCTAGTGTCCGCATTAGAGGGATTTTACTGTACTTTTATATGCAAATGATATTTTGTGGTGAGGCTAGAATAGTCTTAATAAAACACACAAGATTAAAATAACTGAAGTTATAAATGTATTGTGGTTTTTCCCCATGTTTTCTCCTTATCCCTCTACCCACACCATTTTCTACGTTTTAAAGTCAACGTGAAATCAATATAAATTAACAAATGGTTCATTAATTTTTAAGCAAGTGGTTTAAATTAATAACTTCAGAGTAATAGAAAATGTTTTGTGAAATAATTGAATAATATTTTCACATCAAGAGTGAATGAAAAAGAAAGCAATAACTTTCGCTTTTCATAACCCCTCCAAGAATTTTTTTTTTCTAGCTAAGCCACTAAAAGGAACTTGTTAATGGAAATTGTTTGATATACGTTTATGGAAATTTTCAACCATGGGCTGCAAGTCTTTTACCAAAGCATTCAATTAATGTCAAGAAGATTGCTTTGGAGCAGTGGGTTCCCAACCCTTTTCATCGCCAATCTCTAGAGACTGACTCCCTACTACCCCCCCCCCCCCCCCCCCCAGTCACGGATCCAGGAGTTTGTTAAGGCGGGAGCAATACCAGAGCTGGATAATCGTTCCAACTCCCCCGGCACCAAGGCTTATCCAACTGCCTTTAAATTTTTGTTTCAACTTCTACTTATCTTAAAAAATAAATAAATAAAAATTTAAAGAAAACAGAACATTTCACTCTGTTTTCCGTGACTACCAGAATATTAGTAAAGACGGAGGAGGGGGAATAGCTCCTTCGAAGTTTTTGCGAAGTTGAAGTGATAAAAATGTGGTTTCAATCAATCGAAGAGAAAGGATGGAAATTCAGGGACATTTCCCAGAAGAAACTTTCAAAATGAACGTCAATAATCGCAGTTTTAAAATTTTTTTTGGAAATATTAGGAGAAAGTAATGAAGCTCCCCCTCCTGATTTTTTTCCTTTTTCAAAATTGAAGCCAACTCTTATAAGCTATCTTTGGTAATCTTAAGGTGTCAGTGCTCCTCTCGGAAATTTTATGCAACCAAAAAAGTTATAAAAACATAACTTGACTATCTTTGTTGACGTTTAAGGGAATGGGAAAAATTCAAGGGCTCCGGGACTTAATCGATTTTGAATTGCATTTTGTTATTGAATACTGTTGTAGGCTATTCTTTAATGAAATTACTGAAGGATGTGTAGGTATTCGGTTGTTCTTTGGAAAGTTTTTAAAATTCAATTTCATTTCGTGAAGTCAATTTTAGGCTATCTTTCGGAAAGGGCAATTGAGGGCTACTTACAGTGATTTTAACCAATCCACCCCCCATAACATCATCAAAATTGAAATGATACGACGGCTCTCCTCCGGAGATTTTTGGAAAATGACGTTCGTAAAACGTAACTTTAAGTATTTTTGATAACGATAGGAGAAAGGCGTCTTTCCAAAATGCGGGCATCTGAGGAGCACGCGGTCGCCAACTGGCTACATTGTAAACAGAAACGAGCTTGGCGAAAAAAGTTATTGACGTACTGAAGCATGCGCAGTGCGAGAGCAGAATACGCGTTTAATAGTTTTTCTTTCCGAAAGCGCGTGTAGTTGCTAATAAAATGTGACTGTGGATGCGCAATGTTTCAATGAGGAAACTATTCCAAAACTAAAAGAAATTGATGAAGAGTTTATGTTCGTGTCAGGAGGTCCAGAAATTTGTTTATGATCATCGATAAATTTTGAAAAAAGAAAAAAAAAAGAAAAAACTTTCTTGAAAAAATTTCAAAACATAACACAGAATATACATTACTTTTAGCAAGACTGCAAATCCCACAAGGTGAGTTATATATTATGAATATGTATTAATATTTGTATGCATTTTACAAAATAAATGTGCTATATTTTTTTCTTTATTATTGCAGTCTTAAATTTCAGTGTTCAAAATCTCGGCTTTCCTAACCAGGGTTGTTTGGCCAAAATGTTTACAAAAATTTTAAAAATTGTTTAAAAATGTAAAACTTAATTAATGCAAACTAATCTGCAAAGCTTTAGAGATTAGTTAGATCAATAAATTTTCTAATTCATCACTATATTTAATGCAATTCAGGTTTGTTAATTAGTTTTTTCTTTCTCTTTTTCAAAATCAATGCAGCTTATTCTACTGAGTACATAAGTGTACAAGGCTGACCAACTAAGTTCCTTTGAATTACATGGGCCAAGTACTTCTTACAATTCAATACCCCAAAAAGTATATGTCAAACAAAACTTAATTCAATACCAAACTTGCTTGATTTGTGATATTACTTAATATGTTGATCTTTGGAATTTTTAAGCTATGTGATGTTCATTAGACTTGTGCTCCATTTATCTATACTTCAAATTGCTCTCTGTACTTGAGAATGAATGATTTAAATTTTACCTTGTTTTTCACAAAAAAACTATTATCAGGAAATTAATTTGCAAGATTTATTCTTGATTATATATTATTATGTTTTAAATATCATAATAAATTATTGCTCTGATTAATTATTTATGCCAAAGCCTATTTAAGTATAGTTTTTCAAAAGTTAAAAGATTTTCAAAAAATATTTTTGCTATAGAAAGCTCTACTTATGGAAAAATTCAATTACAAATTTTTGTTTTTAATTATTTAATTAATAATCATGAAATTAGGTACAACTATGAATATTTAACATTAATTGACAATTAATAAACAAAGTCTTTGTGAATCTCAGAAAATAAAGCTGTTCTTCTAACAAATAGTGTTTAAACCAAATAAACCCATTTTGAACCAAAAAAACGTAGTTTAAGCTAAAAACTTTTTTCCAACCCTGACACTAACCTTATTTTACTCACTCATTTAAAAAGAAAACGAAAAATAAACCCTTACAATGTTACAAATACACAAAGACAAACAACTTCAAAACGTATTATAATACATACAGTTATTTAAAATTAAAGATATGAGAGATAAAAAAAATGTGATCATTTCACAAATCTTGAAAAAAGTGATTTATCTTAGTCGGCCGTAGCGGTATAGCTTAAAACAAATTTCGGAAGGGGACATGATTAGTTTTTAAACATACTATTTTAATTTCTGAAGCTTTCATGTAAGGTAATGCAGGATTCTTTACTTACAACATTTTGTGTATGTTACCATGACTCTCAGTTATCAATATCGAGTTGGATTGACAGAGTTTTGCCCAAGATGGAGAAAACCCCTCTCAGTAAAAATACTTCTTTGCCGTAGTGGTAAAAATAGCTGGTTTCATTTACAAGGAAGTAATTTAATTTTCACTTCAAAGTGTTTTTTATAATGTTTGTAGTATATTTCATTTTTCTGTATTTGTTTTGAAACATAATTCCCAATCTATTTAATTTTATTTCAATAATCATTTTTTAAATTAAAATTATCAGAAAGAATGATTTATTATTAATGAAATTTCCAATATTTTGATTTTAGTCTCAATTGTAGTATGTACAAAATCATATTAGTTTTAGTATGCTTTTTGAAATCCTGCCAATTTTCCTAGTTGCCATTTTTTACCAGGTTTTTTCCAGTGTTTGTCACTATCTCGGCAAAATGCCAAACTCAACTTCGGAGAAAGAAATTATCAATGTATATAGAATCGGAAATAAACATCAACTCAGCTTACTCACCACATACTGTTTGGCTTTTGGAAAAAATTTTTGAGCAATCACGATTGTTAATTGTTTTCATTTGACCATCCTTGATGTCCGGTTCCTTTTTCAACCCCACCGTCCTCTGCAGGCGCGGCTACTCCAGTCCTGAGCACTGTCCCCCCCCTTCCCGGTAGCCGCTTCTCCTGGTCGGTGGTGTCCATGTCCTATACATACGCACGCTCATACACATACACACATGCGCCTTTACACACATACACGCCAACGTGCATTCACGCAGGTCTACGCACACACAAGCATGCACATGCACAACTAAACACACGTAACCGTCTCAGGCTTAGGCCTAGGACAGGAGCCATTTCTAGACACAATAACTCCAATCACTAGGGTCCTGTCGTAGCTCGTGATTGCGAAAAACTTGATTTGAATTCAAATAATTTTTTTTCCCCATTTTTTTAAAACTTGACTCTTAATTTCCTGACTGTTCGAGGGCGACGCAAAGGAGGGCAATGTGTTTATCACTCTATGCATGTACGTCTGTTCCTATGTGACGTTCTAGGGGCTAAATGCCTTGGTCAATTTTGGTTATTCTTACATCAAACGATTTGTCTTAACATTGGGAGTGTCACTAAACACATGACAGAAATCAAAATTCACCATATCAGCAACCAGTTGCCATATTTTGTCATTTCGGGAACTACCTGCATACTGTCGCACGCTACCTGGCTACCTGCGTGCGACAAATGCAGGTAGTTTTCACTGCCTGAATTTTTTTGTTTATGAAGTCTACTACTTGGGATCTCAGTGACCGAGTGGTCTAAGCGATTGCTTCCCCCACTTGAGCCGGTGGGCCAAGACACCCTCGCTCCGGACGTACTTTTCCCCTCTTTCTGATGCAAAATTCTTTCATGTGTTCTTTATTTGTATTATGTACTGTAATAAAAAGTATATTATGCGTAATGAAGGCAAGACACTCAGATTGTAGTCCTCATCAAAATAAACCCGTGCAATAAGCACCAAAAAAAGGAAAGTCTACTAATTGGATTTTCATCTCTAACATGGTGCATTTGTCGTGATTCAGAGGACTGAGTTTCAGGATGTGTACTTTATCAACAGGCTTTTTTAGTTTTGCGAGAAAGATTTGATTGACATTTCCGATTTCGGGTCATCATGAGTTATACAGGCTGTTTATATAGCTGTGCTGTGGTTGACTAAAGTTTTTGTATTTTTGCCGAAAGTCAAGCACATGTAGCTTTAAGCTAATTATCAGTAGTTTAACCACCGCAATTTATTTAATAGACCTCACGATACAAGCAAACTCTCTCAATGAAATGACAAGATTGCGAAATGTACCGTATCATAATCATAATAACTTAAGTCAATGAAAATTAACTAAAAAGTGTCAAAAAAAAAAACAAATAAATAAAAACAAAAAACCCGACTGCGTAAAAACCGAAAAAAACTAGAAGGAAAAATGTATAAGGCCAGTAGTTTAGAATGTTATTAAGTACTACTGAATAACTACACCATTTAAATAGTTTTATAACCGTACACAGATAAGAAATCATAAATTCAAAAGCAGAGTAGAAGGATCAACAGTCTGGGCCCATTCCTTTCTGATTCAAGGAACCCCGTAAAATTTGAATAAGCCCTGACTGTTGATCCTTCTATTCTGCTTTTGAATTTATGATTTTTTCTTATCTGTGTACGATTATAAAACTATTTCAACGGCGTAGTTATTCAGTAGTACTTAATAACATTCTAAACTACTGGGCTTATACAATTTTCTTTTTAGGTTTTTCGGTTTTTACGCAGTCGGGTTTTTGTTTTAATTTAATAATTTTTTATTGTTAATTTTATCTTAAGAAGATAAACCTAGCATATTATACGACTATGTATTTACATTTCACAAAATTTTTTTTTTTTTTTTTTTGAATGACACATAGCAGGACCCTAAGCAGTTGCCTGCATTGCCTGGCCTTGATGCCGCTCTTGATTAACAGCGTATTTTAGACGTTTTGAAAAAGAAAGTTCACATTACCATATAAAAAGGAGGACAATAATAGGAAATAATTGTTTGCAGTCCAATGTTGACTGGAATTAGGATCATTGTCAACAGACGTGCGGCTATTTAAAACAGTTTTACTTGCATGTACTAGGTCTCACAAGACGCTTTATGAACTTGTGCCCTTCAAGAGAGATACATTCTGTTTTTGATGCACTGTGAAGGACAATTTAAAGCACCAGGAAGGAAGTTGCATCCAGGATGGGAATCAATCTCGCTACCTGGGGATCCAAATTTTTAATTTTGCCACTTGTTACTTTTGCCTTTGCTTCTCACTACCTCAATTGGTGTTCTGGTATTTGCAGGGGCCGACTGGGTTCCTTGAGGGTATCAACCTTGACTCTCAAGGGTGTACTGGTTCGAAGGTGTAAAACAAAGTGAAAGCACACGAGTTTTGAGAGCGGGGAAACAAAGGTGCACAGGTTTAAGGGCGCAAAAAAAAAAAAAAATTGGGCGCACAGGTCAATAAACCATTTAGTTCTCTTTTTTTTTCGTTATAAAAATTAAAAAGACTAATGATGGTATGCTTTAAAAGATTAATTGTAGTTTAAGTTGCATTGCTCTTAAAAGTATTTGCAGCAATAAATTGGAGGAAGAATTATGGAAGTATAGAATTTTAACATTTACCTTGGAATGTGTACCTCCAGTGTCAGCATTAATGTATTTTCTTAAACATTTTGCCGCATCCGCTGGTTTTGGAGACGTATAAATTAAAACCGATTTTCAAAATAACGTAACTTGGATTCGCCTGCCTGAAATAATTGAAACTGTTGTCAAAGTAGAATAACGACCCAAAAATAATTCTCCGAAACAGCCTATTGACCAGGGTGCCCCTAGACAAACTCGAAGCAGAGTGTTGAACGCCAAAACTACAACTAGAAACAATCTACCACACCTGGATGACCCTAACATGTTTGATGATAGCCCGGCCCCTGAGATAGACGATTCAGCAGAAGTGAATAGTACACCAGAAATGGACAATTCACCTGAGTGAATATTTTTTTCTTTTCAGATGATATTGTTACATGTAAGTCAAGGGGCATCTGAATCCAGAAATGATCTACAGCTCCCTCAGATGCACTATGCAAAGTAAAGACAGACAAGTATTCGAATTTTATTGCAGAACCCACAGGAGCCAAGTAAGAACAGCACCTGCATTATATCTTTTTGATCGCAAATGGACACAGCTCGGGCATGAACTGAATGCTGAACACCAAGTTATAAGAAACAATTTCAAATTACAGAAATCATTAAAGGATCAAGAAGTGTTTTCCTGGAAATTAAAATTTTTTAATTTCAATGTTCCAAAATAAACGCAGCGGCTTACCGCAAAGCAAATATATACATACCTTGTCTTATTTCTTGTCTTCTTTCAAAATAACGAAAAGTTAATTGTAGAGAGCTTGTAGATATTTAGGAGACCTGAAAACCGACAGAAAAGAAAGCTAGATAAATATCTAGGCAATCTACATTCCACCGGCCATCGGGATATCTCCCTTTATTTCGCATTCACAAAGCATTGTATATACACTGGTCCACAGGACTTTATACTCTAAAAACATAAGTATAAACGAAGACGACGAAAAACCAACATTCCGAAAGATAAACGACATAAGTATAAACATATAAACAGTTAAATGTTCCAGAAAACCCAACATTCCGAAAGATAAGTATAAACATATAAACATTTAAATGTTCCAGAAAACCTAAAAGAACTCCATCAGATAGGATACCAGTCCCAGTCATCACTCCCATCACCACACTGTCTTCCGTACATCGAGTGTCCATCTAAAAGATCAGATTCATATTTACAAACGAATGAGTAGATATTCTTGGTCAAGTGGTTAGCGCATCGGAAATAAATTCCTAGAACATCTTTTGTTGAACTCGGGTTCGATTCCCGAGGAATGACATATTTATATTTACCTCTTGTACTGACACCACTTACCTGAGGCTAGGTGAGCTGAGGCTTTGAGTGGAGACGCAGGTGAGGCTTTTAACAATGATAAACTTGAGGTAGGTAAACCTTTTACTGGTGATTTTTTCGGTTAATTTTTTTTAGTTCGGTTAAATTTTTCGGATCTTTTCTTTGTCTCTTATGTATGTTTAATTATCAATATTATAACAATTAATTAATATTATTGTTTCATTACAAATATTTAATAGTTACTTTTAATAGGTTAATATATAAATCTTTAAAAATTTACTTTGTGCCCCCCCCCCCCTGTCAAATTTTTATCGATGATCCGCCACTGTATATATATATTAAATATATGCTTTCAAATATACTATATTTGAACAACAAGAGATTTACTCTTACAAGTAAACCCCTGAATAATTACTTCATTACAAATAGGTAACTTCTATGCAGGTACCGATTTCAATCTCCATTTAAAGATAGGCATTTTTTGGCCTGGTTCTCAAACAATTAATACGATTTTACATGAGATTATGATAAGAAAACTGCCCTTTAAAAGAAGCTGAAACCTTGTCTTTGGTGTATACGTAAAAAAAAATTATAAATATACATAATTATATAAATAAAATTAGTATATGTAAGTTCTGTTGAATAAAGAAACAAAATGTACCACGTATTTACTTCTAACTTATCGACAGAGTCAACATTTCTTGATTTCTTCACGTTTTCGTTCATGGGAAACGAATGCAATATTAAGAGTCGCGAATATTCTTACTTTGCAAAGTTGCAGTGCAACCTTTGAACGGGTTTTCCAGCTACCGGGAAAAGCTCTACAGGCGTAGCCCAAATGCTGTTTGGCGACCGCGTGCTCCTCAGATGCCCGCATTTTGGAAAGACGCAGGAGAAAGAGAGGAGAAGGGTTCAAAAATGAAGCCCTCCCGAAATATTTTAGAGACTGAAGCTAAGGAAAAGTCGGATAGCTCTCCCGCAGGATGAGTGTCCATAGGAGGTTTTTTTATTAAGTTTTTGTCCTCCAGGACTCTATTAGAATGCACCTGGTTAACCGGTTGAAATAACTGTGGTTAACCGGTGTTTCTTTAACCCAAGAGAGTATCGTAACCGGTTGCACCGGTCGGCTAATTTCATGACTCAGTGCTTCATGTGGATGTTTTCACTAGTTTAGAAAATCCGTAGTACTTTTTTTTTCTGTTTTTATTAACCGTCTCTATTATAGAAAGCACCTGGTCACCTGGTTAGCTATCGGTTTCCTACGGTAATCCGGTTACTCTATTCGAACATAGCGATGAAAAACCATAGATTAATTGTAGCTGTGACTGTACCTGAACATAGTTTTGTTTACAAATGGACGCAAGGAAGCATAGTGGACGATTCGTGTCATTAATAATCGTCTTATTCTGAAGCTCTTGTCACAGAGTTTGGAACTTCTATTGGTAAATTTTTACTTCTTCAATCGTAATGAAATTTATGTAAGCCGCCGCATATATTATACAGGGACCACCTCCAGGGTCTTACTATGACTTTTGAGGACACTGGGCACGAACTTAATTTGATGCCCTTCCACACCAGTGATGAATCCAGGATTTATTTTGAGAAGTGTTGAGGTCACAAAAATTTTATATCGCCGTAGTGTCACTGACTTTGAGTGAGGTAATTGAAGGCATTTTTTTAAATAAGGCCGTCGCTAGGTCAAACCTAGCATATGAGCACAAAAATCAGGGGAATTGCGTTATATAGCAGAGAAAGAGAATTCAGAATATGAACCTATATTAAGAAAAAGAAAAAACCTGTGACCCCCCCCCCCCCCCCCACTTCTCTCAATCAACTCTAATTTGAATTCTGGAACTTTGGATTCAAATTATGTTTTTCGCAATCACGAGTTGCGACAAGATCCCACTCATTGGAGTTATTGTTTCTAGAAACGGCCCCCCATCCCTCCTCCTGGGTGGTTACGAGTGTATAGTTGAGTGTGTGTGTGTGGGCTTACGTGTGTGCACGTAGGAGTGTGTATGTGTGTAAAGGCGCGGGTGCGTGTGTGAGTGTGTATGTGTATCTATGAGCATGCGTGTGAAGGACATGCATGCCACCGTCCAGCAAAAGTGGATTCTGGGTGACAGTGCTCAGGACCGGAGGCCGGTGGGCAGTGGTGCTGGCGAGGCTCCTGGTCCAAACTGAAAAAGGAACCACAACATCAAGGACGGCCAAGTGAGAACAATAAGCAATCGTGATTGCTCAAAAAAAAAGCTTCACATTTGACTCGGGGGAGGGGACATTCTAAGTATTTATTATGTAATTTATAAAAGAAATAACAGTGTAAATGAGGGTTGAGTTTGTAAATTTTTTTTGCTACCGGAAAGGCAGCAAGAAATAATTACTTTTATTCCTTCCATTTCGTCCCTGTCAAAATGACAGGTTGAGCATTCGTATCCCATTTCTGGTACCCGTGATATTTTGGGCTAGAGCCTACAAAGTTTTTCTTTCTTTCTAATGGGGCTCTATTAGGCTATTTAGCCCTTACCTGACCTAGTATGTTCCTCCGATATGGCATTCAGTCTTTCATGTGGCATCATTAAGGCACAGATGTCAATGGCGCAGATAATTTTGACGCCCAGTTTCCAGCAGAAGGAGGCAGCTGGGCTCTCTTTGATTCGAACCTTCACTGTGGATTAAAATTTTCCAAGAGAATTCAAAGCCAAACGAATACCCAAGGGATCTTTTGCATGTTGTATAATCGTGCGGCATGAGCGCTGGCAATTTTCTGCATCTCAAAAATCCACTGACTGGCAACCTTGGGTCAGAACCCGGGACCATGGAGCAGAAAGCCAATGCCTTTCTACTAGGCCATCTAGTCTACGAGCCTACAAAGTTAAAACTGAAAACATTCCAAAGACAAAAAATGGATGCATACCTATATTATTTTACCTTCATTATAATTTTGTTGAATTAAAAAAAAGAAACTTTTATGACAATTTTCTTGAAAATAATGAAATTGTTAGAGGTTAAAAAAAGATTTTAGTCCTGGTGGTAATTTGCAGTTGTTTATTATTTTTCTCTGATGTTCTGATCAAAATTAATAGCTTTTCTCTTTTGCTTTCTTTTATTTTCTTTTTTGAAAGCAATGTTTTAAATTTTACTTTTGGAAACCTTGGTATTAATTTTATCGATTGGCAAACTATAAATTGCATTGTAAAACTTTAAAATCATCATAAGAAATGTTATTGATACTCATTTTTTTCTCTTGCTTTATACCTAAAATACGGTGAAATCCTTTCTTTTCCAGCTGCCTAATAAAACAAACCTTGAAGATATGACTGATCCTTGAAAATGATGCATACAAGCAAAGGTACACTTTAAGATCTTCTAGCTTTTTTTCTCTTATTATTACAGTACAATGAAACATCCCTTTCAATGAATTCAATTTCCATTACATTGCTTGAATTTCATTGCAACAAAAATCTGATTACAACAAACCAAGCGTACAGTTCCTTGATGCTCATTGTAATGAAATTTCACTGTATTACTTTCCTACTGGAGTATTGAAACTTACTTTTATTGCTTTGAAGATTCTTTTTAGATTTTTACCTTAAAAGCTACTGGGCTCAATTGAAACAATTTTGGTGGGTCTCCCCTTGTTCTGATCTGTTGCACTTTTGGTATACTCCCTCTGTTCCTGGCTTCTTGGTTGAATGTTATCAAACTTAAAGATATATTTCACTTTAAGTAGTTTGAAAGCTTTGTAGGCATAAAAAGAAATCAAAATATCATTAAAAAAAACTCTTGTTATTATTTTTTTTTTTTTTGAAATGGAAAAATAAGTAAATAAAAATTTGAATAGGTATTTTTAATAAAATATTTCTATTATTTGAACATAAGTACTGTGACTTTTTTTCAAACAGTGTGCAAAATATTTGCTATCTCGTCTATGGCCTTTGAATTGAATATCAATTTTCCATTGAACTACTGATGCAAAAAAAAAAAAAAAAAAAAATCAGTTTTAACAATTCTCTTATATATGATAGCCGATGATCGAGTAACCCAAGTGTTTTAAAAATGAAACTTACACTACGGAATGATAATTTGATAATATGTTTTGGAAATGTTTAACATGCAAGGAAAAGCCTTATTGTGACAAGGCTGAACTAGATCCGGTAACTAAACTGTTTTACTTGTGAGACTCTGTCAATTCAGGGGAATAAAGAAACAAGAAAGCAGTCAATAATGAACGCTACCTACTAGAGTTTAGAGTTAATCCACTGGAGTTAGAGTTACAATTTCAAGTATCAAAATATCACCAAACAGGCAATTGCTTCGTTTAAATGTAAAAGCAATTTTCACTCGTCAAACCTTGACGGGCAATTTTCTAATATTAATAATAATAATGAAACTTGAATTGATAAAACATTTGGATTGGAAGTTGCTCCACCTGCCCAAAAATAATAATAACAAAAAAAATTTTATTTTTCAAAAATAAAAATTGACTTTTCAAATGTTGTTGGAAACCTTAACAATAAAAGTTCATGAGATATCAATTTGTAAGCATTATGACGCTTCAAATATTTTGATATCCATCTTTTCATAAAAAGAATCTGAAAACCAATGTATTTCATATAATAACTAAATTATAATATTTATGGGGTTGTATTATCCACACCTCCAAAAGCTTTTAAAACTTTTTGATGAATAACCCACAGATTATAGTCATGAAAATGCCAGTTATTCTTTGGATGTACCATATAAATGTGTGAAAATTCTTTCATAAATTTTCTCATTCTGAGGTTCCTGAAGTGTACCAATAGTGTAAACAACTAATTTCATATTCTAATGAAGCTGTTGATTTGATAACTTGTTCAGTTCATCCATAAAATTTAGCTTAAGGATAAGGGGGGGGGGGAGCCAAATTTAAAATGTATGTGTATTTTAAACAATACAAAATACAAAGAAATGCAGCAAAAAGTTCTCAAGCAACATTTCTTCTTTTTTTATGGTATAAATTTCAGAAGAACAAAAAAAAAAAAAATCCAAACTTTAATTTCCCCCCCCCCCTCCAGATTTCTGTTATTTTCAATGTATTCACAATGTTAGTTTGTTAATTTATCAATAGAGCCGTTTCCGTGGACACTTTCGATCCCGGAAAAAATCTACTTTCCACCGCATTCCGGTTATTTGCGCAGTATATGTGGATTTTTTTCTCCTCCTGTTCACTTCTGGGAGGAAAGCGGAATTTTACCCAGACTGCATTACGCAAAACAAGTTCGTCTATTAGCCGCTAAGGATGTTGGGTAAAAATTGCTTTCTGTGGCACAATGGGAAACCTCTTTTTATATGGAAATGGGGAATTTTTCAATCGGTCTTTTGTGAAGCCAGAGCGGGGATTTACCGGGTCGAAAAGTGTGTTGTGAACGTGGCTAATATGGGTTATTTATCTTGTCCTTCTCAATAAATGATAGATCAGTATTTTTGGAAAAACATGATGGCTGGATACCAATAAAGTCTTGGGGACTGCTTGATTAAATAGAACATTGAACATACATACAAAAATTGGTCATATAGGTATATCTAAGAGGAGCGTAGTTATCAAATTCTGGACACAGTCCTGTACAATGTGGTTTAATGCAATGGTAGATCCAGCTTCTAGTTTCAGAGAGGGTCATTATTAGAAAGGAGGGGGAGGGGGGTTGTGCAAAGTACAATTTTTCCTCTACAATGGTGGCTTAAAGGTGAATATTTTGACACATGAATGCCCAAAAATGCTGCTGTAAGCAGGGCCGATCCTAGGGTGTTGGCCGCCCATGTGCAAAGACCTAATGTGCCGCCCCTCAAGAGTAATTTGCATATTTTGACTAATCTTTAACGTCTATATAAATCTTTCTTTAAATTTCTATGCCAAGTTCGAATTTAAAAAAGGGGGGAGGACAGAAGAATGATCTTATAAAAAAGAAGAAATTTTTATAGTAAGAAACTCCTTAGGTACAATTTATATCTTTGAAGAAAGTAATAGATACCAAAATTTACTAGTCGTAAAAACGCATTTTATGGTCTTTCTTCGGTGACATCAGGGAAGGGACAGAGGAAGGGGAAGCGTAGGGGAGGTGTCATGGGTTCAGGGGAGGGAATTGCTCCAAGAAAATTATCAAAATTGGCGTATGAAAATATTTTTAGTTAATCTTTAGTTGTGTTTGGTTGCAAGGACAAAAAAGTCAAGTATATTCAAGGTGCATGGAGAAATTTTCGAAATTGACTTCAAATATCGCAATTTTAGGAACTTTTTCGAGACTTTAGGTGAAAGTAATGTTGCAGTTCTTTCCTAAAACTCTTTCAAAATTGAAATCAATTTGAAGCTTTTTTTTAAGACCGTAGCTTAGGAAGGATCGGTGTTCTTCCCCAAAAATCCCCGAAACTGAAATTTTAAACCCGCAATTTTGGGTTACCTTTGTTGACGTTGCAAGAGGGAGGGAGATTCAATCGTCTCCCTTTGAAAGATTTCGAAATATAAGTTTAAAACGCAAATTTTAGTTGTCTTTGGTGACGGTAGGGGATCTGGTGGCTTTCTTCCGGTAATTTCTCGGCACTATTGTTTCAAAAACCCATTTTTGGCTATATTTGAAAACGATAGGAAAAATGTGAGAATATTCCTAACCGAAATATTTTTTGGAACTAAAATCCATTTTAGGCTGTTCTTGGGAAGGAAGGGTTTTCGGCTCCCAAGTGGATATTTCTAAAAGCGCAATTTTATGCTATCTTTGGTGATGTTAACAAAACTGGGAATTTTAAGCATTGTTTGATAACGATATGACTAAGAGCGGGCGGGGGTTCAGTGTGCCCTCACGAACTGTGTTTTTGAAACTGAAGTCAATTTCAGGCTAGTTTAGGCAGGAAGCTGTGGCTCCACGGAACCGTCTAAAAACGAAATTTTCAGGTATAGTGATTGCGTTGGAGAAAAGGGGGATCCGGGGTCTTTCCCCAAAAGTTCTTGAAACTGATGTTTGAAACACGCAATTTTAGTTTGTTTTTCAATACATTAAGTGAGAGGGGGTAGATTTAGGGGTTTCTCTAAAGACGATAATTGAGACTGTCTTTAATAGTAATGTTTGTGAATTGATTTCAGGGTCCTCCACTGCAAAAATTTCGAAAAATGCCAAAGCAATTTTATATGACGTTTGATGATAGGAAGGGCTGTCGTCTGAAAACACGTTTTCGATTTTGGAGCCAACATTTTTAGGCTATGTTTGATTAAGTTAAGGTGGAAGAGGTGAATCAGAGACTTAATTGGGTCCTTAAGATGGATGGTTCAACCAGCGAACTTTTCCGAAAATAAAGCCCTAGAAACGCAATTTTAAGCCTTCTTTAGTTTCTTCAAGGAGGTCATGGCATCCTTTTGGATCTTCGTTTTGGAGCTACATTTAAATTTGCTTCCCGGGGAAAGGGCCCTGTCCTCCTACCTGATCTGATACCGGGAAGTTCATTCAAGATTTTAATCAGAAAAATTGTAAAGGGGGAAAAGTACAACATTTTAGTTCGTCATTCATATATGTTACTCTCAAGGGAATCGCAATTTTCCACTTTCTCTCCACGCATCCACGATTGTTAAACACAGAGTTTATTACATAGTTTGTTGTTTGAAATGCTTGCGAGAGTATCTAATTAGAATAGCTTTTTTTTTTTAAATAAATAAAATATGTCTTCATTGTTTAGGTCTATAAAAGCTTGGGGAGTAAGCATTAGTGGCCGCCCTCGGTGCTCCTTTTAGACGGCACCATTTCATGCTTCAGAAGGGGGCCTTTTCCCTCCCCTGTATCCATGCCTGATTACCGGTTCTGTCACAAACTTTGAAACCAAATGAAGCATATGTGTGTAAAGAGTAGATATTAATGGACAATGAACCAACACAATGTTCCCTATCATTCTATTTTTCTTAAACTATGCTATGCTGTCGGGAAATCGACACATACTTTGACAATTGAACATTTAAAAATCAGCATATTTATTCTACTTATTATAAGTTATCTTGTGAGAAATTCTTGAGGAATTTTGCTTGATTATAAGAACTACATGATGCGGCCGGCGGCCGCCCCTTGCTTTGGCCGCCCTTGTGCGGCGCACACTCTGCACACCTGCTAGGATCGGTCCTGGCTGTAGGTCATATTTAGTTACTTAAGGAGAGGGCCAAGACCTTATGATCCCCTGCCCTCTGCATACTCACGTGATATAACCATGTAATAATTCATATAAATTTGATATTTCTCTTTTTTATAATTTACAGAACATGAAAAATGTAGGGTTTGGTTTTGTCTGGAAGATAAATGCAGTTGTAAAGTTTCAGCTAATTATCTTTTTTTTCCTTATTGTTTTCTAGGTTGGTACTATGTCTAAACATAAGCATCAAAATGACAAGGAGTACATCTCACGAGCTAGAACTGAGCAACACCATGATAAATATGAAAGAAATTATAAGAAACAGAAAGAGCAAGAAGGCAAAAGTCATTTTACTGAAGATGATCATCATTCAGGGGAAATATCCAAAAAGATAGTGCATTTAAAATGCACTCATCCTGGTTTTCAATGGAAAAATTATCGCTCTGCTCTGAATAAAATATTCTTTGACTACAAAGGAAAAGTTAAAAGGTAATTTCTTATGCTATTGAATTTGCAATTTTTACTCCATGCTCTTTTATGTTTGTTAAAACTAGGAAAATTTTTGCTAACATAATGCATATAATTCTTCTTGTCTCTGGATTAATAATGCAATCAAATAAAAATGCAATAAAATGTGATATTAATCACATATCTTTAGTTTTTTGCTGTAATAATTATTTTTAAATGCTTGATTCTCAAATATATATATATATATATATATATATATATATATATATATATATATATATATATATATATATATATATATATATATATATATAAAATAATAATAAAAGTGAAAAATATTGAAAAGACCACACCAAGAGCCCATAGATGCGCATCGCAGCAAAACTAAAAAGCCAAGTAAATATAAAATTAAGCAAACAGAATTACAAATATTAAACAAATTATAAATAACAAATGATGATAAAAAGGAAAAATGCAAACAGCTATTAAGTAGGAATAGAAAAAGAGTGAATCCAGAGCTCATCAGCCATGGAGGATTCATTAATTATGGTCAAAAGACCAAAATTTTAACTATAAACTAGAAGAGAATGCTTAAGCTCCAGTACATGTAATATAGAGTAACAATGGGCAAACGCACCACTTGCTAAGCTAAAAACAATAAACTAGAGCTCAAACCTAAAACTAAAAGCAGGGGTTTTTATATATATATATATATATATATATATATATATATATATATATATATATATATATATATATAATATAATATACTAAAGTAGAATTTAGTGATAAGATGGTAAATCAAACTTGGTAGTTGTTTATTATTTATAGAGGTTTAAAAAATATGCTGCCTAGTACAAATGGGAAAAAATAAAACTAGCGCTGTATTATGGAGAAACATTAAAGGGTACATACCTTTTTGTAGGGTTAATGTCAAGGTCGATGAATTTTTGTTAGACCAAAAAAAGTCAATTTAGGTTTCTTAGGCCTGCATTTATTCAAAATGTAGTCATTCATTATCTTTAAAAAAGTTGTTTTGAAACCACCTTACTTTAAATTTGCGTTATTTTTACAACAATAAATCAAGTATTTTGAGAAACCACGTTCCTCTCTTCCAGCACTGCATAAAACCAAGTATTGATTGAAGAAATCAAAATGAAAATTCTAAGCATTGATGCATTATAGCAGAAGCTAATGCTGGGACAAAAGTAGACAAGAAAGATAAAGCTTTTCAAAATGTAACTTTTGAAAAAGCTTTTAGCATACTAAATACAATACAACAGTTTTTTTTATAAAACCATTTAAAGGTTTACATTTTGAATATAGTTAGTTAAAATACATTTTGAAAAACGAAAGGTTTTATGTTTCATCAAAGAAAGCAGATAAACATCATTCAAATAATTTTTAAACATTCAACTGAGCCATGTAATGTGATGCTTTAAACAATTTTGTTTGAATTGTCTTTAAGTCTAGAATTTCTTTAACATGACATATTAAAATAACTACATATTATATATTTTAGGAGGTTCTTATTTTTTGTTAGCTTTTGTGTATATTTTGAATTTAATACTTAGAAAACTAGAGGGTAAATAATTAGGTAGGTCACAAAATGTAATAAAAATATATTTTAACCCCAAAAATCACTTCAAAGTAGCTTTTATTTTTCCACATAATCTCTTGCATCTTTGATGAACTTATCATATCATTTTATCAGAGCCCCGATTCCACATGCAAAAAATTCTTTGGGTTGCTGTCTTATCCACAGCAGGACTTCATTAAACCTAGATAAAATGTAAAACTGTCTGCAAACTCAAATAAATCCTTTAAAATTTTCTGCCAAAAAAAAAAAAGAAAAAAAAAAGAGAAGAAGTAGGAAAGAAATGCTGTACACCTGCCGTACTGTATTGTCCAACAGAAAATTTTTAAATTCTATGCAAGTGAAGTGCTAAAAACATTGTGATTAATAAAAAATGTGCTTTTATTTTTCCACATAATCTCTTGCATCTTTGATGAACTTATCCTATCATTTTATCAGAGCCCCGATTCCACATGCAAAAAATTCTTTGGGCTGCTGTCTTATCCACAGCAGGACTTCATTAAACCTAGATAAAATGTAAAACTGTCTGCAAACTCAAATAAATCCTTTAAAATTTTCTGCCAAAAAAAAAAAAAAAAAAAAAAAAAGAGAAGAAGTAGGAAAGAAATGCTGTGCACCTGCCGTACTGTATTGTCCAACAGAAAATTTTTAAATTCTTTGCAAGTGAAGTGCTAAAAACATCGTGATTAATAAAAAATGTGTCAGTTTCATAGTATTTAACAGAAGCTGTTCACACACAATCAGAAACATCAAGGTATACTGGGGGAGGGGGGAGGAAACTACAATAAATAAAGAACCATGTTAAAAATGTCAAAACTGTTGGCGCTTTTTCGAAGATTTTTCGAAGACGGCATTCAGGTGTTTGTATTATCTGGGTCTGAATTTCATGTTGAATGTTGATTGCAAACTGTTTCCATCCAAGCTGTTTCAGTGCCACAAACAAATGGAACAGTGCACATTACAGCCCAAACTTGGCCCAAGCAATATCCATCTTTTTAGTCTGCTGAAATAACATCTTAGAGGTAAACAATTTGCAAATGACAATTAACATGACATCCTACTGTGAATGAGACTGCAACTCAAATTACTTTATGCAGCTGGAATTGGAGCTCTGATAAAGCGATGGGAACAATGCTGGAGATTATGTGGAAAATAAAAAATTGTAGCTAAGTGGATATCTTGGCAAAGTGTATTTTTATTATATTATTATGCAACTTACCCTTGTAAATTGTTATATATGCCTAAAAAAAATCTATATTATACAGAATTCACGGAAGAACATAGGATTGAATGATTCCCGCAGCATTTTTCAAAATCTCACTTAAAAAGCTTCATTTGCATGCTGTTCCCATACAAAACTCGCTTGACATTTTGTTCTATGTAAAAAATTTCCAATATTTTAAAAGAAATATTTATGTTCAACAGGAGATTGGGCTGAAGGCATTTTACTTGCAAGTTTGACTTACGAATTTTATGTGTCTCAGGTTAATTAAATTTGTAATTTGTTTTATTATTTTTATCTATATGAGCTACTCTTTTTTATATATTTATTAGTTCACAAATGCTTTTATATTTGGCTCATCTTCAATTCAGTTTTTATAAATGTCAAATGTTACTTTTTAATGTTATTTGTCTGAAAAGGGTAATACTTTATTGTATTATATTGTCTTTGGATATTAAGCATGAATATTGGAAGGTTTTTAAATGGAAAAGTTCCATTTAAAAACGTTCCATGGAAAGTTCCAATATAAAAAATATTCATTGAAAATGATGCTTCATTCTTTAACTCATACTATAGAGTGGAGATTTTGTTTGAGAAACTTTCTTATGTGTTGAATCTTTGCTATTGAATTCATGTTTTATATTTTTTGTGTCATTTAATTCTTTGTATCTCAATTATAGTATTAATATTGTTTTCAATATATTTGCATTTACTGTCATTTGAATTCATAAAAATGTTTGTCATTCCAAAGTTTAAGATAATAATTTTGTTTTAGAAATACCTCTGAGTATGATGATTTTTGGATATTTCTTGAGAAGTATCAAAAAGTTCAGCTAAAAGCGTATATGAAAAGAGAGGGAGCCGCCGAAAGTAGTAAGTATTTAAGTACTGTTTGAAACTCATAGAACTCTGAGTACCTAGCCCATAGTTTAATACATAAGTCCATACTATTTTGATAACATGGGCGGATTTATGGGGGGGGCAGAGGGGGCAATGCCCCCCCCCCCAGTTTTGGGAGGACTTTATGTAGTAACAACACATTTTCAATTTTTTTTTTTTTTTTTTTTTTAATCATTAATTTTTTTTTCTTTGACTAGTTCAGAAGGGCATGGGTGGATTTATAGAAGGGGGGCATAGGGGGCAATGCCCCCTAGTTTTGGGAGAATTTAAAATAGTAACAACACATCTTTCAAAATCTTAAAACAAAAAAAAATCATTATTTTTTTCTTTTTTGAATAGTTCAATGAAAATGAAGAGAATAGGAGGGAGAGAAGAAAAAAAAAAACATTAAATACAAATAGTAAAGCTTTCACTGGGGTGCTGAAAATATGCCTATATTCACTATTTTGAACTGAAAACCATTTGGGCAAGTATATAAATGAAAATGTAGGCTAAACGAGCTATGCATTCAGCTGCAACACTTATAATAATTGATGATTATTTTAAAATTAGAACCTAAAACAAAGGGAAGCCCCCTCCCCATTTGCGCTAATAGAATGATCTACTTGTTATGATTTGTTTTCTTTATTTTCAGAATGTTTATTTTCAATTTGCGTGATTTCAAAAATTAGATATTTTGTGTTGTTACAGACGAAAGATTTTGAAGAACCTTCTGGAATTCACACGTTCTTATTGGTAAAATTGTAAAAATATTTTAACCGTAAAAACTGACGAATGTTCGTAAAAATTACAAAAATCTGCAGGTAAGAGTGAATTACATATAGGGCCGGATTTGCCTATAAGATAAACAAGCTATAGCTTCGGGCTACTGCTTTGAAGTGGGTCCGTAACTCGCAAAAAAATTGCATGATTTGTTCCTTGAAAAATGGTAAGTGCTTGGAAAAAACTAATTTTATTTTCAAGTGCTTGAAAACCTTGAATATTTGGAAACGTGTAGCTACAAACCTCAAATTTTAAAATTTCTAACAAATGCTAGGGGGATGAATGCCAAAATATGTCAAATTCAGCTCCTTGCTACATCCTGCATCAAAAGTGTAAAAATCATGGTTCTTTCGTTTGTAACATATTACTTGAAATAAATTTTTGTGACTCACATGTTTCATATCTTGCTATTTATTTAATCCCGAATGCAGTATTTTGGAAATTCTTCTGTATTGATTGCTTTTATCTTGCTTCTACTGCATATTGTTAATCTGTTTAGCCCAGAAAAAATGATACACTACTTCTATTTCTTTTCGTTTTCTGCACTGCTTATAATTTAAAAAAAGGTTGTTGTAATGAGAGAATTCTTTTGTTTATTTTTTCTTTTAAACTTAAAGTTTGAATAATACTGTACAACTGTATAATCTAGTACTCGATTTCAGAGACTGGAAAGTGCAAATGAGGTGCCTTAAATTATTAAATCTTCTAAAATTCTTGAAAAGAATTGGCGAAGTATAGCCTACTAGGGCTCTTGTGCCATAACACCCAATCTAACCAACCAAACCTTGAACATAATTAGACAAGTCTTTGAAACTCCTAAGCAAAGTGTGCTTCTATTTTATTTCTTATCAAGTGTATAAATTATGAATTGTTCTAATAAGTAGTATGTTACTCTCACGTTACATATTTTCTAAATCTGTACATCATTTCTTTTAAAGTATTAATTTACATCACAAAGCACATTTAAATCATGAAACTTTTTTAAAAAAATTATTTGTCTATTTTTTCCCCGAGATTTTTGTCTGTCCAATTAACCCTTATAAGGCTTCAAAATGCAGAATTTTGTATCCATTTTACAAAATTTCCTCCGGGGGAAAAACCCCCGGACCCCCTAAAATTGAACATATTCTATATCCCACTTAAAAGGGAGCCCTGCGTCGCTCTCTTGATGCCAGTCACCTCTCTTAAGGTCAATTAAAAAAGGACAGCATTAAAACACCATTAATGAACACACGAAAAAGGTAAAGCATGGCCTTATGCATCACCGGAGACAAACTAAAACATGGGGGAGGGGGCAAATTAAAATGCTGCTCACAAAAAGGAAAAAAAAAAAACCTGCCCCCCCCCCCCCCCGCCCCAAGAACTCAGTCCTAAATCCGCCTATGTTTGATAATGAACTTGTATATCGTCATATAGGTTGATTTAATAGCGTTGCATTGAACTGACACTAATGTGTAATTCCTGCTTATTTTTTCTATACATTTTTTTTCTTTTCCTTTTCCATTGTGTTGAGCAACATTATCAAGCTAAGGAGAACCCTCCATTGCTCTTGCTTCATATTCGCTTATATTTTTAAAACTTTATTTCAATATTTTTAAGGGCTAGCCCAATCATTTTCATGCTTTATATGTTGTATAAGGGTTCATAGACATCCTGAAAAACTCGTGAAATTTACTTTTTTCTCCTCATGGCCCTCAAAACTCATGATTTATGCTTTGAACTCCTCACTTTCTCCATATACTCGTGAGCAAAACGATGTTTTCTTGTAATTTAATGCTAGTAGAGAAATAACTGAAACATCTATCAGTTTTAAGATCTGAAAAATATTTTTGAGAAAAAGTAAAATTTCTCAAAAATTCATGCTTGGTTTAAGATATCAATATTCTTGCATCCTATAATTGTTTTAATTATTTGTAAAGTTTGAAAGGAGTTTAACATAATGCTACCTTAAATTAGCTTATGCTATTCCTTCTTTTAATTATGTACTTTTGTTAATACATTTCATGTCAAATCAAACAAAAACTAAAAAATGACTTGGCACCCATAGTTTTAGGTTTTTTGAAACTTTGAAAATTTGCTCTTTTTGTGTATTTACAAATGACATGTAATAAAATTATCATGAATCTGAAATGATTTAAAGTTTACTACATACTTAAAGTTTTGGATGTTATGGTTTTTCATTGAGCGAATTGCAAGCTGTTCTTTTGTAGAAAGAAAATAAATTATATTTTTGTTGTTTACTACCCACTGCTGCTGAATCCTTTTATGAGTTTACTTTAATAGTTTTTGCTATTGAAAAGTCTAAGATGGGATATGCTGCCAAAATTTTATTTTCGACTGAAAGATAATTGCTGCATCAAGTGTCATTTAATGTCATGCTTTCTGGATATAGGGTTGTAATCTTAGATGAAGTCCACATAAGCCATAAGGCATATGTGGACTATGGGCATGTGTAACTTGATCTTAAGATCTTGTTGATGTTTGCAACTATCAACATTGATCTCAAATGTTAAGTTGGACTTTTATGAGTGTTGCATGCAGATTTTTGTTGAGTGGGATTTTGGAAAATAGCCTGGGTCTCGCATTCTAGCTTGACTTTTATTTTGTTTGCAATGAATCAAGAAAAACATAATTCAAACAATAAGTACCTGCACTTGGTAAAGAGCAAGTTCAGTGCACAAACTGAATTTTGGGGCAGAGGTTGATTATTCTGTAGAAATTGAGGGAAGTGTCTCATCTTCTTGAGACAACTGTGCAATGTTGTCCAATTACTGCAGGGAGTTCCTGATGTTAATGTTGCCTAATTTATTTGTTTTAGAAATAATTTTAATGTCCTGTTAATTTAATTTGGTTTTTAATTAATAAGTAATAAAAATAACTTTTGCTAGTCAACGCTGATTACACTAATTGAATGAAATATTTTCTTTCAGGTCATCTTGGTAATATCTGTGATAAGTCAAAAGCCAATTCTGACTTTGGTATTGATTCAGAAGAATTGAAGAATATGATGATGCGTGGCTACTTATTCAATGATGATGATTCATCCTCTTTGACAAGTCATCACCTCATTGAATTTGCCTACATTATTGAGCTTTACTTAAACTGTCTCAAAAAGCAAAAGGAAGAAAAACTGAGAAAATTAAAAGAATCACAAGAAAACTTGCCTATTTTCAAGTACAGGAATGCAATATTAAAAGCTGTCGAGAGCAATTCAGTCGTTCTTGTTGCTGGTGATACTGGTTGTGGTAAATCGACACAAGTTCCTCAGTATTTGATGGCTGCTGGCTACAGCAGCATAGCTTGCACTCAGCCTCGTAGAATTGCTTGTATTTCTTTATGCAAGAGAGTTGCATATGAAACGCAGAATGAGTATGGGTCAGAAATCGGCTATCAAATACGATTTGAAAAAAGTAAAACTTCACATACAAAAATTTTATTTCTGACTGAAGGTTTATTGCTACGTCAAGTTTCATCTGATCCTATGCTCTCTGGGTATAGTGTTGTAATCTTAGACGAAGTCCACGAACGGCATCTGTCATGTGATTTTCTTTTAGGAATCATGAAGTGTTTAACTATACAACGGCCTGATCTTAAAATATTGTTGATGTCTGCAACTATCAATATTGATCTATTTTCCGAATATTTCAATGGCTGCCCTGTTATTCAGGTAAGTTTTAATTAAGAAATTCTTTCGAAACCCCAAAACTTTAAATGCAGCTGAAATTTATATTCTCTCTTAACAATTTTGTTTTCATTTTTGACTTTCATCTTATCATGTTAGTATAAAAGTAGTGTTATCATGTTAGCATAAAGTAGTGTCTTGTTAGCATTAACTTTATGCAGCTGAAGTTCATGTTCTCTCTTAATAATTTTGTTTTCATTTTTGACTTTCATATTATCACGTTAGCATAAATGTAGTTGCTTTTTTAAGTACACACTGGGGAACCTGGCTCACAAATACACATACCGATTGTCCAAATCAATTGGGGCTAACCCCCCACCTCATTTGGATTATCAAAAATTCAGATCATTTAATTTTTCTATGTTAATTAATTAATGTATGTATGCTTAAAATAATAGAAAAGAACTATTTTTGACAAAAAAGAGCTTTAAATTAGTCAAATGAAAATGCAACACTTTTACACGTTATACCTACTTACATGTACTTTACATTAGCCTAGATCTGATCTGATCCAATGTGCAGCAGGGTAGGGAGAATTAACTCCCTTTTTCCTGAATCTTTGGCGAAGTTGGTGACGTAGTGGCAAGGAACCTAAAAAAGAAGATCATTAGGTCCCCCCAGGGGACCTGGGGGGCGGAGGTGTGAGCACAGGGCTCGCTGGTCGCTGGGCCAGGCTCGGGTCGCGTACTGGAGAATTGGAGGAGCGAGTTAGGCGCAGGGCAGTCTTTAATTGAAGCAGGATGCCTGGGCTGATGGAATTTCCCTGTGGTGTAGACATCTTTAGGGGGGGGGGGCGGACCGTGTGATCTGGGGTGGGTCCGCTGTTGAGTTGGCCGGTGAGTGCTGTTAGTTGGCGGGCCGTAGGTTCTGGAGTGGGTCCACTGTTGCGTCGGCCGGCGGTTGCTGTCGGGTCGTCGAGGGCAGGTTCTGTCGCTGGCAACATGCGGTCCTCCGCAGAGGGCGCAGGTGAGAATTCCTTGTTGCTTGAGGGGGCAGTCTCTTGCTCGGTGTTCGTTAGCACAGATGACGCATCTCTCTTTCCTGTGGCAGTTCAGGCTCATATGCCCGAACTCTTGACATCGGTAGCACTGGAGGGGGCCTCTTCCTTTCTTGAGGTGCTCTGTGTGTGCTATAAATGGTCCAAAAGTGATGTCCTTGTCGTATATGGTTGAGCTTTCAGGACTTCTCTTGAGGTTCGCCAGGAATATTGGGATTTTCGAGTTATCGGGTCTTTTGGTGAATTGTTTAATGGAATTTACCGTTAGGTTCAAATCTTCCAGTCTAGCTTGGATATCATCAATTTTGTAGTCTATCGGTAGTCCTTTGATGATCACCTTTACAGGCTTGTCTTCAGGGTGGGGAGCAGTGTGGAATTCAAGTCCTCTTTCCTTTATGAGGTTGCTTACGACTTGGTAGGATTCTTTGTCTGGAGGGTAGATAGTAAGGTCGTCTCTTTGTATTTTGGCCATTAGTTCTATTCCAGTTTCTGCTCTTAGGTCGTCAATCGTCTTGAGGCTGTCTGTGATATTGGAGAGTATGATGGGGGCACGAAATTCTTTTTTCTTTGCTTCTAGGATTTTATGTTTTTTCAATCTCAGATTTGGTAAGTTGGAGCTCTTTTTCCAGTTTTTCGATGTGTTGTTTAGCTTTTTCAAAATCGTCTTCGTAGTAGAGGTCGCTGGATCTGTCAACCGCTTCGGAGTATTTTTGCCACAGGTAGTTGAGGATATCAACGTCCTCTCTGGCTATGTTTTCCCTTCTAGTTTCGTCGATGACGGAGATAAATTTGGCAATTGTTCTTATTATGCGTCCTTGGGCTTTATTGGTTTGGGTATAGTCCATTTGGTGCATTTCTTGACTTATATCACAGTATTCCTTGAAGGGGAGCATTTCCTCCTTTTCGATTAGTATTGGCAGTATGGAGTTCGCTGATTGGAATTCTTCTATAGTCGTTTTGTCAAATGGAAAGGGCTTCGACTTGATGTAGAGTTCAAGATCCAGAGTTTGATTGTTGGCGTAGTACTTGGAGTCTGCTCTGGGATGTGGCTGACTAGGTTTTCCATCTTCATCAAGCAAGATCCGCAGAATCTCTTCCGTTGACCTTTCGTACGTAGTCGGCGGTCGCTGCGATGTTCCTTCGGCCGAGCCGTCGGAGGTCGGGGGCTTCGCCTTGTTGTTTCGTCTCGTCATCGAAACCGGTTTTTCCTTCGGTTCTTCCTGAATCCTGAAATCAAGGAAAAATGTGTCTTCTGGTTCTTCTCTGTGTTTCTTCTCACACTAGCCTAGTGTGAACATGCTGTACTTTAAGCGAAAGTCATTGCTTGCTGAATATCTTGTTAAAAGCTTTAACTTTTTGACAAACTTAATGGAGGGAATCCACTGGATAGAATCATTATTTTCTGAATTGCAGTATGTTTCCATCTTTGTTTTCTTCTGAGATCCTGAAAGAGATTTGGATAATCAGGAGTTTGTGTGATTGAAGTATGGATAGTTTGAGTTCTGTGCAACCCACTTTTTCCTCTTATACACTCCCCATCCTCCCTTCACAACACCAGCTCATCAAAGAGTTTTATCTAGCCACTTTTTTATATCATTGTATTTAGAAAAACAAATTGTCTGAATCAATATAGAAGGTTAGAGTTTGCAGCTGTTTTTTTTTTTTTTTTTTTTTTTTTTTTTGCGCACCACCTTAAAATTCAAAAGTATCAAACCAAAACTGAAACAATGTAATAATTTACTATTTTGTTTCTGTTCTCTTTGTACTACTAATTTCACTTGTGTATTTCCCTAAAAAATAAATCAGTGTACCCTGCAAGAATTTCAATGATATTAGTTACCATTCCGTCCTTGAACATTATGATGGCATTTTTATCTGATTTTGATGGCAACCAGTCTTGGAGATGAAATTTTTAAATAATTTTGCAATATTTCATGACATCATTGTAATTAAAGTGCAGTATGATTGCGCTTTGATTTAAACTAATTTTGATTTATTTGATGTATAGATATTTAATCATGTACATTTCAGTATTTTCCATTTTTAAAACAAAATTTCAGGTTCCTGGGCGACTGTTTCCTATTCAAGTTCAGTACTGTCCTGTCACTCCAGAAGAACAAAAGTCTTTGACTGGGAAGCTCAACCCTGCTCCTTACATTCGCATACTGAGCCTCATTGATCATAAATACCCTGAAGATGAAAGGGGTGATTTACTGATCTTCTTGAGTGGAATGACTGAAATATCTATTGTGGAAGAAGCTGCTAAGCAATATGCTGAGAAGAACAACAAGTGGATTATTTTGCCACTGCATAGTACATTATCCCTTGAAGAACAAGATAAGGTGTTAATTTTTTTTTTTGTAGTACAGTGGCCGCCACTTATATGAATAACGTTTGCCCTAAACAATTTTCATTAGATTGCATAAAGAGACTGATTCAATAAAAGCGGCTAATTAAATAAAGCTTGATTTTGTTCTGTTTTTAACGATTTGATGCATTAAAGCGGTTGGTTCAATTAACCACTGATTCAATGAACCAGCGTTCACTGTAGTAGTAGTTTTTTTTAATGTGTTCTTTTTATGTTAACTGAAACAAATGTCTTAAGAATTGGGTTATTTATATTAAATACAAAATATTTTAAATGATTGAATAGGTTATATAGAAGACGGGCATATGTCAGGCTTTTAAACATAGAACATGTGCCCATCTTCTGGACAATTACTCAATTACTGTTTAACTAAATTGTAATAATAATACAAGGAATTGTGGTGCAGTTGTGGGAGTTTAAACAGAAAGAAGAGAATTTTCTTAAAGAGAGAGAAAAAAAAAATAGTTAAAAAAAATAAATTTTTTAATTTAAATAACTAACTTTCAAAGTTTTTTTTTTTAATAATTTTTAAAAATTCATAGAAGGCAAATAAAGTGCCTCCCCCCTCCTTATCCTTTGTATTGGTGTTTTTGGTAGGAATAGATTTTGTGATGATCACACACATTTTAGTAAGGCAGAATTTGGAAACTGCAATTGACATAATTGCAAGGAGGAGTACTGGCTTCCTTTTTTCAGATACAAAGAATTGGATTTATTTAAAGAAACAAACCAAAAAATACAAAAAAAAAAAAAAAAAAAGCTTTTTAGCCATTTAAGTCTGGGCATTATAAAACATATTTTTCAATTACTTCAGAAAAATTATCAGGAAATTTTGCTATCAAATCTTTATTCCATTATTACATAACCAGGCATCATTACATAGAATAACTTTTTAGCAGACATTTTTAGAAAAAACATACATAGGTCACTTTAATTCAATAATAAAATATACCTTATACAGTTTCTTAAATTTGAAAAGTGCAATCAGCACTGTTTAATGTTTTGAAATTGCACACACACACACACAATGTTTTTTAAAAATATTTTAATTTTTATACATTAAAGTTAATGCAGCCCTTTTAACATATTTACATTTTAAAATTATAATAGGTTTTTGATATACCACCTGAAGGAGTTAGAAAATGTATCATATCTACAAACATTGCTGAAACATCAGTTACAATAGATGGTGTTAGATTTGTGGTTGATTCTGGAAAAGTGAAGGAAATGAGCTATCATCCCATATGTCATATGCAACGCTTACAGGAATTTTGGATCAGCAGAGCTAGTGCAGAACAGCGTAAAGGTCGTGCTGGTATGTATTTCAGATCTCAATTGCAAGGATATTTGTGTCTGTATTTGTATGTTCTTGTATGATTGGTAACGTTTCAAAAAACTTGTTAATCCATATTTTACTAAATTTAACTTAAGCAATGTTCTTCAAAGCTTTCAACACATTCTTTTAAAATATGCTACCCATTCAGTTAAAAACTTGATCTAAGTATCAGAAAATACACATAGTGAACTGATTGATGATACAAAAATGTCTATATAATATTCAGACTCAGAAAAAATTTAATGCTGAAAATGTACAGTCTTGAGCAAAGAAGAAACCGAGGGGACATGATTCAGTTGTTTAAATTTATTAAAATAAAAGATGTTAGGGGGCTAAAGTTAAGCACTGGAAACAGGACAAGGGGTCATTGTTTTAAGTTATTTAAGTCTCAGGCTAACATGGATATTAGAAAAAAATATTATTTTAGCAGGGTAGAGGAGCCTTGGAACAGCTTACCGTAAGAGGTGGTAATGAGCAAGGGAGTAGATAGTTTTAAGAGGGCCATTGATTTCCACTGGGGATTGTAAATTGACTAGGACCAGCCTAGCTGGGCCCAGAGCCTGTTGCTGGTCGTCACTTTTGTATTTGTGTTTGTAAAACTCGTCTAATGCATATTTGTTAAAATGTATGTAGCGAGTTTTGAAAGGTCACTACTCATATGTGTGCTAGATTTTTAACATGGTTTGTTTGTTGCTATTTTCAATGTAGAATAGAAACATAAGACACTTTCAAAATTTAATAAGGTACATTTTCTCTTTGTCTGAAGATGATTTCATTTTTTTTGAAGTTTGGCTATATTATTGGATTTTAATGTCATTATTGATTGAATGGACTTCTCCAAAATATTCAGTGTGTGATCTCAAAAATTATTGTAAACTTCTTTCCAATTTGAAGTTACATTTCAGTTCTTATAGAATTATTACATTTGTGAAATACAACGCTTTTATTAACCCTTAACAGGGAGGTGTGGTCTCACAGACTGCTCAAAAGTTCAAACCCACCACCACTATTTTATTTTTAGTCCGATTGAATGGTTTTTCCCAATAGCTTCTTGTTTTTTTACCTTGAGCACCTCCCTTGCTTATCAGTAGCTTTTGGCAAGTGCATCTAGTTTAAATTAAATTGCATTCTTTAGAAGCAGTCTATGAGACTGCATCTCAGGTTCATTCTTAGTTTTTGACAGTAGTTGACATAGCTCTTAACGTTAGGACTGCGGAGAGAGGTTCATTTGTCTCATCCCCGTTATGCGGAAGAGATGCAAAATATTCTAAATGAAGTTGAGAGTTGAGTGAAATGTTTACAAAAGTACTTCAATGTTCTTCTAGGGACAATGAGGGCAAATTTATTCCTGAAAATACGATGCTATATACTAATAGTTAAGGTGCTGTCAAAATTTTCCCGCAAGGTGATAAAATCAATTTTCTGGTCTTAAAATGTTCTGTGTATATTAAACATTTAAATTAAAATCATTAATAGATAATAGATTCATTTTTATTACGATTATTCATTACAGCACATGATTTCTCTCAAAAACTCTTAATGCTCTAGTTAAATTCCTTCGGAAAAGGTACATTTTAATTCAAATTCAAAAAGAAAAAAATCTGCCCTAACAAAAGTTTAAAGATTATCTAAAAAAAATTACAGAAAAGTATCTTAATTACACAATTTTTAAAAAATTTGAAAATAGAGCGGTCTCTGAGGCCTCACGTCCCCTTTTATGTCCTACTTTTTGACCTCCCCTGTTACAGATTGAATGAGTTTTTTTCTTTTAAACTCGTTAAGCAATCAATGATGTTCTCACAAAACAATGTATTCTAAAACATGGAGAAACAGATTGTCAGTAGTAAATTTGTCTGGTGTTAATGTTTTGATAATATATAGTAAAACCCCTCCTAACAGACACCCCTCAAATGCGGACACCCCTCTTATGCGAACAATTTTTAATTCCCCGATTCCATGCAAATAACATTATTAAACCCCTGTCCAGAGGGGTTTCTTCCCTCTCTTTTGTGGATAAAAAAATGTGTCCCGTTAGTATCTGCATTAGAGGGTTTTTACTGTACATCCATATTAAAAATGAGAAGAAATATAGCTTGTGATATGTATATATTTTTTAAATTGTTCTAATACCTTAAGTTAATATCTGTAACATTTTCAGTCTTCAGAACAGCAAGCCTCCCTTGATACAAACTATTTCTAAGGTGTGATTTAAAAAATTTTAAGTTTGAATTTTTTTTTCCGCATAAAATAGTTGAAACAAATGCCACTGGCAGACTTTGGATTAGTTTTGTCAAGTATGAAAACATATCATCAAGTTTGATTTCAGCAAGATTTTTTTTCTTAATTTCCGTTAAAGATGACTAATAAAAAACATTTTTTCTATCAGTTGTTGATTTTGAACTTTAGAAAGAGAGGATGCAAAGGACCCTTTACTTTTGGGTGTGAAAGGGCAGATGTCCCTTGAAAAGCTGCCTATGCATTATCAGTCATTTGTACCTGGTTAAATATTTTGCATGTATGTTTTTTACAATGTTCATTTCTGTATTTTTTCACTCAGAATTGCATTAAAATATTAATTGTAAAAGTTTAAAATTGTGTGTAGAAATAACACTAAAATAAAATTGTTTAATATGGATATGATTTTTTAATAGGAAGAACTGGCCCTGGTGTTTGTTTTCGACTATATGCCCAAAAAGATTATGACGGCTTAGCTGCTTATACGAAACCTGAAATACAAAGAGTTCCTTTGGATTCATTACTTTTGCAGTTGCTATCAATGGGTCTTCCAGATGCTAGAAAATTTCCATTTCTTGAACCACCAGAATTATCTAGTATTGAAGAATCTCTTCAAAATCTAAAAAGCCAGGTTTCTCCTTTCAGTAGTTTTTATACATTTGCTAATTGAATGGCTTGCTGCAAAAAGGAGCTTTCTTTAAATTTCAATTTTCTAAATCTGTATTAAATTTTAAAACAACAGATCACATTCTAAATTAAAATAAAAAAATTGACCTCTCAGGTATAACTGTATTGAGAAGCATACTGGAGGAGTTATTAAAATATAAAAAAGTGGAATGGTGTTTTAAGCTATAATGCAGACCTATCAGAAACATCGAAATTGGAGCTACCTCCTTTTTGCAGCAAGCCCTTTAGTTACCTTTGACAACTACTTAGTAAAGTCGAAAAAACTCATTAAAAATGCAATAATTAGAAAATATGGTCCAATGTATTATCTTTAAAAAGAATCAGAGATGAGATATAGTTAATGGGCTGAACTTCACCATTGAGAAAGGAAAAAAAAATGTTCTTTTTTTTTCTCGACAGCACAAGACCAGAGCCATCCCAAAAGAGGACAGTGCCCGGGGCGAATATTTTCTGGTCCCCCTCCAAATAGTGGCCATATAATGGAAAAGTACAGAACATTTTTATATTAATAATTACATAATTATGCATGTACAAGCGTGCCTCATATAACACTGTATGTGTAATGATAACAGTGTTATTAACAGTTTTGATATTACACGGAAATAAATTTGTGATTATCATAACACTGATTCAATTTTACACAGCATAAAAGATAAATTTGATGTTAAACTGTTTTGGTGTATCGCGATTTAAAAAAATTGAAATATGTCAAATGAAACAAAAGTAATTTAACAAAATAATAATTATATTAAGTTTATTTTTTGGTTTTGTTGCTCAGGCAAACTTTATGGATGCAGAAATTCTCTGATTTCCTTTTTGATAGTACCTATGCGTTTTGGTCTTTGTAAATGAAGTTAGGAAATATGTTTTTCCTTCTTGTTTTCTTTTGTTCTTTATTTTTATATATATTAATTTTCATGAAAGCCTGTTTTGTAGGTTTTATGGAAACAAAATTTCAGTTATCATCAAATTTTACTCTGATTTTGATATAACACAGTACACATTGCATTGATTTACATTATTTCAGTTTCTTATTACACAGTTTCAATGTACATAGGTTCGAGATTTCAATACAACATGGTAAATGTTGCCCTAATTCAAGCTATGTAATAAAGAAAAATAATTGAAATAAAAATTTAAACAAGTAAATGTAAAAGTATCGCATAATACGGTTTCGATATTAACACAGTACGAGTTAACCCTGTTATACAAGGGACACCTGTAATCTGAAATATTTTGCGTTTGATTTTAAAAACGTAAAAAAGCTGAAAAAAAATGGAAATGCAGAGAAAGCTTAGTTTATGGCGCCTCTTCATATCTTGGTGCCCGGAGGGATCGCCCCCCTCTTCGAACGGCCCGACACAAGACAAGATACAACTAGAAAATTATGCCCAGAGCTAGTTTAGAACTTGAACCCGCCATATCAACTGTACTAAATTATTGGTTCCATTAACTTTTAATGATTTGAGAATTATTTATTGGAAACTTGAAGGCTTTGCTTAGAAAGGAAGAGAGAGAAAATGATTCTTGACCATTTGTCATTTATTGCATTTTTCTTTATATTGTTAATTTGTTATATTGGTTTTGTAAATTTTGTTACATTGGCTTTGGTAAGTTTTGTTGATGTAAGTTGAAATAATACCATGTTTACTCGTGTAATAATAGCACTTTTCTACTAATTTTTAAGGCAAAACAATAGCTGTATCTGTTGTGCGAGGAAAATCTATTACACAACAGTGGTATTATACATAGTTATGGTAAATAAAATTACGATGCAAAATAATTGTTTGCTGTTAATTTTTTTGAATGACTGCTCTATTAAAAAATGATTGATTCTGAAACAGTTGAATCATGCACTATCTGATTACAAACAAAAAAAAAAACAAAAAAAAAAAAAAACTTCTGAAACAACTGATTCCGTTTTAATGCGTTTTATTTAGAAATGATTGATTCTGAAACAGTTATAGCCATTATAGTTACTGGTGAGAAGAGCAATCTGCTCAACATTTTTGTTTTTAAAAATGAAATTTAGCTTGCTGATAAGTGCTGCAGAAGTTACTGAGAGGAAGATCAGCTGCAACTTTAATGCAAAGAAACCATTTTGATGATTTTTTTCTTCTCCAAAACTGACCAGATACCACTGTGAGAATGATAGTAATATATAAATAAACAAGGTCTCTTGAGAAAAAAAAGTCTGCAAATGTTTCTCCTTTATCCCTTTCAATTCAAGCTTGCATAAACTGCAATGTGACTTTAAGCATAGTTGAACATAAAAGAACTAGTAGCTTAAAATTAAGATAAGCAAGATTTAATGAACTAGATTTCAGTTTTCAAATGACATGACAGCATATTTCATCTCTTTAGTTTAGTCCTCTCTGATGTTGTTATGAAATTCACAAAAAAATTCTGCTTGTATAATAAAAACACTAATTCATTCTATGTACATTTGACAGTTAAACCGCTGAAACTGAAAAAATTGAAAAATTTTACCTACATCCAGGCCTTGAGGTTTTCATAAGGCGTAAACATGGCACAGCTGAAAATTTTTGAACTTTTTCTGTTTCTGACAACAATTTTTGTTGTCCAATAGCTCGTAGAAGTTCACCATCAGATGTGAACATACTAAAAAAGTGTTGTAGTAGCATCATCTTATAATTTTTTTCAAATGGTCCAATGATAACTAAAACTGCATTCATGTCTCAAAATTTATCGTTGGATGAGACTTATTTTTACTTTCTTCTATATCTAATATATAGAAGAAAATATTGGATTCGTGCAAATTTTCGAATTTCGAATTTTGACGGATTCGAACGTTTTGAGGTGTGCTGAGTCCATTTCGACTATTTTTGGAAAATGTCTGTCTGTCTGTGTGTGTGTATGTGTGTGTGTATGTATGTGTGTGTGTATGTATGTGTGTGTGTATGTGTGTGTGTCACGTCTGTGTGTGACCAGTTTTTTGTGGCCGCTCTACAGCAAAAACTACCGCATGAAATCGAACGAAATTTGGTGCACATATGTGCCCCTATGTGAACTTGTGCCCATTGGTTTTTAGCGCGAATTCCTCCAAGGGGGGTGGAGCAATGGGACGTTTTTTGAGTTACGCGTGCTTGCTATTCCTCAGGAAGTAATTG
This sequence comes from Uloborus diversus, assembly GCF_026930045.1. NCBI lineage: Eukaryota > Metazoa > Arthropoda > Arachnida > Araneae > Uloboridae > Uloborus > Uloborus diversus. The sequence continues at coordinate 116,085,747 of NC_072738.1, forward strand.
GCGGAATCAAACAAAATTTGGTCCATATGTCGCCATTAACAGGAACAGGTGCTGATTCAATTTTGGTGTCAATAACTCAAACGGGGGTTGAGCTATAGAACGTTTTTTGTCGTCAATTGTGACTGCTGTATCTCAAGAAATAACAAACGGAATCAAACAAAAATTTTTTGACAAGTAGCCCTTAGTGGGTATAAGAGCTGATTTCATTTTGGTGTCAGCAGCTAAAAAGGGGGTAGCGCAATCGCCCGTTCTTTTTTTTCCATTGTGAGTGCCCTATCTCAAGAAGTAATGCTACGTTCTGGTTGAAATTTGGAATATATGTGAATCCATACGTAAACAGGCTTTGGTTCAATTTTGACGCCAATCGCTCTAAGAGGTGTTGATTTTTTTTTTTTTGCGAATAAAAATAGCTTTATTAATGCAACGATAAGAAAGATAAATCGTAATAGATTGTCGTCTGCGTATTTCTCCTGATTTTAATTGTATAGAAATGATCGGAAATATTATCTCAATGATTTAAAATTTTTAACTGTTGCCATCTTATGTTTGTTAACAAATAAAATATTTGTAATTAATTCAAGCAAGGCGTTTAAAATAACTTTCGATTTTCGCTCTTTGCTTTGCTTTTGCAATAATTCAGACATTGGGATGGTCGTCAAGTTTTTGCATGTGTAATTTTGTTTTTGTCAGGAATATTGCTTCCTCGTCAAGCATGGGGAGGGATCAGAAAAAGGAAAATTATAGAAGAAAGTTTCGTGATGGCCACAACATACTAGTTATAATGATAGAAATATTTATTTTGAACAGGGTGCACTGACTGATGATGAAACTCTCACTCCTATGGGCCAAATGCTCTCTAAGCTGCCAGTGGATGTGACCATTGGGAAAATGCTAATCCATGGATCTGTATTTTCAGTTGTTGATCCTGTTTTGTCTCTTTCTGCTGCATTGAGTGTGCAGACACCATTCACAAATCGATCAATGAGAGATCCAGACATGAAGGTAGCTGATTTTTAAATTTATTCAGAATGAAGATATTTAAGCAAAGAAACAAATTTAGTAACAATGCAATTTGCTTAGCAGGTGATCTAATATTTGTCTGATATTTTCATCTTTATTTAGTAGATTTATTCATCACTAAACATTTTCTGTTTCAAAACATTATTGAAACAGCAAATTTATTTTCTACTTCTTTCCAATTTTTTTTAGAAGCCCTAAATGCTATAAGATGCTCTTTTAAGAAATTTATAGGTTTGAGCTTGTTTCAAATTAAGTCTATTCAATTTCTTTGCATTAGAAAAATTTAGTATTGAAAGCAAAGCTAAGATTTTACTTTGTAGAAAAGGAAAGATAATTTATAGGATACTAAGACACTGATGATAGAAAATGTAGGTAAACATTTTGCCAGTGTGCCAAATACTCTTTCTTATGTAACTTGATTCCAATCACAATAATAGTGGAAAGAAACTGGAACTTCAAACGATGGAGCGGATATTGTTAGTGGAAGTAATACATTTTCCTGAAATCACAAAAATACAATGTAAGGTGAAAAAAAATTCCCTCTTAATAATAAATATTGCTTGCTTTCGTTAACTTATCCTCAGTATTCATATTATTATTATTTTTTAAATTAATGTATAAGTATTCATCAGCGGAAGGATTTTGAGGAGAGGAAAAACTTCTTTCATCTGAAATATGAAAATAATGCTCCAGAGTTTGAAAAATCATTTAAAAAAATAATAAAATACTACGCAAGAGGTGTATACAACTGAGTTTGGAGAAACTCAGTTGTTTGAAGAAACTCAGGAAAAACTGTCAGCTAAGATGTTTTAAAATAAATTTTCATTCAATAAATTTCAAAAATAACAATTTAAAGCTAGCAGTTTAAATGTTTGCATTTAATTGTGTTATTGTAAGCATGTAACACAATTAATTTCTAAGCTTAACAAATTTATTTCAACAAATTTCCAAGAATGTACAATATCAAAAGCATAATTCATTGAACAAAATGTTTCAAGGTGTCAGATTTTGCGTTAATCTTTGCATATGTATCTCCTAACCTTATCAGTACACTCTCTTTATCAGTAGTGATATCCTTTCTACAGTCCAAAGATAACTCATGTGTTTTCTAGAGAATACAACAATGCTCAAATTGTTGAATTATGTTTAACTTTAATATTTAAACAACTTTTAGAGAGAGAGAGTTAAGAAAGAAATAATCCGAGTTATACTATGTCAATCATTTATTTCAAGAAGCTCCTGATTTTATGCATTGTTAAAGAGTATGTTTGTTGAAAAAATACATGTGTGCAATTGAAGGGCTTGCAGCAACTTGGAGGTAGCTCCAAAGTTCAAATAGTGTGCATTAAAGCTTGAAGCATCTAATTTGATTTTTTGTATTTTGACTTTATAACTCCTTTAGTATAACTACTGAAAAGCATACAAGGGAAGTTATGAAAATAAAAACAAAGTAAAAAAAAGTTTGTTGTTAGAATGAAGCATTGGGAATTCTGAATAGTAGCCACTGGCTACCAGACTGGCAAAAAATGGTTGTCACTTTTGACTGTTGATAGCCATTTTTTAAGAAAATACATACTCAGGGGGTATTAAAGTAAACCTTAAGGGAGTTTGCTCCAAATTACATTGCCAGGGTGGAGCTGACTGATGCACTGGATGTCTCAGGATTGGAAGTGTGTTGTCGTAGCACGATTTTTATCAGATAAAGAAACGCATGGTCGCCACTTTTGAAGACTAAGACTTAATTTTTTGGTAGCCATTTTCAATGAAATGGTGACTGACTGCTAGTCTAGAGCTTTATGTTAGGTGATTTAATACAGTATTTTTGAAAATTTAAATTTTGAACTACCTCCTTTTTGCTGGCCTGGAACTTTATTCTGAGTTTGTGTGTCCCTCACATAGTGAAACATTGAATATATGTAGTACAATTTCTTTGGACTGAGCAGTTGAAACCGAGTTAAGTTTATCATTTTTTACTTCCTTTTACAAAAAAGAAAGTTTTGTATTTGTGAAAAAATTTTCACTCAAAAATCAACATTAATTTCCATTTTACTCATCCCCGAATGAATATTGAGCTTTTTTTCGACTCGACCACACGTAGATAAGTGCCTAAGAATGTATGGAAACGTGAAATATCCATAATGACGATTCCCAAGTTAATTACAACGAATTTTCTGGTGACGTCTGTATGTATGTATGTGAATATGTGCCTTTGTATGTCGCATACCTCAAGAATGGTAAGTCTTAGAAAGTTAAAATTTGTAACGTAGACTCCTAGTGGGGTCTAGTTGTGCACCTCCCCTTTTAGTTGCATTCGGGTGTTCCTAAAGGGGTCTTTTGCCCCTTTTTTGGGGGAAATTATTGTTAATTTCGATGTAAACTCAAGTGGTATTATAATTTGGCGGACACTTGGCGATATATCGCCAGTCTTTTGGTCGCCAAGTTTTGTCGCCAACTTGGTGACAAATTTGGCGATTTTTTTTTTTAAATCTTTCAATTTGACCACTGTTGGTGATATTTAGAGTGTAAACTATTGAATCACATTAAAATTGTCATTAATGGGGAAATGACATTAAATTGGAGTAAAAGGAAGTCATGTTGTTCAGCTCGTTGTATGTGCATTTATGCATGAAACATCAAATCAGTATTACCGCTCTTGTGAAATCTTATGTAATCTGAATGTATTTACACAGGCATCTAGACAATCTCTTGAATCAGATCATGGTGATCCATTTACATTATTGAATGCATTTCATAAATGGCTTGAAGTTAAATCAGACAGACATGGAAACTCACGCAAATGGTGCAAAAGGAAGGGATTAGAGGAGCAACGATTCTATGAAATGACCAAACTCAGGAGACAGTTCAAAGATCTCTTAAAAGTAAGTTGAAATTATTTCAATCATTTTGTACTTTAACCATTTTTTGGAATAAAACAGTTGTACAAAATAAAGTTAATTAAAAAAATGAAGTTATAAATAGAATTGACAAACAAAAAATCTGTTATTTGACATTCGGTCCGTCGAATATGTGTTAGGCAGCTGTTGACGCAGACAGATTAATGTGTCCAGGCCGGTCCTTTACATTTGAAGTCTTTTTTTTCACCAGCTTTTTAGAAACTTTTACCCAGAAAAAGACCAGAGTTTTTTCATGTAAAAAATCATTGATAGGAACCTTGCTTATATGATTCATCTTTTTTGATGTATTTTTGAACAGTAAAAAAGTTTAACTGTTAATTTTTCAATATATAGTAAAAATGAGAGACACATCATTGGCAAATGCTAAACTTTGTTTTGTTTTGATCTTTTTTGATTTTTATATTTGTATTTTATCTAGTTATATTTGTCTGTTGCTGTAAACAAAACAAATATTTTTCTTTTTTCTGTTATGTACTTGTGTTATTTAACTAAAACAAATTTGTTCCTTATAGGACAGTGGACTTATGCCTGAAGCAGATAGTTTTACCAACAGTAGGGATCGTTTGAATAGGCATGGGGAGCTCTCACAATTACGTGACATGAAAAGACAATATCATCGAGCTCCTAGACAACGTAAAGTTTTAAAGTTAGACAGTGAGTTCATTGCTATGAATGAAGCAGAGAGTGATGATGACGATGGGAGAATAGATATTCGTGATGTTGATTTTAGAATATCTAATGACAAATGGCAAGTTCATGTAAGTTATTTAATATTTTTTCACTTTTATGTTAAGTGCAGAATCTCATAATTGAGAGCTTTGTATAAAAGGGTGGGACAGCAGCGTCAACTGGCACAAGTGCACCAAAATGGAATCTTTGCACCATTTTACTCCAAAAGTACAAATTTCGACCAAATTGTGCCAAGCTTACTCCAAAATCCAAGAAAAGAACCACGCCAAAAGTTTCTTTAAGCTTCGAATTGCCAATTGTCGAAAAGCCACATTAAGAACCACTTTTCATGAAAAAAAAAACTGCTACAAAAATTTCACTCAGCTTATGATAGCCAATCATTGAATTTCATTTAATGATCCGCATTAAATAATGTTCTATGAAAGATGTTAAATAGGGAACACATAGTTAAAAGAAAAAACAAACTTTATTCATATCGCAACTTCTTTTGAACATTAAAATCTATACTAATATTATAAAGAGAGGGCGGATTTTTGTGTGTTTATATGTACGAGGTAGTCTCTGGAACCATTGCAACTATTTGAATTTTTTTTTCAAATGTGTGAAAAGTACATTTTTTGTGTGAAAGGTACATTCTTACTGAGTGACATAGACTATAAATTATGCATATATGTACCAATACTAATTTTTTAAACAAATAGTTTGTCTTTGCTACCAGTTCATCTTTTGTACTGATCTATTTTTATATACGTAAACCCTAACGCTGATTGTCCCACACTTGCAATGACAAAACAGTTGAAGGTTTCCTTTGAACTGAATGCTAAGGAATAGAAACAAGTGAATAATAAATCACGATAGTGGCATAAGAACCGCCAAAACCTATACATGTATTTGAGTCTGGAGAGGATAGTTTGTATTAATTACCTGGTTATGTTTTGTACGGTTTTGTTCTTATATACGTAAAAACAGTCTACGATTGTCTCACATCTGCAAAGACAGAATTGGTAAAGGTTCTCATCGGAATAAAAGATCATGAATAGGATCAAGTGAGGGGAAAAAAATCGCAGCTTCAGTATAAGAATTGCTAAAAGCTTTGCAGTATTTTGGGCAGCAAAAGATAGAATACATAGCATTCTATTAGCCTCGGACATTGCAAAACATTTAGAGTCACAGAATGCTAATGCATCAAAATTTATTCAAATGAATTATAACTGGAATTCGATTCGAGTAAATTAATTTTTGAATTCAAGTAGTGCAGATAGATGATATTAATCCATGATTCTAAAAGTTTTGCATGCATTTCGGGCTACCCTTTGAGGCTTTTAATCCATACTAATATAAAAAAAGGGATTTTTTTGTATCTTTATATGTTCCGGACAAGATTAAAACATGATTTCAACCTACTGAATGAGTACATTTCCAATCACCCATCCAAATTAGTAACCGATCAGCGACTCGTCTATGATACCAGAACACAAATTAATGTTTATCGGCACACCCGGTGGAAAAAGTTTAATAAATTTATCAAAATCAACAGGCAGACTGAGGATGTGTGTGTACTTTTTTTAAAAAACTTAATTGCAGTAATTTTACTTAATGCTCAAAAAACCAACCTCTCCAGATTCAAACTACTTTAAATGTCTCCCTTCAGAAAGACTCTGTACGTTTCATAAGAAAAAATTGGTTATTTTGATGGCGTCTTCAAAAGGTCTGCCACATAGTGTATTATGCATGTTCAATGAGCCAAAAAAATAAGGGTAAAAATTCACAAAAAGAAAGAAAGAAAAAGAGAAAAGTACAGAAACTAAAAACTCCTGGGCAGATAAAACCATCTTCATTCAGTTTTTGTTTCTAATGTTTGACTTTTCTGTTATTTTATAGCATTTAGATTTTGATTGTTATTTAAATGTTTATTATTTAATAAAGGTTTGAATTATATATATGAAATTTTCAGGCAACTATATTTAAATATTTTTCAGATGTTGTCATCAAAAAGTCAAGTCACGAGCCATCGTGATGTTGTCTGTCTAAAATTTATTGTTTGCAGTGCTCTTTATCCTCGCTTAGCAATAGCTGATGTACATAACTCATATAAAAACTCTACTGAGCAGCATTTTCATACAAAGGTAAATAAGTAAATTGTTACAATAAACCATTATAATTTATTAAAATTTATCATGATAAAATGTTTACAAATAATTAATTTTTATTATTTTTTAAATACAGTTAGAGTAAATAGAAGAAAAAATATTATTTGAAGCAGTTTTTTCTTTTTTCTTGGTTTGATTCTTGGTTATTCATTTAATGTCCAGAAAACATCATTATTCTATCTTACATGCTTTTTTCAAATTGAGGGTCTGTGGTTTTGAATAAATCACAAGTTTTACAATAAATAAATAAATAAATAAAATCAATTAAAAATGTAAAAAAAAGGAAAAAAAATAAATAAAATAAGTAAACAAAATAAAATAAACAAATAAATGAAAGTAGAAAATAAGTAAATAAATGCAAAAAAAAAAAAGGAAAGAAAAAAAATTACAAGTTGAAGGAACAAAAGGCTACGTTACACAAACAGGGGAAAAGAAAAATTTAAACCAATTACAAGTAAGAAAAATATGACATAGATAGTGATAAATAAGAAAGAAAACACCTACTTGATGTTTCATCAGTATTTTAGCAAAAAAATACAACAATCATCTATTTTATTTGTTATATCCATCTATAAATGTTTGTTAATAATTTGTTTGATACATATTTTATCATTTTCTTTTTAGGGCAAGCCTTTTGTGGTTCTCCACCCAAATGGCTCATTAGCACTTGAGCCAGATTTGCTACAACTGAAAGAGACTGATATCATTGAGATGAAACATTTCAAATCAGCCACACCATTAAGTAAAAAACACCAGATTCTTAGTTTTTTGTAAGTGTATAGTTGCTTAGCTTGTTATATCTAAAATATAACCTTCATTTTGTATCACTTTATTACGTTTTCATCTTATTTTAAACCTGCTCTTAAATTTCCGTTTAATAAAGCATTAAAAAAAAAAAAAACTTGAATATTTGTCCAGCATAGTTTATTGCTTATATGAGTGATTCAAGTTATGTTTTTTTCCTTCTAAATTTTGAAACGTAAAGCTAAAGACATTAACTATAAAGATATTCATTGATTTGTTTTTGTTACATATCAAACATTAAAGCTCTTTGGATTAGTCTGTTTCCTTTGAAACTAGCATTTCCAAATGCTTAAAAAAGTATTTTTAAACTAAGAGATATTTTAAATGTCTGCCAAATCTTATAATTTTAGAAAATTAGATACATGTTGTCCAAAACCATGTAAAGTTCTTTTCAATATAAATCTTACTTGGTATTACATTTATGCCCTTTGCAAGTAATATTTGGTAGACATCTGGTGTCATCATGTTCATAGCTGACTAAAGCAAAAATTTATAAACTGTTCTTCTACATATATAAGAGTGATGGTGCTTCTTTGTTTCAAGACCCCATAGCACCTACAGCCCTGAAACTTGGCACAAAATTTGAACGTATCCCACGGGTGTGCACCTCGAACCCGAAATTCTAAATATCTAATTAATTTTTTCATAATTAACTAATTAAGCTAAAATTTCACTTTTTTCACCTAATTAGGGGGTAAAAAATCCCCTCATCCCCTAATATTATATGTTATTGGAAAAACCCTGTATGAAAAATTTAGCTATAGAAAAGCTATTTCTTGAGAAAAGGAAAAAAAAAAAACCCTCTAGAATTAAAAAAAATGCCCCCCGCCTCTTCTGATGTCAAATAACCAGGTGCAGGATTTCCTTTTTGTCCTAGATGTACTGTGTTTTTTAATTGTGTTATTTTTCTACTAGAGAGTTGAATCCTTTTTCGTACGGGATACGGTATTTCCTTTTCGTCCTAGATGTACCGTGCTTTTTTAATCGCAGTTGCTTATCGGCCGAGTTCATTTTACGCACTGATCGGGTGGGTTACTCTAACGCGGTCATTTCCACCAGACGTTTCTCTGTATCTATTTTATGTTACATATTTGCATGCTTAAATTAATTAAAATAGTGAGGTGTTTTTTTTTTGCAAATGCTACTTTTTGCTAACTACGGGAAACAAGGAGAGAGCTTTTTTTTGCGCTATTTAATTAAATGAATAAAGCACAGTTTTTTGAATGATCTTTGATCAAATTAGGAAATGGGCAAAGAGGTTAAAATAAATAGAAACATATAAAAAAAAATAGAGATAGATTTTATATAGGCAGATAGTAGCCGAAGGTGGCAATTTTGATGTAAAAAGGTGAATGACACAAAACGCAACTGGAAATAGGTATAGAAAATGCGAAAAAAGATAGATATTGATTAATTAATACCGCTGCCAAATTTATTTAAACAACCACCATAGGCCGTGAACTTGGCGTACAAACAGGGGGGAGGTGCATGGATTTTTTTATTCAACGGACTTCCTTTAAATTCTTAGCACAGGCATCGCTGTGTGGGTACAGGTAGTAGTATATATGCATAATCCAGTGATTGTTATAAAGTAAGGCTTCATCAGTGCATGAGCTCATGAATTTTCGTAACTATTTTCTCTCTCTATATATTTTTTCTGAATAAAATATTCATATGTTTAGGTCTTTATTGGAAACTACGAAGCCTTTCTTAGTGAATTGTTTGAGAATACCTGCTGCTCACTCTCTCTTACTTTTGTCTCAAATCTTGGATACCAATCAGGATTTTACAAGGTAAATTCCTATTTTATTTACTTTTTATCAATACTTAGATTAAGTTTTCAATGGTTCAAACATCCGTTATTTTGTTCAAATAGTTCGCTTTATGTTAATTAAACCTTGCTGCAAGTGAGAAAATCTAAATATACCAAATACTTAAAAGTGTTCTTTACATATTGCAAAAGGAAGATCCAGAGGTGTATGTAATTCGAAAATTTTGTTTTGCTATTTCCAAAACTTTTTGGCTGACAACATATGCTAAACGCAACAGATTTTTTTTTCTAAAAAAATATATTAGAAAAAAAAACCTTTTAAAATGATTTTTATTAATGATTTTAATGATTTTTGTATGTATATTTGAAGAGTTTTTACAGGGGGGGGGTGTCAAGCTTTCTCATAGGAAAAAAAAAAAAAACTACAAGCCATAAGACTTTTAGTGACTGCAAAAAAAAAAAAGAAAAGAAAAGAAAAAGAAAAAAAAAGAGAGGGGAAAAAAATAGTACAAAATTTTAATAGGGTTGGTTTTGAGAGCAAATAAGTGGTAATTAATGTAAATATCTAACAACTTAACTCACATTTTTATTCAGATTTTGATGAATTTTGTATACAATAACTTTCCCTGTAGGAAACACTTAGACATGAATTAAGACTTACATTATTTAGCCCAAAGTATTTTGTGATGTCACAAACAGTTGGCATAATTTCATTGAACAAGTATGGCTTGTTTAAGTAAAACAATTGATTTACTAATATCTAAACAATGAATACATAAACTAAAAGTTACTGCTTGTGCTAAATGTTTCGAAAACAGATATACTAAGTAAAACAAATAATTATGTTCTGAAAATTTTGACAGCTCTGCTTTTTTTTAAAAATAATTTCTAGTTGTGGGTTATAAATTGGAAAATAAAATAAATAAATAAACTATAATGGGGGGGGGTTGCCTCCTTGCCTCCCCCACGAATCGCCGCCCCTGATTTAAATCACATTTAAATTATTAAAGAAATGTTCAAATTTTGAACATGTTAAACTTTTTGTTTAAAACAACTGCATTATCATTTAATTTTTGAATTTGTTTGTATTGAAATTGTTTATAGCTTTCTATTGATTCTTATTCTCTTTTAGAATCATCTGTGATGGATGGATTGAATTATGCTTCCCACAGCCTGAATCAATACAAGGCTTCATTGGCAAAGCATTTAATATAAGAGACTCTTGGCAGAAATTATTACAGAAAGCTTTTGAAGGTAGCAAAACACTTAATGTACTTTTATGTAAGATTGAAATTAGCATTATTTCAGTTTGAACTATCCATAGATTTATATGAAAGTTATAGCTATAATTTTGATACATATTTTGTTGAAAAATGATTTAGTATTCTAAATAATACTGTATGAGACTTAACTTTTTAAAATTAGCGTTACCTTTGTTTATATTTAAAAACATTAGACGCTTAGACTTTGTTGCTTAACAGCACTACATGGAAGATAAGTTGCTCAAAACTCTTTTTGAGAACAAAATTGTCTCTCCGAGCATATTGGTTTTGCTATAAGAGGTTTCTGACTTGTGCATCACATTATGGGTATGTCTAGAATTTATAGATGTCCCACTGTAAAAAAAAAAAGTTTTTGTTTGTCTCTTTATCATTATTGTTAATGAGTATTTTAATTGCTTAAAATGTTTTTTTTTTTTTTTCATTCACTATAAATCAAAACAAAATGTGCATGCACATTTTATCAAAATGAAATATTTTCATGGATCTTTTGATTGATTTTAAGGCATTTTGTTTAATTGAATGCTTTTACTTTTTAACTGCAAAAATTGTTCCCTTTCTGCTTGAATATTTTGGATCAAAATATTTTTGCAAACATAATTTTTAGCCTTTTTTCTTGATAAATCTTATCTTTGCAAAAATTTAGGATTACTATGCTAATAAAAAAGCATATCACATTAAAATGTTTTTTTTTTTTTTTTTTGCTTTCTCTTCAAGATATTTGACTTTTTTTTCCATAATATTATTGCAATAGAAAATATTTCTGCATTGTAGTGTATTTGAATCATTTAAGGTGCATAAGATTTCATTCTTTCTTTCTTTCAGAATACACTATGGATAAAGAAGAAAAAAGTGCTGAAATTCAAAAAATGGGGCAGAAAATTTACAATCTTATTGCTGATTTCTTTCACACAGAAGTAATTTTTTCTGTTCGAAGATTGCTTGCTGCTGATGTCAAAAACATATATGTAGGACCTCAAGATGGTAAATATGTCAAAATTGGTCAATAATGATTACTGTAAAAAGACTTTTTGCGAGTCCATCCTTATCGCGAAAATTTAAGCCTTATGAAATCTTTTTTCCTTTAACTTTCAATTCTGTTCAAATAAAATTTGCAAAATCACTGACACCTTCATTTTTTGCGAAAATTACAGCTCCTGAAAATAAGTGCTCTTTCAGTACTGTTTAATTTATTTTTTGTGAATTATCAATTTGCTTATTTAATGCTAACTTTGTTTTATCTGTTCTATATAGTCTTTTGCTTGGTAAAAACTAATACAGTTAGATAGAAATATGGGAGTTTATTACTATAAGGAAAACTTTTTTTTTTTTTTTTTTTTTTGTAGAGCTCCATTTTCTCTTGCTGGCGAAATTGTTCTTTTTACTAAGGACATTTAAGACATGTATGCAATATATATGTACCATTAAGACAGGGATGCAATTTTTATTCCAAACTCACATTATATTAAGTATGCTTAGCTTATCGGTATTCTTGTTGTTTGCTCATTTCTTTTTTGCACTTGAAATATTTAATCTCTTGAAGTTTATCCTATTTCCATGATATAACTTTCAAAACTTGTTCAGCATTCATGCTACAGAATATTTCAACCTAAAAATTTTCAAATAAATAAAACATTTTATTTGATGCGACAAATTATCAGTTCAATAATATTTTTGAAAACCTTACCTCTACGTTACCTTTTCAATAACAATTTAAAAATTCTGTGTATTCAAAATGTATCTAGCAGAAGATTTCTGACTGTTAGGGCAGAAATTTCTGTCTCCCTATGCAAAAGACACTAATGCCAAAAGTTGATATGAGTTTTTTTGTTAAGAATATTTCTAAAGTAATCATTATAACAAAAAGTGTTCTAAAGTTCTTAATATATATGTTTTTAAATTATGGTCTGTATCAAACTCGAACTTGTTGGCTTAGACTTTGGTGAGATAGTTTGATGTACGGTAAAGCATATTAGTTTTCTCACAAAAATTCGTGTTAACTTTTTCACTCACAATTGTTCATTATTTTTTAATTTTATGCTGTTAATACTAATGAGTTTTAGTGTATGCAATTCACTATCTATTTTTTAAATATCTTTTTCTCCCCTTAGGAAATGTAGCTGTTGCTGTGGGCCTTTTGTCTGAATCGAGTGATGCTGTTGAAGATCCAGTGAAGGGTGGTCTTAAAATAAAAAACTATTTGACCTACAATTGGTAATTATGTTTTGATTGTTTCTTTAAGTAATTTTTAATATTTTTAGCTTAAAAAATTGTAACTGTTATATTTGGATGTACGTCCTGTCATCTATGATTAGAAACATAACACTATTGAAAAAAATGTTTAATATGAGATCATACATATGAGGGGTGAAGATTTCATAGTTCATTCAAGCTTTTTTACTGTAAGCATAGTCTACAGCTAAAGTTTGTACTTTCTTGAAGCAACGTGGTTTTCCCGATTTTACTACACAAGGTGGGGAATTTTCTTGCTGCCATCCATGTCGCTTGCATTCAGGTGCAGATCTTTGGACTTTTGAACGTAATTTCATGTAAAAGTATGGGGATTTTCTTTTTTGTTTTCCCTTTTTTGTTTGTCCCTTGTTTAGACCATAAAATTTTCTTCTTCTTATGCGAGATTTTGTCTAAGTCTTCTTCATGTTGAGTGATTGATTTAACACTAATTTGTAGCTTTATCTGATGGGGAATGGAATTCATTTCTGGCTAAGCAAAATTTCGCGTTAAGCAAGTTTGTGTTAACGGGTTTTGACTGTATTATCCAATGACTTTGTGACTTTTTATGTGAAACATTGCTACATCAAGATATTATTGACTTTGTGCTTACTACTTGAAATATCCTCTTCCCTCTCTTTAAAAAATGCAAAGCAAATTGTTCACCCCCCCATATCATCAAAGATGGTCTATACTTGCGGTTTTAGCACTTCAATTCTTAAATATTGCTGATGTGCATAGTCCCTCAAGGGAGGGGTGATTGCCCCATGCTCCCTCTCTTGTATCCACCCATGATTAAACATAATATTATAATTTATAGTATTTTAGGTATATTTTATGCATAATATTTTAAATTTGAATATTAAATTTAAGGAGAAAATGCCAAATGTAGGACTGTAGCAAAACTGGGGGCAGTGGGTGGACTTCTAAGTGATTTGTTTGTTTCTTTTCGCGTTTAATGCACTGGTTACTGGTTATACCAGACAAATTTCTTCATAATTTTATTTATTTATTTATTTATTTTTTTTGTGTGAAGAGCACATTGGGAAGGAAATTTCTTTCCTATAATACTTCTACAGGTGGCTGCCTTATATTTCTGTATTGTCTAAAAAGAAAACAGAAAACTCTTATAAGGTTACTGGGTGAGAAATCGACATTGTATTGTAAGATTCACTGTTTCTCTTCATTAGTTAAACCAGTGATTGCAGCTTGTCTAAAGCTCGTTTTTTTTTTCTTTTTTTTTCAAAAAATTTCAAAAAATAAAGCATGATTAAAAAAAAAAGTTTGAAACTATCAAGAAGTCAGTACCATTCATAGAATTTCCCATTCAATGCAGCATAACTACAAACGTTTTTATTTAAATTTCTCATGTTGTCTTTTTATTTTGAGAAGGCAAATATTTAATTTTGTATTGTAAAAAAATATTCAATTCTATTAGTGTAGAAGAGTGTAAATAAACAAAAGTGAATACATAAGAATTTTTTAAAACTGTATATCACTAACAGCTTTTCATTTGTTTAACTTTTAACAGTTTTTTTTTTTAATTTTTTGTAGCCTTGTGATGAAGAAGACTCAATTTATGTTCTCCCTGACCTTAACTCTTCATAGTTAGCTTTTGGGGCAAATCTTTAGAATTATTTTTGCGTATTGTTTGAATAAGAAAAATTTCAATCAGTATAATCTTTCAGAACTCAATAAATTTTATTTATACTGATAATGAAATCAGTTAATTAACAATGTTTCTTCATTTTAGTCTTGTAGACAAGAATGATACCCACTTGCAATACATACAAAAGCATTGGACTTGCCCTGTTTGTGACAAAGAATTTGTTGCAACTGTGTTAGATCAAGTGCGACATAAGGAGCAATGTGAAGAGCTTAGTAAGTATATTTTATCTCATTCTTATTTATTTATGTATTTTTTGCAATCTATACATCCATTTCCTATACAAAAGTTTTTGATGTGCTTTAAATATGTCTATGCATTTCTAGTCAGGCGGGAGAAGTTGCCGTGCTTTGATTTTGAGAAATACGAGTACTGTCTGACCATCAATTACATGGAAAGGCTAATATCCAGTTTATAGGCCGAAATGGACATATCTATTAGTTTATAGGGGTGTTGGTTTGTTACAGATGTGCACTTTTGCCTCTCTATTATTAAGCCTTAGTTTTATAAAAATGAAAATTTGCTCTCAGCAACATTTTTTTAAATCTGAAGTCGATTCTATCTATATTCTCACGGCAAAAATTAAATAATTTATTTATTCACAACAAAGTTTTGAGCTTACCATTTTACTTTTAGGTTCCTGAACGAAATGAAAATATATTTTTTCTTTTTGTTGTTTCAATGGTAACTATTTTTGTCTTCCCTTATTCTATTTTAAAGAATGCAATAAATGATCAAGGCACTAGTGACATTATAAAACGCGTGCATCAATATTCCATTGTTATTCTCCCTTCTCCCCTGCTAGATTCATTCAGATGGAATAGTTTTTGCTTGGCAGATTGCCAAATTACATACAATTCGCGGTCAAACAGTATAATGTATAAACGTGTGCATGTTTTCTTTGGTTTTTATGTAGTATATAGTCAGTGTATACCATTTGCCTCTCCCTTCCATGTCTAGGAAATTTTGAACGATGCGAGTGTCTCTTTTGCAAGTCCCTCCCCCCCCCCCCCCAATGATAAACTGGAAAAATAAAATTAAAGACAGTTTTATATTTAAAACATCTGGGAACTAAAAAGCATTCATTGTTTTACAAATATTGAATGAAAAATCAATGAAATCAGTGCAACAAATTTTCATACAACTGTTTGAGGGTTCGCAAGGGACTTTTTTTTTTATCAATCCGTAAAATTGAGTTACAAAAATGTGATAAATTTGAGATGTAAGTAAAATTGTGGACAAATGTATTAGTGTAAGAAAAGCCTATTTAACCATAGTGTACTGAAAGAATTATAACAAACAGAGTAATACAATCAAGAACAAGCAAACTCCTATCATTAAAAAATTTCCCCCTTTTATTTTCAAAACAAACATCATTGATAGCAGTTTCTTGTAAGTTTGTTTTATTGTTTGAAATTTCGTAAAAGACACCTGTCATCTCTGTCTTTGTTAAAATTACTTTTATTTGTTTATTTTTGTTTATTTATTTATTTTATTTATTTATTAATTATTATTATTATTATTTGATTTTTAAACATTTGAGTAGCTTTTGATTTCAAATAATCAAATACACTACTTGATTTAGTGTTATTTTTATAGCTAAAAATGTTTGTTCTTGAAAAAAGAAGGCCAAATATATCTTTGATGAAAGTTTTAAAATGTTGAATCTTTATAATACTTTAAGCCAGGGATTTTCTACCACTAGTCCACAGAAAACTTTGACCAGTTCTCAAATTTTTACCTGTCCACATTTAGAATATTTTTTGATTCAAAATAAATAAATAAAATAGTTTTAAAAAAATGTGTAGTATTTGCGTTAGTACCATAATTCTAAAAACTAAAAACCTAAAATTTTGCCTTTGAAAGTTGGTAAAACTCAAGTGGACTCACGTTTGATACTTATAACATTTTACTTTTTTTAAAAACTGGATTTTGTAAGTTTTTATAATATTTTGTATTTGTTTTCAAAGACACTTTAATTTACAGATAATTAATAAAACTGCTTGTCTTTCAATTTAAATAGTTCTGAAAATATATGAATGCAAAAATTAACTGATACAATAGCTTTGATGGCTCTCAACAGATTTTTAGTTTGTTCCTAGGGAGAAAAGGGACCTTAATCTTAAATTTCAAGTTAGGGTGCACCAATTAATTTGCAGTATTTAATGATCAGCCTTTTGCTGATTATTTATAATCAACCAATTTGAACCGATTAATCGGCTGAAAAATTAATTTTTTATTATTTCTTTTGCCTTGGAACAAGAAATTGTCTCGACTGGATTTGTTACACTAAACAAATAGTTTCAAACTCTATCTGTTGTGCTCCCATTTGATTCCAAATTTGCAAATTATCATAGTAGGGGATTGAACAACATATTCATTTTTTTTTCAGAATAAAAATACTAATAGATAAAAGAAGTTACAGGGAACATTCAAAATGAAACTGAAATTTTAAAGGAAATTGGGGAAGGAGGTACCAGATTTTTAAAAACTTACTTTTAGGAGTTTGAAGCTAAAAAAGAAAGGACTTTTAGGAAAAGAAAGGATCAGTTGAGGGCTCTGGTTTTTTTTTTTTTTTTTTTTTTCAATTCCTAGTTGAGGGTTTTATTTGTGAAAAACATTACTAGTTGGGCAAACCTAACCTGGAAGCATTTTGAAGGCTACACAGATCCCAATCACAGCTTTAAGAAGCTGCAAGGTTAGATTTGCCCTAACAATAGTCCTCGAATTTTTTTCACTATCTTTACTAGTTTGAGGTTCAGTAAAACGTTTGAGAAATCATGCTCTGAGTTAATCTTTAAATATTTCTTTTTTATAGCTTAGTAATTTAAAGGAACTAATGGCTAATTTTTTTTAATATTTAGATAAAGAAAAGAATCCTGAAAGCACTGAGACTAATGTAAGAAACCCTCTTCAAAAGCCATATTTTTGTGCAGTTTGTCAAGAAGAATTTTCTTTTACCATAGCAGAAACTCTTAAGCATAAAAGAAGTCATTCAAATGACAAAAGCTGATCATTTCAAAGCAGTTATGCAAGCATAATTAATGTACATTTGTATATAGTTTTGTTAAGTTTGAATTTAATATACATCATTGTATTTTCTATTGAAATATTTTTGTTGTCTCGTTTCTGACTTGATTCTTTTTACGCATGAGACCACAATTCTTGCAGATCATCCCCATCATTCAAGTGCTGTCTGTACATTACCCTCTATAGGACTATTCTCAAAAATTCCTTTCTTTAATAGGTATTTGCCTCCAGGTAAGTTTGGGACAGCTTCTCTTTTCAACTTGTGGCCCATGTTATAGCAAATCGGATGGTGTCCATCACTGACATGCTAAGGTGGGTAGGTCCTACCCAGAATTATTTGAATTTTGTTTTATAAATTTGTTATGATGGGCTTGATATGTATAGTCTAACCATTGTTGGCATTTGTCTTCGGACGCCTTTATACCAAAGCCCATTGAAAACAAGAGAAGCCAGGTTTGATAAAATCAAGCATTAGTGAAAGAAGTTTTCTTCGTGAAACATTGTTTGGGCCATTCCACAGAAAAGGGTGATTTTGTCCCACACATAACACCTCATATATTTTATAAAAAATATACTTTAATATGGAAATGAACAAATTTTTGTTGCCTAACAAATTACAAAACGTATGTGTGATTTTTTAAGCAATTTTTTTCGTCATTGATTTTTGAAATTATTTCTTTTTAATGAAATACATAAACCGTTATGTGCGGGTCAAAGTTGCTATTTTTTTGTGGAATGACCCGTTTGTTGTTTAATTTTGTAAGCAGCGTATATTAAAAAAATTGGTTTTGGTAGTTCGCCAAGTGCTAACAATACTGAAGCTGACAGAAATGACAGGTTTGCGTGCAGAACAAGATTTGGTTAGACCAGCTAATTTACCCCTGCATTCTTCTGAGCTATTTTGTCTGAAATTCCAATACTACAAGTCAGTACTTCCTATTCCTATTCCTATTCAGAGTCACAACTGACTGCAACTGTATTATGTCAAGGACTGCATACTAAGTGCCTTGCCTCCATTATTTTATATGCCGATAGATGACAGCACCATCACCGGATCGAACAGTTAATGAGAATTTAGAACTAGTCCAGGAGCTAATAGCTACCTGGTGCTAGCACCCCCAGAGGTATCGTTTCACTTGGAGGACATTGAAACCACGAGCATATTTAACGTCGCCCAGTCCCCTTTAATGACGACGGTGGATCTTCGACCATCAAGGTTCGAACTCAGGACCCTCCGGCCTCGAATCCGACACTCTACCGATCGGGCTCCCAAGTCAGTACTTAAAAAGAAAAAAAAAAGGTCTGTATTGAGTTGTATTTTTAAAGACTTTTTCTGTACTTGCTTTCTCCGTCATAATTTTCACTTTGCTTCCAGTTGCCGGGTTAAATTTAGCTCAGTGAAACTTAACACACTTCCGCTTTTCAGTTGTTGCCAGAAACAATGAAATAATAGTAATCATAAAACTAAAGTTTTGTTAATAAATTTCGTGCATAAGTTTCAAGGCTAAACCTAAGCAAGCATACATTTGTGGATTCTGGCAATTAAATTATTATATAAGCTAAATATAAGCCTTTAAAATAAATATTTTTACTTATGTGAGATTCCGCGTATGCTAACGGCACAATGCGTCAGGCCGCTCTGCTGTAAAGAAGTTTAGAATGGACTTTTGGAAGGGACGCGTGGTAACAGGGCGAGAGACGAAGATATTGGGAGTGGCCAGCGGAAGAAAGGGGAGTGTGTTGTGGATTTTGGTCATTAAATTATTATATAAGCTAAATATAAGCCTTTAATACAAATGTTTTTTACTTATGTGAGGATCCTCGTGTGCTAACGGAGCAAAGCGTTCGACCGCTCCACTGAAAAGGAGTTTGGAATAGACTTTTGGATGAGACGTGTGGCAACAGGACGATAGAAGGAGAAAGCAAGTACAGAAAAAGTCTTTAAAAAGAAAGATAGCATTAGTTTGTTAGTCAAATATTTAAAACGTACTTGCTTTACCAAAATGGAAACATAAAAAAGCAAGACAACAAAAAGGTTTTTCGTTTTAAAAACTTCAAATCAATTTTTAAAACAAAAAAAACTTTGAAATAGAATATTAAAAAAGATTTAAAATCTAAAGACTTTTTCATCAGCTTGATTCACACTAAAAAGTATGAAATAAAATAAGTAATTAATTTCTTGATTATAATGCTCAAAAATTACAGTTCATCTTAATATACCTATATTTACGATAATTCCAAAGCATCCAAGAAAATAAGTAATTGATTTCTTGATTATAATGCTCAAAAATTTCAGTTCATCTTAATATATTTATATTTGCGTTAATGCTAAAGCAGCCAGTAAAGTTTAAATTAAAAATATGATAGAAGAAATAGGCGGGTATAGTAAAAGCTGTTCGTACTAAACAATATACCGCCTGTTTCTACTATCATTATTTTCTTGAATGCTTTAGCATTATTGTAAATATTAGTATATTTAGATGAACAGTAATTTTTGAGCATTATAATCAAGAAATTAAATACTTCTTTGATTTCTTACTTTTTAGTGCAAATCATTCTGATGAAAAAGTCTTTAGATTTAAATTTTTTTTAAGTATTTTATTTTAAATTGTTAGGCGTTATAAATCCATATGATTAGGGAATGGCTGCTCTTCTCTCCAGATAAAAATAAGTTAATGTGGAACTGATGTTTTCTCTAATAAAAATATAAGAAATTGCACAAAATTTCAAGCATGAAACTACAATTGAAAATAAAATTATTTATTTATAATACATTTACTGTTTCAAAACAAACAAACAACACGTTTTCCTTTTTGTCATGAAATAAAGCAGCATGCCCTATTTAATTCAATATAAAAAAACAAACAATGAGAATTCTGTACATTTTGTATGAGGAACAAATACATGTTTTATATGAACTTTTAAGTTGCACTTTTTACGTGCTTTTCAAAAAAGCCTTTTAATGCTATAAAACATGTGACATTGTTTTTTGAAAATACATTGCCCCCAGGTAAAACTGCAACCTGCTACCAAAAGAGCATTTCACCAGTCACTTCAAAATGGAGCTCTGAAATGAAGTGAAACATCTGAAATTATGACAAATCAGTTTTTAAAATGTTACTCTGACATGAAAATTATGCAAGATTTGTTTTGCTGAAAATAATTGGCACGTAATTTATGTAGAATAAAGCTTTGAAGTGTATTTAAGAAACATACTTAAAAAAAATAATATTTTAACAACTTTCTGCTGTAATTTTTAACAGCAGTAGAATATTAAAAGAACCTTTAAAAAATTGTTTAATAATAATTTTATAAAACCTTGTTGTTTTTTATCATAATCGAGCATCTCAAACTGGTCTTTTTCTTATTTTCTCGAATGCTCCTCAGGTAAAATATTTTTCCATGGCATTCTGTTGGTTTGTCACGAGTTTTATCTTTTTTTAGTTCACACTATTCAATTGATTGTTATTTTTTTAGTATTCCAGTAAAGTACTGAATGACAAGCTAATAAATTAGTTTTGAGGTAAATGAAACCAGATTCATCTAAGTAAAGATGCCATAACTAAAAATTAAAAAAAAAAAAAATCATAAATATATAACTGGAAACAGTTTGGCTCCAGATTTGAGTTAATGAGATTAATTTGAACAAACAATTGTTTATAAAAAAATGTGCTGACTTTTGGGTACAATATGAACAAAAAACAATATGTGCTTAACTAACCAAACTATTGCTGACTAACTAATATGGCTGTAACAGCAAAGGATCAGTTATTACTACTGTAAAGATAAAATGTTTCTTCTATAATCCCTATGAATTCTTTCTAATTTATTACAAAACTTTATTAATACTATTATCGAAAAAATTTAATTGACGGATAACTGTTGAGTCGTCAATGGCATTACTGCTATACAATGGTATTGCTACAGAACTCTGTTGAAAATAAGTACAGTGTTTAATAAGGTGAGCAGGGCTGGCAAGATTCTGCCAGAGTGGTTAAAACCACTGGTAGAAACCGGTTAAAACCGGCATGGCAAAAACCACTTTCGGCCACATTTTCGGCAGAAACTGGCAAAAACTCTCAAAATGACCAAAAAAAAAAAAAAAAACAACAACTATTGACAGACAGTAGAAAATGCATGGAAAATATAATTAATTGTTAACCAAAGCACAGTTTAATTTACAATATTATAACAATTCAGAATCAAATGTTACATTGTTTGGACCCTGCAGTTTCTTCTTGGAAAAGGTGGTTCCAAAAATGTAAATAGTTTCTCAATTTAATATGCACAAATGAGAAACTTTAGAATATTCTTGCAACAGAAGAGCTAGCAGGCAATGCATCAAGGAACAAGCAATATTCATAAAACTTTCAAATCGTATATTTTTTAAAACTGGTACATCATGTAGTAATTCGGGTAGTGGTAAAAATTCGACTGGAAAAATGAGTTTCGAGAAGTGGGGCCAATTTGTTTTGCAAAGCTGTGATATTAGGTACAAAATCTAGATTAATATTGGCAAGTAAAATTTGACACTTTCTTTTTGAAGCACATGATAATTTCAATCACAAGCAACTTAGATGAAGCTTATTTGCGAGCAAATTACAAACAGTAATGCCAGTTAAATTCTGTATCTCATTCTTCTTTCCTAAGAACCCATATGATTTTCGTCCTTTGTTAGATTTATCCAAATATTACGAGCATCAGCAATTGAAAAGTTCCCTTTCTGAACTAAATCAAGGGCACTAGCATAACATTTTATTTTTTACAATGATGAAATGAAGTTTGATTTTTTAGTTTAAACAAATATCTTTTAGTAATTACTTTAGTTTTTTAAAAACGATTTTAAGTTTTTGCCAGTTTCTGCCGGTTTTAACCGGTTATAACCAGTTTCTGCCACTGGCGCAGCAAAAACTAGTTTCTGCCGGCAGAAAGCCAACCCTGAAGGTGAGGGTAGTAGTTTTTGATTTGTTCTAGGTAAGGAATAAAAGAGAATGTCCCTCTATGTATTCAGTGTGTAATCAGCAGTGGGAGCATACAATTCTGATGCTGTTATGAAAGGATGCACATTGAACCGTTAAACTTTAAAAATGTGCTAAAGTTGTACTTTGAGTTTTGATTACCATGTTGCGTTAGAGTTTCTCTTTAGTAGGCTGCGCCAGTTTGTGTGTGTAGTTCAGATGGCACTAATTTAACTCCTTCAAAAATAAAACTAAAACTCAAAATTTCCAGCAAATGAAACATCTCACTGCAGTATGTAAATGCTTCCTTGAGAAATCTTCTCCATCTAATCCAGTTTGATTAACTAATAAATATGCAGTCAAGTCAATTCTTTCTAATACACAGTGCTTTTGACTGATTATTTTGTGGGACTAGAATCGACATATGTATAGCCAATGATTGAGTAACGCTCCTGACGTCATCAACAATGAAACTCACGCCACGGCATGATAATTTGACAATATGTTTTGGTAATATTTACAATGCAGGGAAAAGCTTTATTGTGACAAGGCTGAACTGGATCTGGTCACTTAACTGTTTTACTGGTAAGACTGTGTCATTTAAGGGGAATGAAGAAACAAAAAAGTGGTCAACAATGAAAGCTATCTACTGGAGTTTAGGGCTCATCTACTGGAGTTAGGCTTAAAATTTTAACAATCAAAATATCACCAATCAGGCAATGGCTTCGTTCAAATGTAGAAGCATTTTTCACCCGTCATATTTTGATGGTCGATTTTCTAGTGATAGATAGTAGAGAATAATTTGCTTACATTTTAATTCAATGAATTTTCTCCTATACAATTTGATGTTATAAATCTAAAAATCATGCCAAAAACAACATTTTTCAATCAATTATTTATTTTTAGAATGATTTTTAACTTAATTTTTTTGTAAAATATTATCATAAAATCGTTTTTATTATTATAAATACAGTGCTGCACATCAATTTTTTCATCATCTTTTTGAACAGTCTTTTTTGAAAACATTTAGAATTATTATGTAAAATCTCAAATCATGTTTATTCAGTGGTGTAGTTGTCGTCAGACATCCCTACCTTTTAATTTTAATTAGAGGTTTCCCCACTTTTAAATCTCTTTATCCTCTTTTCAATTTCTATGAACCATATCTTAGAATATATTAGTGTCCTTTCTTCTACTTTTCTCCCAGTACTACACCACTGTATTTATTTGTTAAATTATTTTTAATGTAAATGATATTAAGAATTTCCCCCGCAATTATTACGAGTTTTGCATCTTAGAAAAAAGATAGCAATTTATTTAAAGTGAAAGTAACTGCATAGGCTTCATCACTGTATACATCCAAAAAATATGCCATATTATACTGCCTTGAAGACAATGGTTTAATAGATTCTGAAGAATAAACTGTAGAGCTGCAAAATTGGAGTTGGGAGTCGTGGGGTCAAACTGATTTTGAAGTAAAAGGATCTATGTCAAAGATTTTAAAACTCCAGCAGTCAAATGTCGGTCACTCTGAAGCTCTACCAGGGCACGGAAGTCAACTGATTTTGGGGTAAATAAATCGTAGTCATTTTCTCTCTGACTCAGCAGTTGTGATTGACTTGATCCTGATAAATGTCTTTTAGTTATTTTGTCAGAGTAACTCAATCTGATTTGTCTCAATTTCGTACAAATACAAACAATGCATCCATTACTATTTATATATGCACATATATATATTTAAAAACATATTCCAACATTTTTATAAAATGTCTTTAAAATTCATTGTCTTTTCAGTTCATACTAGGCACTTTTATTTTTATCTTCGCTATATCACAGCACAAAATGCTTCACCGAGAGCTGTTCATTCAATGTAGTCTTGAATAATGATACCAAGTATATCACAGTGTATTACGCGATTATGAACGTTATCTTTCCGAACACGCACACATATTAAAATAAAATTTATGACTTTTTGGTCGCTATAGTGCTCTCTATTTAGCAAATTGATCACTGTTTTGATCACTACTCAATTTAGAAGTGAAATGATGATTCTTTAAGAAATCTTTCTTTTTGTACAGTTTTTCTTAAATATATTTTGTACTATTTGTGTTATTTTCTTCCAAAAACGCGAACGATGAATCTCGGTGTGTGCAGCATCATAATGCTCCTGTTTCCAATCAGCTTCCAACTGTGAACTTCAATGTACTTGGAAAGACTTGGCTACTTGATGGCTGTTGCAATGAACAAATTTGCTGTTCAAAACTCGCCTGAAGTATTTTTTTTTCAATGAGATCAATTATCTAGGAAATTTTTCATACATTTCTTGTAAGTTCACTTTCTTTTCCTGAAATAATAAAACAAATTAGTACAGATTGTGCAGAAATAATTTTCTTACATATTAAGTTATTTAAATGTAGAAGTATCCTGTGCTGCAAAAACTTAATGTAAAGTTTATACAAACATTTGTAAAATCTATAAAATGTAATAAAAGTGCTGATGGCTATTCATTGATAGTGATGGCATATTAAAGAATGGATGCTACCCAGCCAATCTCTGAACAATAACCTAGATCTGCAAGAAATATTATTATGCTACCCCCACAAATTGTAAATGGTGTTTAGTATATGGGAATGACTAATCGTGGCAACAAAATACATATCCACAAATTGTGTGAGAACGTCTATAAAACTTTCTATATAATTTTTAAGGTTGTCAATAAAATCTATTGAATCTCTCTCTCTATTTAAGTTTTATGAATAACCATAAAAGTAACTGTTTATTTTGTCTAGATCAATAGAATTTGAGGAGAAAGATTAAAAGAAAAAAAATGGTGGTAACATCTGTGATTAAATTTACACCCGAGTCAAATTTTTTGTTAAAAATTTTATGATTAATTATCATTAATGATTTTTCAAAGTATTAGTAAATTTCACAAAACTAATCTTTTATTTCTGAAAAAAAAAAAAAAAAAACCTTATTCGTAAAAAAAAAAAGGTGTGAAGATTATACCAGCAATAATTGCTGTGGTAAAAATTAATTACAATCATTGCTTATTGCCACAAAATGTACCCAGTTGTATAAGCGGAATTTTCTGCTGGGTTGGTTCATAAGTCCCAGCATGTATGCAGAGAGGGATAGGAAAATGTTTAGTAAATTTTAAAAGGCAGTTAGAAGGCATGATAACAAGTAAGAATCATGCAGGAACATTTGTTCGCAACCGCAATGCTAATGTGTTGTATACAAGGCAACACTGCAATCTGCGAAACAATTGACAAATTTATTGCACTTGGTTATAAGCCGTATTACAACTTCATTATATTTACAGTGTAATAAACTAAAACAATTAAAAGATTTATAATATGGATGAAAGCCAAGAATTCTGGGGGATGTACCCTCAATAATCCCCTTGTTGATCATCTAAATGTACCTGTTAAATTAATATTGCAATTGAAAGTTTAAATTCATGTGATATGGGTCAAAAAATTCTGGAGTGAAGTATTAAGGGCTGCACTTATATTTTTTGTTGTCAAGTTTGGTTATATTTTTCTGGTTATCACTTCTTACTACGAATTCTTGTGGAGATGCTTTTTTCAGAATCCTTCAAGGAGATACTCCTAGTCGGACGTCTGATTGGTCTCCTGTTCCTGAATCGTCGGACAGGAGCGGCTAGTGATGTGACTGGCAAGTTAGTGACATATTCCACATCATGTCTATCCATTCGTTCCTCGGCTTCGACGTACGTCTCAGTCACATGACTATAGTCGGGAATAATATTTTCGATTTCTGCAAGGCACCTTCCATTCTTGCAAACCTAGAAAATAACATTTATGTTGTCAAATTCATTTATAATCAGCTAAAAAAAAATTTGTAATGGAAATAAATTTGTTGGTCATAAGGATTGAATTTCTTCTCTTTAATTTTGTTAAAAAATAAAAAAAATCTGAATGAAACTTTTGATTTACAAAAAGATTTTGTACCGTTGAGCATTTTCAGCATTAAGAAAGAGGAAACAAGTAATTTTTATCACTTTATTTTTATGACCTTTAACTGTTCTTTTTTTTTTCAATTTTTCGTATTTAATCTCGGCTACCAAGTCGAAGTCATACTGATTCAAGGGTAAACGAAAGGCGTCATAGTCAAGGAGTTAAAAGCTGTAAAATTCCAAAAATCGGACAAAGAGTCTGAGTCAGTCATTTTCCCCCCGAGCCTGCATTTCTACCATAGATGTCAAATCAGAGTCGGAGTTGTGGAGTCGGACTCAAGCAATTTTGGGGAAAAGGAGTCAAAGTCAAAAGCTCTAAAACTCCAGGAGTCGAGGTCAGAATTGATAATTTTCCCTCCAACTCCTGTCCAACCCTGCTTGACATTGCTCGCTGTATGTGCAATTTAATTTTTAGTAAATTTAAGGTTAAACCCCTGGGCTTAAAAGAACACATATCGCTCATTCCTTTAAAAAACGTTACATCTCAAATATTAACAATATTGAGCTATGCCTTTTTTTGAACTGCCATGAATGAGTAGCATATCTCTGCAAGACCTGCGTTTCTATAACTTAATATTTTGCCGTTGGAAAGCTAAAGTGTCGTATCTGCATTTTCTGGTATTTTCGGAATGTTCTTTTCAAGAATGTCTTGGTTGGAGCTTGGTACATTAGGTATGAAACATCTGTGTCGTTAAGTGAAAGATGCTGTTCCAAAAACAGTATTGCACACAAGCAAAAAAAAGAGCATTTATCATTCTTATTTTTTAATCAAGAACGCACTTTTTGCATTTATGTCAGTATTGTAAGAGAACAATTAGTAACAATAATGACGTATTTTGAGATACTTTAAATCTTTGAAATTTTGTGCAAGAGCGTCATAATAAAAACGCAACTTTTTACACTTCTTCATGACACAGAAAAGATACACCAGATTTTCTTGAAAAAAGACCTTATACGTAAGAAAAAGCTCAATCAGTGGCTTGAAGTATAGTTTTACTACATGATATCTGACTTTTACAATTTTAAAATCGCTCTCGTGAAAAATCACGTTTTTTGAGATATGACGTTGTTAAAAGGAGTGAGCGATATTTCTCTGTCTCACTCTTTCAGGCCGCCCTCATGCGCATGCTCCGACATGATGCTATGATATCTGGAGCATGTGCATGTGCGACTCATTTCCTAAAATGACATTTGTGAAAGGTCCATCAGTTATTTCATTTTTGAGGCATACTTACCTGTCCATCACCACAAGGAGATCCTTCAGCTGCAGGCCTATAAGACACACAATATCCTGATGCTGTGTCAAAGCAAAACAGTTGAGCACACACCCTTGCATCTTTCTGTTGGAAGAAAATTATTTCTTCAGTGGAAATTGTGCGAAATCTCAGGCTTAGTAAATGAATAAAGTTATTTTGGCAATCAGGTTTGAATAGATATTATTGATATTGATGTGATAAATGTGGCAAAGCAATTAACGAAGCTTTTGTGGAATATGTAACAGTATTCTAAATGCATTAAACTAGATCTTTTATTGAGTCATATCCAGTTATAACCTAAAACCAGAAGCTAATTTAGTATTATGTCGAAATTTCATCATTAATAAGGAGATGGATTATTTGATGATCTATGTTTTGGTGTTATACCTGTATTTTACGCTAATATTTTTTCTCAATTTAATACAGATTTCAGGTGTTTTGTTTTTTTGCAAATATGAAAATCCTATTGTCGAATCGAAGACAAACAAATGATCTGATGCAGTTACTTGCGCGTAAATGAGTAGGATTCCAAAACCAAGAAGGTTTTGATTGATAAGCACATTTTAACGTATGTGCCCAATAATTTGCAGTAGCTTATTATCCCATGTGCTTTGCGTTAAAGGGTCCGGGACACAAAAATCGTCAAATTTTGCAATTTTTTTTATCATTAGAAAAATTACTCCGTTTTCATCTGCTTAAAAGGACGTTTGAACCTTGTTTCTATCTTAATTAGAACGAAAGATATAATTATTTTTGTTGCATGCAACTAACTAATGTGTATTTAACTTTAAAACTTTAAACGCGTTTTTCTCGATGATTCAATTTTTCCCGATTTCATGCATCCAAACTCTTATAAGTCAGGAACCGATAGAGATAAAGTAATGAAATTTGGAGCATATCTTTTTCGAACAGTTTACTTTAATTTTTAATCGGCGAATTTGATAAAAACGTTTACTGCAAAAAATATGATTTTTTTAAAAAAAGTATCTTTGAATTTTTCGAAATTTCTCTTCAAATATTTTCTATTTTTTACTGAATCAATATTTTAAAAATCGCCGAATAAAAATTAAAGCTTAGATACTTGTGCATAATTTTTTGAAAAAAAAAAAATTGAAAATTGACCAAGAATATTTTGAGCTATAGCAATTTAAATCAACCCCATTTCAAAAAAAAAAAAAAAGAAAAAAAAATTAAATTTAAATAATTTTTTTTTAGTATTTATGTTATGATTTTGCTTATTAAATAGCTCGTGAATCAGTGCAAAAAATTTCAAAACTCTAAAGTATTTAATAAAAATTTTTTCCAAATGTGACCCCCTTAAATCCAAAAACGTGTTTTGTGTGCATTAAATGTACAATTCCTGAAATTTGTTTATTATCTGTTTTTTAAGAATAGTGTTCAAATGCTTCTCATTCTTCTACCCGTACCTCGTTGTAGGCTCATAATTAATTATAGCGTGTCTTCTCGACAGCGTTGTTCTGTTCTCAAATTTGATCCGAATTTCGTATTCATGCTCTTTGCACATACATTTAAAACTCATTTTTTAAAAGTCGCAGTTCTTTCTCACTGTTCTGACGTCACACGTTACGTTCTCTGGTGCGGGTGCTCTAGACGTAGTGCAGAACATGAGCAAGCGCATGTGCAAGAAGCAGCTTAATGATTTTTTCAAACCAAGCCCTTATACTTGTTGTTACATACATATTCAACGCAACAAATTGAAAACAAAGAAGCTGGGTATTGGAATGTGTTGAATTAACCTCAGATATATTGAAATTGTTCGGTAGACCCATGACAGTTTAAAAATCCATCTAAAAGTGCCGGATAGGATGGGAGGTCAAAGTCGAGTTTGGTATTAAATTATATATTCTATTTTCAAATGAACTCAGTTAAAGGTTAATGAATGCATTTTAATTTTAACATTTTACTCTTTTCTCTTTAAACAGCCGCATTTATAACTAAACCAGTGCAAGACCATAAGTAATGTTTTTAAAGAAAATGGTTTTTACTTTTTGAGCTGTTAAACACTTACAAAACAAGCTGTTGTTCCTCTATCTCGTTTACATTGCTCGTCTAGAGATAGCATGGTACCAGGCAGCACTCGAACTAAGAGATCATTTTCATGAGGAAAGTTAAACAAACATGTTGCAGTCTCTCCGCTGAAACAAAAATCACATTAAGAGCCAAAGTGTTTTAAAACAATGTTCACAAAACATGTTGAAAACAGACAAAGCTGCAGTGTTTACAAAATAGTCACTTTAAAACACTTATTTACTGAAAGCGCAAGTGCAATCAATTTTGAGTTTTCTCCTAGGTAAACTACCGCGGTAATCATAAAGCTTCATAGTTAGCCATGCTCCTTCTTCTTGAGATTTATTTTAAATGATTAATTAAATACTAAGTATTAACTATTTAATGTTGGCAGGTTTAAAGTTGAAGGGTTTACAACTGCCTTAAGTTCGCAAACAGTCAAAATAAGCTACTGGTTTGAAACTTTTCGCTTGGTGTTAATCGATTTCCATCTTTCTGTACTCGTAACTCTGAAATAAGTGAGGTAAAATTTCAAAATGATATACAGTAATATTAACTTAAAAAACAAAGTGTTCAATAATAGCAAAGCATTAAACGCAATTCTGGTTGAATTATTTGATTTGTTAAAAAATGTTAAAAGTAAGGTAAAACTGATGTTCTGTAACAATAGTATTAACCTTCTTCCAAGAGAATATTATCTGTTGGATATTAGCAAGAAGCGAAAACTTGTAACGTAACAGATGTTAAAGAATTTATTAGCTTGTTAATTGTGTAGAAGAAAGAAGAAAAACTTGAGGACTTTCAACAGACCAATGGCAAAGCTAATTGCGATCAGTCCGCCTGGTGGTTGCTCAGTTTATAACCTACTTAAGGAAGTGTTTAAATTGTTCTACGCTGCACGACGACCACTTGAATCCTCGTTCGGTGTGTCTCAAGTCGCTCATGATGAAACCATCTTCCCATGGACAATGGGTTGCACCAGGGCCGCCGAGGTAGCTGGGTGGAGGTGATCCATCGTGTACGCAGCCCAGTCTATGAAAATTCAAAAAGTAATTCAATGCAGTTAAAAATATAAGAACGTAATTGTTCATAATTTCTTTTCAACCCATAGAGAACCATAAGCTGTTAGAGTATTGAAGTTTGATGTTGTTCTAATAATTGTTTTTAAAGTACATTTTGTAAACAATAATTTTTTTTTTTCTAAAATTCTAATTGCTGAATAACATAAGAAAATATAATTTCCTAATTATTTTTTTCTATTATTCATAAAATAAGCTTGAACTTAAGAGAGTGTATCCCACACTAGTCTTTAAAGGGTAAATCCCTGTTATATTGTACTTTAATTAAATTTTTCTTGCCTCCTTAAAAGCTATTAATTGGCTTTACTCCAGTCAGATTTTGATTTGAAGAGACTTGACCTTAAGAATCGATTTCTAGAGAGCTCATTCTTCGTAAGGAGATCAAATAGAAAGAAAAGAAATTGCTATATTTACAGACTTGGTACAGTGTTGTAATACAGTCGAACCTGCTTTGAATATCTCAAAAATCTCTCTTGGTCGAAATTTTTCAAGTTCCCTGCATTTATGGCGTAAATCCAATGTTTTCCCCATGTTTATCGCGAGTGATCTTTTTCAAAAGTATACATCTCGAACTTCGACTACACACTATAAAAACGATTCAGAAACGTTTCTGGAAAATGATAGGCAGCTGATGTGCCCAATTTCAACTAGTAACACCTCTGTTACAAAAACCAGGAACATTTTCCGATAAAAATCAAAAACCTTTCTAAAATATTGGGAAATCTCCCCTGTTAAAGCCAGTCGCGAATCTTCTAGAAAAATGAAACAGGTTATATGTATTTGATTAGAATCTTCCTTATTTCTCAACAAAGCTCCAGAAGCATTACAGCAATTATGGCCAAAGCTACGCGAAAATTGAAAGCAAGAACCAAGCATGCTCCTTGCCTGCAATTCCTTCCTCGCAAAAAGCTGAAGCTATCCAGTGACTTATTTGCTCTTATTAGGAGTCTATGTCAATCCGGACGGGCTGTTATCAAACTGAAGCCGATACACTTAATAAACAAGCTCAGCCAATCTTTAAACTGGTAGCAAAATTATTCTTCACACCAGTGAAATGTCTGCATTCGTGCATCTTTTAGCAATTCAGGAACTTTTTTTTGCGAAGATACTTGATTTTGCGGGGAAATAGGTGAAAACCTCTGAAATCCTGAAACGTTCCGTGGAAATAACCAGTAACGTTTCGGAATTTTTTTACAGTGCACTATCTTATTTAAATTTGATCAATAGTAGAACTTGGGGGAAAAAAGCGTTTTTTTTTTCTAGTATTGGCAGTCATCTGCTCTTTAAAGGCTTGTGAGACATTTAGTCGAAGGAAAACTAGATGTACAAGCATCAAGTTTTCTAGAAATTCCACCCACTTGGAAACTAGGGGAAGAGAACATTTTTGAATAGTGAAAACGTTTTAATTTAAAGTCATTGAGAATAGTTAACTTGTTGTGTTCAATGGGTTTATGCTCTTCTGAAGTTTAAATGATTTCTTTTGGGGGAAAAAGTAAAAATACCAATATTTTTAACGAAAATCATTGAAAGTTTGCATTATAAGGTGTGCATAAACTTGCTATATGTATAGTCATTACAATTAGTAAAAGCTGTAATGCCAACATATCATACCGTAAAATGTTCAACAATATCAATGCAAAAGTTTTTATAAAGTCTTTAATTTTGTTCCAATTGTTTATTTTCATAACTTTTCTCAAAACTTCCGTATCTTGAATTTTTCTTTGGTTTGCAAAATTCGAGATAGACTTGTTCGACTGTATGTTATTAAAGCCCTAGATCGTAGTTTAAGGAGCGACTCGTCCGTCATCTTGGTGTCAAACGATGCTTTCCTCTGTGTCTGCTCGGTGAAGTAGCGTGTTTTGCATCTTGAATGTGGTGGTTCTTGATTTTGAATCAACATGGAGTTAATAAGAAACCACAATCATGAAGCAAAATACGCTACTTCACCATAACTGACAGAGAAGAAAACATTATTTATCTCCAAGATAGCGGAAGTGTCGCTACTTAAGCCACGGTTCAGGGATTTATATGATTATATGTTATTGGCGAGAAATTCGTACATTCCTGTTGTTGTTGTCGTTGTATTGTCCATGATGTGCAAAGAAAAGCACTAGATTACTCCGAAGTTGTCGAAGACAGCCCCGGCGACCTCCACAGCCTTTTTCGAAAAAATCAATCATTCGTACATTTCTGAAATAGCTCAATTGCAAACTATGGGCATTTCTAACGAGTGTGTTCTGAATACCGTGTTTAGATATGCAATAACTTTTGAGGAGTTTATTCCGTTTAAACAGGTCCCGAACTAAATTCATCCCCCATATTCACCACTACTGAGTAGGAAAACTGTTCTGAATTTAAACTGAAGATATTTGAGCGTAAAAATTATCACGTAGAAATTAAAACTAAATTGTAAATATTAATTCAAAACGCTCATACTTACAAGTGACCAATTTCATGAGCAGCTACAATTATCCCGCTGAAACCACCACTGTCTTCAATAATGGCAACACTGTTGACTTTCTCCAAACGCTTGTTTACTACGCATGCTCCACCAACATAAGCAAAACCTACAAAATAAAAGCACATAATGTTCAAATGTAAAAAAAGATATGTTTTCCTAAATGATGAAATAACAGCAAGAAGCAATGGGGTTGTTCCTATCAGTCAAAAGTACTACTTTTAGTCACTGAAGTTGATTGAATGAGCAAAAGAAATTACATGGAGCGAGGAAAAACTTTTATTTTCAAAACGTTTAATTTTTAATTAATTTTTAAACTGTCCGATTTTTCAAACAAAGCCTGGTTTTCATGACGTCACAAGTGATAAACTTTGGAGCGCATTTCCACTGGAGCGCTGAATGCTTGCTTGCTGTATACCGTGTTTCCAGATTATGATAATTGGGAAGCGAATTAAATATTACGCTATGCGCTTGCTATCAACCATATCGTTGCCCGTATATGTGAGTAAAGAAGCGAATTAAATATTGCGCTCTGAGCTAATGGCATCAGGGAATGGCATTTCATCACTTGTGATGTCATATGCAGAAGCGTAATAAATGAAATGGAATCTGCGCAACGATTAAAATAATTGAAAAAAAAAATTAAACCTTGTCAAATTATTTTAAAAATGGTGCAATGCTGTGTTTTTAATCATGCTCTTTCAGAAAAAAATACTTTTAAAATTTCGGCAACGTCCCATTGAGGCAGAGACACCCGGTTGGGAGGACACTGTGACCTTCCTAGAAATTCTTAATTCGTAATATTTGTCTGACGATTCGACAAATTTGAATACTATTTTTAAATGTCCGAATGTTTATTTTCAATAGATATATATTCATGTGCGCATACCAGTGTTTGGTCACTCGGCTATATTAGGAGTTCCATTTGGCAAATTAAGAATTTTCGCTCTCCCGAAAATGTAAGTCTGATTGGAGGATATAAGTGATAGAACCCAACGAAATTTTTAAAAGTTCAATCTAAGGTAATTAAAAGAAACTTCAAGGAGAGAGAAAGAGATTTCTTTACCTTTCATTACATTGAAGGGAATCTGGGGAAAAAGAATAATAATAACTGTGATGTAACCAATGTCTTTAAACATTAAAACGATGATGATGTTCCAAAATTTTAGTTTAAGATAACTCTCTTTATAACCGCATCAATAAAAATTATATACTTACTTATTCTACTTCTTCACTCTTCTCTTAATATTGTACTTTGGAAAACTGTTTATTTATAATGTGTAGATACAAACCCACTGAAATAACGTCAAAATAGTTCTCCTACCTTTCGTACTGATTATTTACAGATTTTAAATTTTGACACTTACATGCCTTTGACTGAATTGATTGAGATATTTTTCTTAAAACTTGGATGTGTGCTGATAGATCAAAATTTTGCAAATTTGTTGAGCTATTATACAGGGTGTTCCATTTTAACCTGCAAGACCTTTATTTTCCCAACCGTTAGTCCTAGATGTATACTTCTAATATTTGCGAAAATGTTCAAAATCAGATGCAGAGTTATGATATTGAAAGTTTGAAGTAAAAACTAAAATGACTCAAAAAATACAAAACTTAGCTTTTTATACGGGCCCTAGGTCCCCAAGCTCATATTTAGGGAAATAATCTCCGTTGAAAAATAATTACAACACGAAAAGTTTGAAAACAATACGACCAATATTCACCGAGCTATGAAACGCAGGGTTTTGTAACTTACACGACTTTTCACTCGCTGTCAACAACACCTTTTGGGGGAAAATATAGCAGTTAACAAGTGTTAAAATTATATTTGTGTATAGTGTGGGTTTTCAAATTGTTCGAGTTTTGTAGTGCATTTTTGTGTATCCTGACATAACATTTGCATTTATTTTTGAATAGCAATGAAAAATATAAAAATTTTGTTTTACTTACTTTGACGACCTGTCATTCTTCTGAAAGGGCGATAAGTTCCAATCTCATCTTCTGTATGGTAAAACTTTGAACTGGAATATCTCCTTGAGTTTTGGTCGCATAAATGTCAAGTTTTTTTTTGTGTCAATAATATTTTTCAATGGAGATTCTTTCCCTAAATATAAGTTGGGGAACCTAGGGTCTGTATAAAAAGTTAAATTTCGTATTTTTTGACTCATTTTTATTTTTGCTTCAAATTTTCATATCTTCACTCTGCATCTGATTTTGAATATTTTTTCAGTTGGAAGTATACATCTTGGACTAACGGTTGCGAAAATAAAGGTCTTGCAGGTTAAAACGGAACACCCTGTATATTTTTGGATGATTAAACGATGAAAAAAAGTATATTATAGATGAATACCTTTGCTGTAATAGTATTATTGATGTAGCATCAAAATTTGAAAGAGCATTAATTTTTCAAAAAATCCTTGAAGTTCTTGAGATAAGTAAAAAAAAACTATGTCCAAAATAGGCTGAATTTCCAATGATTTTTAACATTTGAATCAAGATTCTGCGATCATTTTCTGCAGAAGCTTTTCAACTAAGTCAAAAAAGATCACGTGGCTCATATCCACCAATCACTAAAATAATAGAATGAAGCTGCGTGAGGTAAGTGTCAAAATAGGAACAATAATCATGATTTCTCAAAAAAAAAAAAAAAAAAAAGAAATAAAAAGAAAAAAAACTAAATTAATTAAAATAATTTTAAAAACATGTATGAATAAACAAAATAAAAAAAATATTGAAAAAAAAAAAGATTCTTTTCAAATTTCTTTTCAAATCAAGGCTTTAACAATGATGATTTTATCATTTGAGTTTTCTGCACAAAAAACTGAACTGATAAATTGACTAGTGGTTTTACCGGCTGTGCCTCGGTTACATCGTCCACCAGGGAACCTCCTTCTGCACATGTCCAGTTTAGTGATGACCACGGCAAGATCATACGTGGGTAGTCGATGCTCTCTATATAAATATTTCCCCATGTCTGTTAGAGCACCAGCTGCATCTACTGCGTCGGCGTTTGGAGGCCTTAAGCGATTTCTCTCTAAATATGGCGTTGCATCTCGATCCTGAAAGAATGCACAAGAGAAAAATTAAATGTAATCAAATATAATGAAAGAAATTTCATTCAGTTATATGGTTATATAATTATTTATTCAAAGTATTCAACAAAAAGAAATTACACAAATCTATTTAAAAACATCATACACAAGAAAATGAGAGGATATTGAAAGCGTTTTGTGATAACCTGAGATTTGCAATTTTTTTCATTAAGGGAATAAAACTCAAACTTTTGTTTCACCTTAAAAATTGTTTTTAAAAACAACGTTTTTATTAGTGCTATTTGACACTTTGATGTTAGCCGAAAAGCAGAGAAGATTTTATTTAGTGCGTATTACCCAGCGTTTCCCAGATATTAATTAAAATGCCTCATTTCTCTTAGGCAGGAATAGACTATATGTGTTACTACATATTTAAAATATTATTCGATAGATGGTGTTAAAAGCAGGGTAAATATTTCACCATTTCACTTTGCGCCACATTCCCCTACTTATATTCCTTATTGTAAATGGTTATTACTTCTATTAGTTTGTATTTGCCAACTATATTAACACTACTGGCCAAGTATATAATTTTGCTTGCATGAATATATAAGGTAGAAATTGCACAATATTTAATATTTTATATCCAGTTGAAGTAATTAACCATAAAATAATTAAATCATAACTATGCAATATGACTCAAAGGCTGAGGAAAAGACAAAGCATTAGCATTTTACTTGTGATTATCACTCTAATTATCACGGTTATATGCATACTTAGGAGGAATGAACTATATCACAAGGACTTGATATTTTTTTTCTCCTCTACTGTAAACATTTATAATTGCTTTTGTTTGAAGCAGTAGTTCTAAACATGCATTGTTTTTGGTATCTCATCACTTGCATTGTCTTTCCGTTTTTAGAATCCGCCTTTGAATGACTGCAATTACTTATTTTGAATCTGTTAAATAAACATATTTAAAAGCGAATGAAGTCATTCTTGCATGCACAAATAGTATTTCGTTTTCGCTAAACCAATTAAAAATTATAATTGCCTGCATACTGGGTTGAGTAATTAAGTTGGTTAATATTTTCCCTGCAAATACATTTTGATATTTCACCCAAAGTCTTCAGTTTACTGTTCTTGACAAAATGACAACTCGATCAAAAGACAATCGTATGTTGTTAATAGTACACTGTCGTACATTTTTGAAATACAGTTGAACTTTGTTTATCTGACCCCTGTTTGTACGGTTCTCCGGATAATCAGGATCAAATTTTCAAATTAAAAAAAATTATATTCGCACAAATAATTTTAAATGATATTAGCAAAGAACGTAACTATAAGTACGCCAAACACTTGCTTTTTATTACAACGAAACGTACAGTTCCAGCACAGATTGTACAATAAATTATGGAATCGAACAAGCATGGCGTACCTCTGGAGCGTCTGCCGGAAACTACTCCAGTTGGACTACTGAAAATAAAACATTCTAACACCACACGTGGTAGAAACAGAAGACAGTGGACCAACTGTTTGTTAAGAAATGACGTGAGAAAGTATTTTTATATTTTTAATGTCTAAAAACAGGTTTACGTAAAAAGCGATAAATTATATAAGCGATAAATCATAATATATTATTATGATAAAAATACCCATATATCCCGGATTATCTGTACTTTCGCTCCAACTTTGGTACCATTTCGTCCGGATAACAGTGGTTGTTCTGTAACAAGTAAAAATTGTAATATATCGTATCAGTATTTGTGATGTTTGATTTAAACTTCTTGTTTGGCTACACCAACATTAATTCAGTGAAGCTTGCGTTCTTGTAAATAAAGGGTTGTTGTTCTTTTTATCTTGTGTTCGTCAATGTTCTGTTCATGAAGTAATTTTCAGATAGCGTATTCTATCTTATGCAGTAGTGCGTTATTCTTCCACAAGTTATTATATAACTAACTAACCGTTTTTACTTCAATTCAGTCACCTAGATATTATGTGGATCACGTTTATGACTTTTAGTTGACTGACCATCAGTTTAGAACATCTTTGTATCTTTATACTCAGTTATTTTTTATAGTTGAAGTTTTTCATTATCTATTTAGCTTATAATTCTAGCAGCATTTATTTCTTATGAATCAATAATTTGAATTTAATTCTATTGATACTGTTTCCAGTTGCTTATAGAAGTTGTGATGCGACATCGATGACAAAGCATCGATGTTAGAAATTAAAACATTCGATGCTTTCAATTATCAATGTTTCAAAAAATTTGTCTTTTTTGAAACATATTACGTACATAATTGAGTAGGGGAGACTGTTGTACCTTGACCATGGTGTACCTTGCGCCATGCACTCTAATCAGCTAGCGCTTTTACCTAGTGAGGAATCACGGCACTGTGTCAGCCATGACAGTCTCTCCACCTGCCAGAGTGAGTTGTAGGTTGAAACTCCAGCTTTTATGTGGGCAGTGATTGTTTTGTGATTTGTGCAAACAAAAATAAATAATTCCAGTGTTACTTAAATGAAATTGGACTTTTAAAGACTAGTGTTACCCAACTGATTGACCATCATATCTATTGCCTATCTCTCGGTAAGGTATTCAACATTTAGTCTTTACTTTTTACTTAGCTGTTAGGTTAGGGTAGCCACTTTTGTATAAACATGCACCCTCGTGTACCTTGAAACCAAGCTCTATCTTGTACTTTGAACCACTGGATCAAGGTACAATAGGTACAATAGGTTGTAGTGATTGTTTATTTTTTAGGTCGGATTTCATCATGCCTCGAAGTAAAACTGGAATCAAAAGGGATTTAGTAGATGTTGAGGCATTGCAAAATGCTATTGAAGCAGTAAGAAGTAATGATCCTGATAAAAAAATGACCGAAAAAAAGAGGCCGAAAAAGTATTCAAAGTGAGCAAGCCAACCATTACTAGGCATTTAAGAAAGTTCAATGAAAGTGGGTCCAATAAACTTAAATACAACGTAAGTTATACAGTTAAGCAAGTACAAGAGGTCTGTCTCAAGGTACACGAGCATCATGTACCATGGACCAAATTACACAAAATTTGTGAAAAATATACAAAAATAGAAAAATATGTTTTTATAATCCGAATTTTTTTTCTTCTGCAAAAAGGCTTGAAGTTAAGTTTTAATAACTAAAAACCATAAAAATCACACATTCTTTTTTAGAAAACCAAAAAGTTTTAGAAGTGGTCCAAGGTACAACAGTCTCTCCGATATTACAGAACTGGTGGCACCCGCACGGCTTTGCCCGTAGTAGAAAATTAGAAGGTCTTTTGGTTGGCCAGTATATTTACAAATAATGTATGATGAATTTCTCGCCAATTGGCTTGCCCGTGTTACGATTCCACGTTGTGATAATTTTATAATTTACTCGCCCATCTTATGACAATTTTGCTCGGGAAAATGTTCTTAATATTGGAATAGAAAAAGAACAAAATCGAATTTTCGAAAAATCGCTTTGAGGTGCACATCCCCATGCTGCAAACTAATTCTGTGCCAAATTTCATGAAAATCGGCCGAACGGTTTAGGCGCTATGCGCCTCACAGAGATCCTGACAGACAGAGAGACTTTCAGCTTTATTATTAGTAACGATAACATTCATAGTATTCTTTAATTAATCTTTTCAATTGGGTGAGTGAATTCGTTTTGCACTACTTCTATACACAAATTTATTTACTTATATGATGTTTCAGAACTGTCAAAGCAAAACCAGCAAAAATAAATTAAAAAAACAAAAAATATTTTTTCCCCGTCAGGTGAGACAACACAAAACAATAAGTACCTCATGCATACGTTTAAAGTACTAACAAATCAATACTTGAATTCAAGTTAGTTAAAATAATTAAGCAACAGCTGTTGATTTTTGGCCTAAATATTACAGCCTGAAAATCAGATATTCAAATATAAAGTATTTTCAAATTAAAGATTACTAAATATGAAGAGCAGAACCATAACTGACCAAGCTTAGTGCTCCATTCTAATAACATCTATAAAAATAATACATCACCCCCCTGTCTCCCTTCCCCAAGAAACATGCACCAAAGTTTTAATCATTGATGGTTCGTCACATTTCTCAGCATGCATACGTACATAAAAAACAACCTTTGACAAAGTTCACAAGAAAGGGTTTTATTCAAGTGTAGCCATGTTTATTAATTTATAAGTTAGACTGCACTGATAAATAGCCAAGTAAGAAGGAAGAGCGTGTTAAGATTCAATTATTTTTTGTAAATGGTTATTGGAATAGAGATTTTGAAAAAAAAAAGTATTTAGTATGTATGTATTTGAAATTAAATGTTAATTTATCATAAATCTATAATACTTAAACAACATCTTTAATTTTACAACAGAATCGTGCAAACAATTAAATTAATGCTCGCAGATGGTACCGCAATCTATATTAACAATAACAACTGACCAAAAATACTTACATTTTAAAACTAATTATAATCCGAAGGAATAATACAAATAGTTACAATGATTTTAATTACATGCACCTCTGACAGTCAGGAACACATTAATGATTTCATCTGCTTAGATAGAGTAACTATTCTAATTATACTGCCTTGTGATATTTTGCATTTACATTAAAAAAAAATGCTGTTGGCTTTTTTCTCCAATAAAGTCAACTTCTCAGATGACAAATTATAGAAAACTTTCCCATTGAGACTGATTTTCAACAACTGATTAAAAATGTAACATATTTATCGCATATTTTTAGGAAAGTTTCTTTGCAAAAATACAAAATTTTGACAACCAAAAAACATCGAATGCAAGTCAACAATGTTTAAAAATCATTGACCGTAAAACATAGTTTTTTGTTGTTAAAATAACAGCCATTGATATGAAAAAAAAAAAAAAATAGCGAACGCAAAACAGCGATGTTTAAAAAATATCAACTGCAAAATACAGATGGTAATAGCAGAAAACTTTTTCCAATGAGATAGACACTGCAACTATTGAATAACGATGTAAACTTTTTAATTATAACTTTCACATATTCTCAGTGAGATAGACACTGCAACTATTGAACAACGATGTAAACTTTTTAATTATTACTTTCACATATTCTTACGAAACTTTTTTGTTGAAAAATTAAACATCGACATCGAAAAAACGGAGAGCGCAAACAGTAATGTTGGAAAAACAGCTACAACAAAACATGGATGGTATTTACAGAAAACATTTTCCATTGAGAAAAATACTGCAACTATTGATTAACGATGTGAACATTTTAATAAGTATAACGTCAACATATTTGAACAAAACTTTTTTGTTGAAATATGAAAATATCGACTTAAAAAAAAACCATATCGAACTCAAAACATCGATTTTGAAAAATATATTGACCGCAAAACATCAATGTTTTATCCAAAACATCAATGTTTCTAAAAAATCGAAATTGATGTCACCTTTCTATACTTAGAAGCATAATTTCTCTATACGTATTTAATCAAATGGATAGATTTATTTACTCATATACATTTCATAATATTTTTTGTGACTTGAAATAATGATATTCTTAAATCTGATGCCACCTTTGTACAGTTTTGGTTGTTGGCTCTCACTTTATCTATAAGAAGAAAGATCATTAAACCTGTTTTTAAGTGATAAATTATACCTGCCGTTCCCCTCCCCCCTCAAATAACAATGCATAATAAAGGACTGACATCGATGACAAAATATCCATGCTCAAAATTAAAACATCGATGGTATCAACCAAAATATCAATGTTTTGAAACATCCGTTGATGGTATTTTGTATTGTGGCTAATAGATACTTCACGGAAAACGAGAAGGGTTCTCGAGAAGGGGGGGGAGGGGGGGGGGCATGACTGGACTGGAAAGAGGCTCCTTTCAAATCATAAGTTATTCCGCTTCAGCTGTATATAGCAATTGAGACCACTGTTCATTTCGCACTGGTGCATGATGTTTATCTGAGCTGTTGGCCAAGTGAAGCTCACCTCACGATTGTTGGCACTCGTCTTCTGACGAACCTACAGCAAAACAGAATGAAAACAAGAAAAGCCGGAATTGCTAAAATCAGGCAATTTCTAAGCAAGTTTTCTTCGTAAAATATCGTTGTTTGTTTAAAATTATGCAACATAAATGATTTTTACTTTCTTCTATATCTAACATATAGAAGAAAGTATTGGATTCGTGCAAATTTTCGAATTTCGAATTTTGACGGATTCGAACGTTTTGAGATGTGCTGAGTCCATTTCGACTATTTTTGGAAAATGTCTGTGTGTGTGTATGTGTATCCGTGTGTGTGTGTGTGTGTGTGTGTGTCACGTATGTGTGTGACCAGTTTTTTGTGGCCGCTCTACAGCAAAAACTACCGCATGAAATCGAACGAAATTTGGTACACATATGTGCCCCTATGTGAACTTGTGCCCATTGGTTTTTGGCGCAAATTCCTCCAAGGGGGGTGGAGAAATGGGACGTTTTTTGAGTTACGCGTGCTTGCTATTCCTCAGGAAGTAACTGGCGGAATGAAACAAAATTTGGTCCATATGTTGCCATTAACAGGAACAGGTGCTGATTCAATTTTGGTGTCAATAACTCAAACAGGGGTTGAGCTATAGAACGTTTTTTGTCGTCAATTGTGACTGCTGTATCTCAAGAAATAATGAACGGAATCAAAGAAAAATTTATCGCCAAGAACCCCCTAGAGGGTATAAGTGCTGATTCTATTTTGGTATCAATAGCTGAAAAGGGGGTGGCGCAATCGAACTTTTTTTTTCTTTTTGTGAGTGCCGTATCTCAAGAAGTAATGCTACCTTCTGGATGAAATTTGAAATAAATGTCAATCCATATGTAAACAGGCGTTGGTTCAATTTTGACGCCATCGCTCCAAGAGGTGTTGATTTTTTTTTTTTTTTTTGCGAATAAAAAAATAGTTTTATTAATGCAACAATAAGAAATATAAATCGTAATAGATTGTCGTCTGCGTATTTCTCGTGATTTTAATTGTATGGAAATGATCGGAAATATTATCTCAATGATTTAAAATTTTAAACTGTTGCCATCTTATGTTTGTTAACAAATAAAATATTTGTAATTAATTCAAGCAAGGCTTTTAAAATAACTTTCAATTTTCGCTGTTTGCTTTGCTTT
This sequence comes from Uloborus diversus, assembly GCF_026930045.1. Classification (NCBI taxonomy): domain Eukaryota; kingdom Metazoa; phylum Arthropoda; class Arachnida; order Araneae; family Uloboridae; genus Uloborus; species Uloborus diversus. The sequence goes on from NC_072738.1 coordinate 116,129,242, forward strand.
TGCAATAATTCAGACATTGGGATGGTCGTGTAATTTTGTTTTTGTTGGGAATATTGCTTCCTCGTCAAGCATGGGGAGGGATCAGAATTATAAGAAAGATATAGAAGAAAGTTTCGTGATGGCCACAACATACTAGTTATAGTTTGCCAAGGCCAACAACAGAGAGAGAGAGAGAGGCGGATTAGAACTATATTGGATCATTTTTATTGTCGTTTACCTTTACATACAAGTATATACAATAAATATGATCATGATCAATTTCACTGACTGTGAATTTCTATCAGTGATTAGATTTCCAAAAGCGCGAGACAATAATGCTGCTTTAAATGCACAATGTAATAATGTACGGCAACGCACGTTCACATCGAGCTTCCTGAACAACCTGAAACATTTGGAACTTTGAGTAGGAAGTTTTTAATCATCTGTCTTACAATCCTGGTCACGGGCAGTGACGCAGCCAGAAAATTATTCCAGGAGGGGTTTTCAAAATCGAAAACTTGTTTCTTTCTTTCTCTTTCCTTCATGATGCAAAAATATTACTCAACATAACATATTTAACTAAATAGTTTCTATATCTAATTAAATATTAATTTTTTTCTTTGTTAAAATAATCAATAATTTGTATTTATATGACAACTTAGCATTCCCGTACCCGGTATTGCTCAGGTAATGGAATTAGCCGGGGATAACAGTGCTTGGTGCACCTAGTTACGAAAATCTCCTATAATAATTATTTATTACCTATATTTTTTATAATTTTGGGAGAGTCGCGGGGCCCCTGGACTCCTTATATATGTATCCTTGTCCTTAACCGGTCCTTAACTGTCATTAACAATCCTTTTAAAGTATTGGTTTTCTTTACCCGAGCAATGCCGGGTACGGGAATTCTACTAGTATATATATGTTATCTCAGGATATTGATTTTTATCATTTACTTTTACGATGTGGAATAAAACTTAAATGCTCTATGTATTTTATCTGTGATGACGTTCTAAAAAACTTCCTTTCCAGTTTTGAAAAAGTGAAAGCGAAAGCCAGAAACTTTATTATTTTACTTCAGAAAAGCCTCGAAGAATCACGTGAGAAACAAAAACAATATTAAATTTAAAATTCGGAACTCCAGCGCTCGAATACGCTTCCTTGCGGTGATTTACAAAACTGCAAATGAAACTAAAACATTGCCACGTTGCGTTCCACGTGTGTCTGTTGACGGAAACACAGGCAGTTTGTTCTAAGTATTTATTAACGCAATCGATGTGTCTTAGTTTGCTTTCAGCTACAGAAATTAATTCGTCCCTTAGTAGTATTCTCGAGCTTCTCAAAATAATGTTAGTTTTCATTATTTCCTTAATAATTGGTGAAAGCGAAAATTCTGGATTAACAAACTTGGATAACGTTATACAAGGTAAAAAATTTTATTGTTTTGTATGAATTTGTAAGAATATGGGTTTTTTTTTTATCTTAAATTAATTAAACTTACCATATTTTTCAGCAGCATTTAGTTGGAATGGACAGTATGCAAAATATTTTCTTGAATATATTATCGTAGAACAAAATGAATAACCGAGAAAGAATTTACTTTATTCCTTTTATTCTCAGCTGAAAGGTTTCGCCAAATTTGTTTAGGCTTATAGTTTTAGTATTGTGCGAGCAAAGTAGCCTTGGCGAGATTTCGCGTTTTTAGTTAAATCATTTTAAATTTTTATCATGAGTGGAATAAAATGGTAGTAAGATTACAGAATTCGATAAGTGAAAAGAAGTAATGGTCAATCAACTGAAAAGTAAACTACCACCATATATCCGTGAGAATTTTGTTGATGATTTGCATAACATGACACAATTAAATCGTAACTGAGAAATTAGAAAAATCGAAACAGAAAATTTTTAAATTAACCGATTCGGGAATTCGAGAGAAATAACTCAGCTACAAATGGAAAACAATAAGCGCTAGCCAAGCAAGGCAAAAAAGTATCATCTTCTTTCGATAACAATTTGCAATGTCATATTGAATTTTCTAGCATTAATTGTTATTCTTGTCAGGCCATAATTATTATTTAGTTTTATCAG